>NC_056626.2:51164743-51764743 GCF_002870075.4 Lactuca sativa | reverse complement strand
AGGAGGAAGACTTGTAAGTTGGTCTTCAAGAAAACAAACATGTGTATCTCTATCTACCGCAGAAGCAGAATATGTGGCCGCAGCCAGCTGATGTTCCCAAGTTCTCTGGATGAAGACACAATTACTAGACTACGGGTACAGAATGTTGCGGATACCAATTTACTGTGACTCTGAAAGTGCTATAGCTATTTCTCATAATCCTATTCAGCATTCCAAGACGAAACACATTGAGTTACGGTACCATTTCATCAAAGATCATATTTTGAAAGGTAATATTGAACTCATCTTTGTTCCTACTCATGAAGAGATTGCTGATGTTTTTACAAAAGCTCTTGACTCTTCAAAACTCAATACATTCTTACAAATGGTGGGAATGATGAATCCGGACCCGCAGTTCTTTTTGAAGTGTTAGCGACCGCAGACCATCCTTGGTCTCCATTGCGGTTCTAACTGAGAATTACATATGATAGATGGTATTGATACCGCAATCTAGGTACCACAACCATATGTAATACGTAACTCTCATGGGTCTTAATGTTCCTTTATTTCTAAATTTCGTACAAGTGTTTGTCTCACATATTCTCTGAATTTTTTTATCCGCTATGGAGTTTCTCAACGGCATTGATGAATTCATCCGCAACCTCCTCAAATAAATTCCAACCGATTCATTACCTCTTGAATCCTTGTGTGCTATTTAATGATCCTTCATTAAATAAAATACAAACATTCCCTTTAGAAACTGTCACTCTACCTTTCTTAATAAACCCCGTATCAGACCTATTTTAGGGATGATGTCAAAAAGAATGATTCCCAAATCAATCCTTTTTCAACTTGTCCTTTCCTCTCCCAAACACGTCCAATCAGTTTCAACTTTCTCTCTCATCAACCCACGATTACCTGATGTATTACCATGTGTCCACTCCACCATTAAATGCAAAACCTCCTTTTAAGATTTCTCAAATCTCTTCAAAACCCGTTTCATATTCGTGTGGTTGAGATTCAATCCCAGAATCGTTGATTCCCCCCAAAACCCCATTCAACTTCTTACCCCCTCTTATCCTTTACCTAGGGTTAAAATCCTTTTACCCCTCTTTATAAACCCTTCTTCTTCTCTATAATCGTTTACGCTCTTTGTTAATCGATTACTCTCTCAACGCTCCAAGAACTCACAAAAGCTCTCAAGAACTTCCATCTCACAACTCTCAATGGCGAAATCTGGTGCATCTAAGAAGCAATCCAAGGCTTCAACCTTGATGAATCAAACCGGTTCCACATCACCAACAATCGCTTCAAGCAACTTCAGGGATGTGTTTGACGTTCATCCTTGTTACAATGCTACAACAAAACTGATGATATAGCATCTCAAGAACCACATTCTATTTGGCCCGTTCGACACATTCACCGATGTTGTTCCCGTTTCTACACTTTTTAAATGTGCTCTGTCTGCATACATACCAATGGAAAACCCCCAAGAAGTGCATCTGAACCTCGTCAACGATTCCTTGGTCATCTTGACCAAAGAAAAATTCTTAACCTCCATTAACCTATTAATCCATCTCTCCGTCAAAATCTTCACTCCATCCTTATCTGATATCACTACCGCACTGTACCAAATGGGTTACCAGAAACCAATCCGAGGTGTTAGTGAGTTTAAGAAAAATCAGCTACCTGCGGTTTGGCAGTTTGTATGCCACTTCATCATCCGCTGTCTGTCTGGCAGAACCGGAGGCATCGACAACATGGGACTCAAGCTCCTTGAACTTGTATGGAGCATATTCACCGGCCGTGATGTCAACTACGGTCAAATTCTTTGGGATGACTTCCTCCAGTACATTCCCAAAGGACAACAAAGGAAAACCCAACTGAGCTCACTTTTGCTCGCTTTTGGTCTCTGTGTATTTCTGATCTGCATGCAGATGCTGGTCTGGACATGGGAAGTGACATCAATTTCTTTGTCACTAAGGATCTCAAAAGGTATACTCCTTCCTCTGATCAAACTAGTTTTGGACCTATCCGCAGGCTCCCCACACATATTCTTTCACTGCTTGGTCTTGAGACTGCTGATGTCTCAGATCATATTGAGGCCGGTATTATCCCATACCCTTCTACCCCACCTCTTCCTTCGTCAACTATTCTTCCTGAAGGAACCGCAGCTCCCTCTTCCACTACACTCTCAAACATTTCTCAAAGGAGAAAATCTGTAGCTTCTAAAAGGAAAGCTACGACACCCAAAAAGAAAGCTCCAAAACAAACCGCATCCTCGAAGAAACATAAAACCAAAACCACCACTATATCGAGCAGTGACTTTGAGGAAGATAGACTACCCATATCTATCCTCAAGAAAAGAAAGACAACCGAAACTACTAGCCATATGCGTGACCGGAATGATACTGAAGCCTCTCAACAGGCTCCGGTAGTCCTTGGGATGGCCGCACATCCATTCAATGCCGCTCTCGAATACCACTCAAACTCATCTTGTGAGATTGTTTCATCATCATCTTCTTCTAAACATGGAGACAGCCCCCCAGTTGTATCTCAAGTAGATAAAATTGGTAATCGCCCTAAGGTCTCCAGGGCTTCCAAGCTGCACATCTTTTCTTCTGAGGAGTTAGACTCCATCCTCTTGCAAGTATCCAAAACACTACAAACACCAATCCATACACAGGGCATCTCTTTCACCCATGCCAGAACTGGGCCGAGGCCAAACTTGACCACGGGTCAAGGAGACCAAGGAAGCCCAGGAAATCCTACTCTGCTTACATCTGTATCAGGTGGTTTAGGCACGGTGAGCACTAATGTGCAAGGATCCGTGAACCCAAGGGACACCTTGGTGCGACAACAAGGAATTGACGATGATGACTCGAATGACTCTTGGAGTCGGTATCAACCCACCACTGATGCTGAAATCAAGAAGTATGTTGCTTTCAAAAGGGTGTTCCAAGCCTGCAAGGAGCAGCAGGTCAAACAACAAAAGCAGAAGGAACAAGAAATTCTGTCAGTAGCCAGATATTGGGCAAATGCCATCAACAACGCCCACACTGCTGCAACAATTCTTAAGGTTCAGACCCGGATGGACCAAATGGCTGAAACTGTGCTGAAAGCTCAAGCCTCAACCGCAGCCGCAGGTACATCTAATGTTCCCCCTACTTCACACCCTGTTCCACCTACCGCAGTCAACCCATCTCAAGACGAAGAGCTAGCTATTGAACTTAGCTCGGCCCCAACCTTTGGCTTTGACGATGAAGACATCCAAGAGGTCAACAAACCAAATCCCTCAGATGATGACCTCATGATGTTCGAGGAAGAAGAAGAATCTAGCGGTTCTCAGCACTCCACTTCTAAGCCTAAAGAAAAAAAGAAGAAAAAGAAGAAAGATGTGGTCACTCGTAAAGAATTCCTCAACCTTCAAGCCAAAGTTGATCAAATTTTGGCTGCGGTTAAGCCTACCCAACCTCCACCAGAAGATCTCCCAGGTCCGTAATCCCTAATTGAGCGCATCGAACGACTAGAAACGAGAGAGCGTATGGCCGCTGAGCGCATCTCTCTCAAAGTTGAGATGGGGATTCGATCTCTCGACAACAACCATAGGGCCGACCATCAAGATTTTATGGCCGCAGCGGAACGCCTCATCACTGAGGTAACTGAAATCAAACAAGGCTTACAAACAGCCATTGCGGATCAAGCTGCCTAGTCCCAAAAAGCAATAGAGGAAACTCATACTGCCTATGAGTCCACGATTTCTGTCCTTCATGCAACAATCGCCCGCATGCAGAAATCCCTCACATCAAACTTTCATGGCTCATAGATACTTCAGCTCACAAAGGACATTCACAAGCTGCTCTTCAACTCTACCATTCCAAACAACTCCCAACTGGCCAAATCGATGAAAGCACACTTTGCTGAGGTTTGTGCCAAAGTTGATGGACTCAAACAATGGCTTGAGGAAGCACCAGGGTTGCATTCCTCAAGAGGGGAAGTGATAGAGAAGGCGATCGCTCAAATACATCCATCCGTCAGAGCCCCCCAATCACCACAAATAAAATTCCCACTCCGCAGCCTTCTCCTCCACCATCTCAAAATATTCCATCTCCCCACTCATCACCCAAAAACAACCTAAACCGTCTCTGACGCCTCCTCATCTAAAGAATCTTAAGGAACATATGTCCTCAGAAAGCTCTACAGATTCTCCTGCTACTGCCCAAAGGAAACATGACTGGAAAGCAGCCAAGCTAACCGAAATTATATGGAGAGAATGCGGTTTTGACACTATGATTGATGAATCGCTGATTAACTCTTGGGTCAATCCTCTCTGCAGGCTACTTGATGAAGACTACACTCCCCACCTCACATATGCTGAACCACCATCAGATGGTTATTGGGATATTCCAATTTCTCCCAATGCCAAGTACTTTGTTGTCTTTGACTCCTTCGACCGCAGTCTTCCTGATGACAAGCGTCTGCCAATGGAATTCGAAAGACTGACTCGCTTCTATGCGAAGCATGGCTCTTCAGTTGAAAACATTTGGTCTAACGATAGACCATCCGCAGTGAAGAACTACAAGATGCAGAAGTTTATGAAAGCAGACTTTGCTCAATTCACTCTGACCAGAAGAGAGCATGATTACATCCGCACCCAGGCAGACTTCCCCTGCATGAACCCTGAAGAAATATTTCTCATTGCCAGAGTTTTTCAGAACAAGGCAGAGAAACATCCTAAGATGTAGATAGCTCTCGACAAAGCCAAATCCTTCCTCAAAGAAACTGTCTGTGACTTTGCGAAGATTGATGCGGACATCTACCCCACCATTATCAATAAATTTGACCTTCCACCACTTGAACAAGTGTCAATGCTTACAGAAGGTTTTGAAGAAAGATCTCTAGGCGCAACCAACTTCCCAGATCTTGGCATCATATTCAAACGGAAAACGGACAATGTCAAATATTTCATTCCGATGAATCCCATGCATCGCCTGCCCAAGAAGCAACTTGACATATGCAAGACCGCAGTAGAAAGATCAAAGCACACTACTGCTGAAGTTAAGTTTGAGATCTCCAGAAGAATCTTGTGGCTGGAAAATGTTAGAAAATTTTGGTGGATTTTGATCAAGTTTCTCAAACTTGATAACTAAAACAAAGTTAAAAAGGTCACTTAGGGGGAAATTGTTGAAATATAAAAGTAACCCTTTTGAACTTATCTACCGCAACGGTTCAGTACCTGCAACCAATTCAGCATCGGAGTCAATCTCTACAACTGAGACCGCAACCATTCTCCATCAGCAACCATATCAGCATCCGGAGTATTCAAGTCTTACTTATCATCACTCTTAGTTATTTCTTTTACTATGTAATTCACTCTATTGTCCAGCATGTCTTGCACGACTTCTCATAGAGTTATTCTTTTCTAAACTCTATAAATAGAGACTCTTTCTTATGTATTATGTACTTGTGATATATGTGAGTGTGAAAACTCTTAACTTCTCAATACACAAGATTTCTCATTCAATCATCTTTCTCATCTTCATCTATTATCAATCTTATTACTCTTCACACTTAAAATGCTATTGGAACATAACCTCTCTTCGGAGCAAGTCTTCTAGACTTAATCACTAAACTTGATCTCGCTTACTAACTCGGAGTGACTGCATTCCTTGTTATGAATTAATTTAAGTGTATTCTTGATATAACTTTTGTCATTTATCTTTCTTTACTTTCCGCAACTAACTATCTAACTATCTAATTATCTAACTTTAATATTGTTGAGCTTTTTGATCCTTAGAGATTAACTATTCCGCAACTAACTTGTTCTAACGTTTGTTCAAGTGTGTCTCCAAGTTTTTCTCTCAACACTTACAAAATGGACTTGACAAAATTGAAGCATATATTCAGTCCAAAGAACATAAAAGCATGTTAAAGCAAATATTGGATGAAAATGATAAAGCACATAATAAATCTGATACTGTGCAAAAATTTGACTCTTTATGCACAAAATTGAGTTCGGAAAACACTTTCGATGCTAAAAATGCTTCTGAATTTCACGAAAGTGACATGAGTGAGATTTCTGTAGAGGATGAGATCCATTGTTCAGCATTTGTACAAAATGAGTCTGAACCAAAGAAAAAGTTGATTTTTGAAAAACTTAGTTGAATATGTTCTTGTTTTTGAAAATAAGGGTTCAGATGTTTTAAAAGCAAAAGCTACAGTATTTCCGAAAGTACAAACCGTTTGTAATCAAGTTTTTGTAAAAACTGGACTGAAATAAAATCAAACATCTGAACTGACGTCGTTAATAGATGATGATAATGCAGATGGTTGCGATGAATTCTTTTGGTCAGGACCAATTGATAACTATAATGAAACCAAAGGTCTTTCCGAAATGACCTCATGGAAAACCAAAGGGAGATATGTGACAGAACAATTGAACTATGTTAACCCTTGTAATGATAAAGTTGGTCCGAGTGGCACCAAAAATGTCCCAAGTGAAACATCTTCCAAACAGACTGACATTCCTGTTAGAAAAGAGAAACTTAGGGCTAACATTCATAAGTGAACTGAGGAATTCATTACTAAGAAATATCAACTAAATGCTAGATATCAGAAAAATTTAAAACAAAGAAAGCGATTCTGGAAATCTAAAAATTCCAATTCTGTTAACTAGACAGATTTGCGAATCAAAATGTGAATTCCTCTTCAAATCAGAAACCTAAATCATTTTCAAAGCCACAGTCTTCAACTCCACAGGTTTCAAAGCCAAAAACTTTTCCGAAACCATCATTTGCAAAACAATCAAAACCATTGGAAAAGACAAAACCGAATTTTCCTCCAAAACCATGTGTTTCAAAATATGTCTACACATCGAAACGTGTTAAGGGAAAAGAAAAAGTTGTTTCGGAACCTGAAATTTCTTTCAAGGAATCGGAAGCAAATTTGAAAAAAAAAAGAAAAGAAGTTTATGAAAAAGTTTGCTAGACCAACACATAGAATCTAAACAAAGACAAAGTATTTTTAAGGAAAAGAATCCCAAAGGTAAGAGGATTGTGGTTTTCAAAATTACGAAAGGAGAGAATTCCACTTTGATAAAGAGATCTTACTTGGTTGATGAAACTATAACTTTTCCTGTTCTTAAGAAAACGTCACAAGGACCCAAACAACTTTGGGTTCCTAAATCTATATGAATTTTGTAGGTGATTTGTGACGAATAGTATGACTCAGAATGATATACTGACAGTGGTTGTTCGTGTCACATGACTGAAAGGAGAGAAGAGCTGAGGGAATTCCGATCGTTGAAGGACAGAGGCAAAGTAAGTATGGGAATAATGCTACGAGAGAGATCAAAAGATATGACATGATAACGAATGGCGAATTCTCCATTCGTAAGGTATCATATGTGGAATGTCTGCAACATAACCTGATAAGTGTTTCTCAATTGGCTGAGGTACAGGTCTGAAAGTATCAATCGATGATGAGGGATAAAAAAATAATAGAGTAGAAGTCCAAAACAGTGCTTCTGAAATCCAAAAGAAAAGGTGAGATGTTCCCATTGAATCTAAATCCTGTCAAAGGAAAGCCAGCCATTTGCCTTCTTACGAAAGCATCTTCAGATGATAGTTGGTTACGACACCGAAGGCTCTCGAATCTTGACTTCAAGGACGTCAACAAAGTCGTACTTGGTGATCTTTTGCGAGGACTTCCTCTTCTTAAATTCAAGAAGGAACATCTGTGTGCAGCATGCGAACTGGGAAAGAAAAGTCAAAAGACTCATTCGACTATCATCAACACAAAAGTGATCGAGCCACTTCAACTATTACATATAGATCTTTGTGGTCCTTTTACCATCGAGAGTATTGGTGGTAACAAATACTTTCTAGTTATTGTTGATGAATTTTCCAGATTTATATGGGTTTATTTACTTAAACAAAAATCAGATGCAACTTCTAAGCTTAGGGACTTCATCAAGCAGATCGAGCTTCAATTGCAAAAGCTAGTTCAGAACGTTCACAGTGATAATGGTTCGAAATTCAAAAGCCAAGTTTTTAAAGAATTCCTGACTGAAAAAGGAGTTTCTCATAAATTCTTTACTCCTTACACTCCTCAGCAAAACGGAGTCGTTGAAAGACGAAACCGGTCTCTTTGCAAAGTCGCAAGGACAATGCTATCTTTTGCGAACCTTCCAATTTACTTCTGGGTTGAGGCTATCGGAACTTCTTGTTTCACTCAGAATCGATCTCTCAGCAATAAAATATTTTCAATCTTTCCTTATGAGATTCTAAATAAACAAAAACCTAATGTCAAGTTCTTTCATGTCTTTGGGTACAGGTGTTTTATCTTCAATATCAAAGAGCAACGAAACAAGTTCGATGTGAAAGAAGACGAAGGGATCTTTTTGGGTACTCTGTTACTTCGAAGGCATATAGTATTCTGAACAAAAAGTCAAAAAAGATAGAATAAACCTACTACATCATGTTTGGTGATAATTATCTAAAGAAGTATCAGAAGGTTGATTGTCAAACTGAGGAGATTTTTCCTATGATAAATCCGATGACGATTCCTCTTTCAAATCTCTACGAGGAATTCGTGAACCTGTTTGATGAGCCTTAAAAGCTATCTCTTCGGAATCAAATTCCCCAGATAATAAGGAATATGAATGAAAGAAGATCATGGATGATGTTGCAAAAGATCTTGGAAATGAGCCACTTACACCGAAGGGTTCTGATATTCCAAAGAACTCTAAAATTCCACCTTCACCACAAGCTGCTAATGCACCTATTCAGGGGTAGGGTTCTACTTCAACTTCTACATCCGATTCACCTATTCAGAGGGAGAATTCAATTCTCGAACTCAGCCAAGACATTCCAATCTAGGGGAGAACCAAATTCTGAATGTAGAGCCACATGCACCATTCCATAGGGAGAATGAGAGCGAAAATAAGGACTCCGATGCTCAGTCAGAATTCAAAGATGTAAATGTAGGATTGGATCCATCCAATGATCCGGACTACCCTCCTTTGGAAAATTGGACCAAATATCATCCTAAATCACAAGTGATTAGAGAAGCTTCTTTCGGTGGTCTCACTAAAGCTCAACAAAAAGCGAATCAGACTACATTATTTTTCCAAAATGGAATTTTGCATGTTTAATTCGTTCATTTCCAAGATTGAGCCAAAAACAGTTAAGATTTCTCTCGATCATTCCGATTGGGTGTAAATAATGCAGGAAGAGCTCAATGAGTTTAAGCACAATAATGTTTGGAGGCTAATTCCAACTCCGAAGGATGCATCAGTTGTAGATTTGAAATGAGTATTTCGTAATAAGCTTGACAAAGAAGGAAACATAATCAAAAACAAAGAACAATTAGTTATGAATGGATACTGCTAAGAGGAAGGCATAGACTATGAAGAAACATTCATACCGGTTGCAAGGCTATAATCTGTTTGCATTTTCCTTGCCTATACAGCTCATAAAAATTTCGAAGTCTATCAAATGGATGTAAAATGTGCATTTCTAAATGGTGGATTAGAAGAAACGGTCTATGTGACACAACCACCAGGTTTCGTAAATGTGGAATATGCAAATCATTGCTATATTTTGGATAAAGCGGTTTATGGCTTAAAACAAGCTCCTCGTGCATGGTATGAAATGCTAACTCAATTCTTAAAACAATCCAAATTTAAGCAAGGCTCGGTCGACCCAACCTTACTTCGCATGAAAGATGGTGACCATCTGATGATCGACCAAATCTATGTTGATGATATCATTTTTTGATCTACTAATCCTAGATTAACTACTAAATTTCGAAAATTGATGGAAACTAAGTTTGACATGAGATCAATGGGTCCAATTAACTTTTTCCTTGGTTTAAACGTTAGACAGAGTCAAGAGGGTATATTCATTAACCAGCAGGCTCATATGAAAACCTTGCTTGTGAAATTCGAAATGGTGGGAGATTCAATGGTCAAGGTTCCAATGACATTTGGAACAAAGCTTACACCGTCCTTGGACAAGCTTGTAGCTGATATGACTTTGTATTGACAAATGATTGGATATTTAATGTATCTAACATCGAGCCATCTATATATTATGTTTGTTGTTTTCTATTGTGCCAGGTTTCAAGCGAATCCTCATGAACCACATATGACTGTAGTGAAGAACATTCTTCGATATCTTAAGAGAACCACCTCACTCGGAATTCGGTACCCTACCAACTCAAGATTCTTTATGCAAGCATTCTATGATGCTGATCACGGTCGATGCGATCTTGATCGTAAAAGTACAACTTGAAGATGTAAGTATCTAGATGGCAAACTTGTAAATTGGCAATCTAAGACGCAAACATGTGTCTCCTTATCTACCGCTGGAGTTGAGTACATTGCAGTTGCCTCATGTACTTCTCAAGTGATATGGATTCAGAGTGAGCTTAGAGATTACAGGATAAATATGAAGAGGATCCCCTTATACTGTGATTCTGAAAGTGCTATTTGCATTTGCCATAACCTAGTGCAACAATCCAAGACAAAACATATAGCACTAAGATATTATTTCATAAAGGATCACGTAGAGGATGGTAATGTCGAAATTCACTTTGTGAGATCTTCAGATCAACTAGTTGATATCTTTAAGAAAGCCTTACATGAACAAACCTTCTATCGAATTATAAAAGGATTAGGAATGATAGAAGCAGATTTTGTTCCGAAAACAACATAGTAAAGTAAAGCAGTATTCTTTCTCTGAACCGCTTCGAGTCCTCAGAATGATTCAGAATCTATACTTCATGTTCCGAATGGTTGCGAACCCTCGGAACGAACTCGGAGTCCACTATTCATCTGAAGGTTAGGAAGTTTTGTATCCTTTGTATATTAAGTCTCTTCCAACTGATTCGGAAGTTACTGTACATTCCTGTTTTTGACTTTATTTGTCTGTTTTTATGTCTTTTTTAGACAAATCCAAAATCACAAAATATTTTCTTTATTTTTGTTTAATCTTTTTCAGAAAAACCCAAAATTACCAAAAATATATATTTTTTATTATTTTGTGTGATATTTTCAACATGTATTTTAGATGCAGGTATATATTCATCATGCTTTCAAATCAGGACGATGGGGAAAGGTTTATAATATCGAATATTTACACTAGTTAAGTATCCCTAGAAGCATGCTGCTGCATGTTGCCCACAGCCTCTGAGACACTATGTTTTAAGCCTTATTGATTTGATAACACCAATCGTTTCTTGCCAAATAGGCTATAAATTCACATAAGTCATCGAGCTACCTTACTCCTCTCACAAGGAGTTAAGAGCTCACTACTTAGTCAGTCTTATATAGCAAAGGTACATTTTATCTTTGGAACCACCTCCACTATTTCTCCATCATTTTCACTTTCACTAATGTAACCCTCAAGACTCTCAGAAATTACCATTGAGGTTTATGGTTACACAACTTCTGTGTTTATGATCTTAAAATCGTTATCACCACGATTTTAGTGAAACCCAAAATCCAAAACTAGTTTCTGAATTGACAGTCAACAATCAATATGTTCTAGATATATTCACCATAAAATTGACGAGTAAAACCTATATGGTTAGTACCTTTCACATTTGAAATCTCATTTTTCTTTTTGAATGATCTTTATGAAAAGCTGTCGTCCCAAAACTTTTCTTCCCAAAAGATCCAGTTTTTATTTTTCTTGAGATTTCGATATTGTCCAGCCATTTAAATAATTCCAAAGCATACTTGGTACTATGACTACATGGTCAGACAAGTACTTATTCTAGACTTTTGGACTCATGTTGAGATTCAGAATTTGGTTGAAGCTTAAGCCACCCTTTAAAGCCTAAATGAGAATAAGCCTTTCACTATTTCTCAACAAACAGATGATTGTAAATCAACGGGATACCACACAAACACTTCCAAGTCTCTCTTGACTCTGAAGGAAGAAAGTGTTGCCCGGGAGCCAACTGTTTTTATGTTTATTTGTAATTGACATTGTATATTCCCATATATAATTTGTTTTATTTTTTTATCTTTGGCACACTCTTGCACAAAAATCCTCGTGATTTTTCATAAGTCTTGTTTCATAATTCCGAACGGTTACTTTCAATTCCGAGAACATGTTATGGAAATTTGATGCTTGATTACGAATGTTCAGAATTGAAATGATGGATTTTTAGGGATAAGATTTCAAAAAGGCGTGCTCTTTCAAAAACCCTAACGTTACGCCTGACAGTTATGCCGCCTGACACACATAAAACAGTCATGGTTTTCCAGGCGGTTTTACCAGGATATGGAAACGTTAATCATGATTTTCTCTCTCCATTTATACCATATAAAAGGTAAATCGGCGTTTGCTTTTCTCTCATAGCTATCAAAGTATTCAAACATTTCGGCGAAAATACCTCTTCTTTCTATGCACTGTTCATCATCTTCTCCAACGGTTTCTATGGCGACCTCATCTGAAACCACCTCTCACGCTGGTCAAACTGCTTCAAGTGTCATGCTCAATATCAAACCCAACCAGAATTTGACCTTGGATCTAAATTCCTCTCAATACTCTAGAGCACTCAAACCAATGATCGAGTGTTTGCAATACTCCCGTCTTGCTCAAGCTTTGACAATGGCGGAATCTGTGCCATTGATTCATCTCTCTAGGGCATACTTATCTGCCATCTACAACCCAAATGAAGGGGTTATTACGTTTGATATCGATTCCAACAAAACCTCCGTCTCGAAGACTCGATTATGTAGGATGCTAGAGTTTTCTTCAAAAGAGGGTCTTGTCGATCCTGAATTGATTTCTTCAGCCGCTATTATCGAGATGTTTTTCCAAATGGGGTATCTTGGTGAAATCATTCTCCTGTTGAAATTCAATAAGCCTAATCTTCCACCAATATGGAATGGGCTTTTTTACTTTACTCTTCAAGAGTTTTTTTGAGAGGGTTACTAGTCAAATAGCATGAGCAAGCTGTTCTGTATGATCATCTTTGGTCTTTACTCTGGGATTAACCTTGATTTTGGCTTTATTCTCTAGGCTCAACTAATTCAAAGCACACTCTCTACAACAAGGCACTCAGAAATTTCATGCGCTTGTTTTTGGTCAATAATCGTGAAACGTGCTCTAGTTCGCCTCAAGATTAAAGTAGTAGAAGATTCTGTGATTGAGTCAATTCCAATCTTTCACACTTCTAACTTTATCATATCGGATCGTACTAAGTTCGACTTCATTGGTTCTCTTCTGGATGCTATGCTCAACAATGTTCCAGCATACAATCTTATTATCCGTGAGTATAGGAAGATAGCCAGTTTCTGGAGTTTTTCCTATGCCTGAAGATTTACGAAGGGCACTTAAAGAAGGAAACAAGCCCAAAAAAGGAGGAAAGCGAAAAGGAAGAGCTGGTCCTTCCGAGCCAGCTCAAACTCCGAAGAAGAAAGTGAAGAAGGCTGCTCGTAAACCATGATCTCCTTCTCCATTTGCCAAAGAGGATTCATAATCCAATATTGTTTCAGAATTACAAGGAGAAGACAATATTCAGCATGAAACCGAAGATGTTGTGGTGACTTCACAACCTGTGGTCTCTGAACCCATGGTATCGGAGCCCTTTCCTACTCAGTCTACTGTGAAGGTATCATCTCCAATTTCTAATTCAATTCCCTTGACAAATGATTATTTTCATGTTCCTTATCCTCCACCTTCTCCTACTACTACTACTTCTACACCAATCTCTACACCCATCACCATAGCTCCTTGTCCAAATGTATTTATTGGAGTTTCACAACCACATATATCTATTTCCCTAACAACTCCACTCTACACCAAATCTACCACAACCACTAGTACGAGTTCACCTCAAGTGACTGTCAATGTATCTGATATGGAGGAAGGTGCTTTTGGTGTTACAGTCAATCTGAGTTTCACCCAAGTGTCGCCCTTAAGGGATGAGGATCTAGATACGATTTTCGGTGATGATCGAGATGATTTTCAAGACTTCCATTATAGCCCATTCAATGTTCATCAGTCTAGTCATGATGATGAGGCCCCTATGATGAAAGGGCAGTTCAAGGTTTTAAATGACAAGTTGGATACTCTGCTCAAGTCTTCTAAATCTTCATCCAATAGTGAATATTCTTTTGAGTCTCACAAAGCCTTGATTGAGACTTTAAAAAAAGAGAATGCCAAGAATCTTGCTTACTCAACCAAAGTTATTGAAAATACTGAGAAGATAGTTCGTGAAACAGCCGAGAAAGTCGAAAAACGACTTTCTAATGTGACGTAATATATGGCAGAATTCCGAAAATCTTCGGATAAAAATATTTCATCTGCTAATAAAGTTGTCACCAGTCTCGGCGCCACTCTTAAAATGGAGAAAGAAGCTTTATCTAAGGTTCATTCTGAACTTAGGGTGGATAATGCGGAGATAAGTGCCTCTATCATTTCAAAGATTGAGAAGCTATAGGAGGATCTGGCCATAGAAAATAAAGTCATGGATAAGCTGGCGGTCAAAAATAAGAAAACAAAAGTTCTTTCTATGAAGTTGTCTCATGCCAACAATCAGATCGACGATCTGAACTCCGAGAAGGATGTTCTCAAAAGTTACGTCGCAGATGTCAACCTTTACTTGTAGAATCTTGTAGAGAATCCTGACTCGTTGCTCACGGTCTCGGTTCGACAACATCTTGCAAAAAAATTCAAACCAATATTCTCCATGCTTAATCGTATCGAAGGTTTTTCGGAATATGATGCTCTTCCGAAACAAGGGGGAGAAGCTAAGAAGACATCTGGTGAAGAACCCAAGAACACAACTCGTGATTCTGGTGAGTATGAACACAAACCACAGCTGAAAACAAAAGATCAAAAGGGTAATGAAGCTTCTGGATGTAAAGGCAAAGGAAAAATAGTTGATGACGATGATAAGGAAGAATAAGATCTATCAGAAGGGGTAAAGTTCAAAAGAAAGAAACGTGATAGAGAGCTTGATGAGATTGAGCGTGTTAGTAAAGAAGCTGAAGCTTGTGAAAAGGAGGCTCATGATACAAACGTCACACTTAAAACTTAGAAGGCCCTCTTCCTTCCTTGGTCCATGGAGCGGATTCTGAATGAGGCCATTGACAATCCGAGTGTTCACTGGTTAGAACCTTTTGTATCATTCGACTTTGAAAACACTTCTCGATCTCAGCTTGATTTTCCAAGCACTCCAAAAGCCTTTCTATTATGTTGTTTTGAGAAGATTGAGAAAGCTCCCGATTTGTATAACGATGTCAATCATATGTTTTTCTCCTTTTATCTTAAGCACGAAAATCCCCCATATCAGACATGGAGTTCGAAGAAGATAGATGCAATGAAATTTTTTGGACCAGTTGAAACAGAAAACTTCATCAATGTTCAATTCAAAGTTGTCTGAGGAGCAGGGAGTTCGGTCTTTGAATTCACCCTCGCTGACTTGCCGTGCCTAAATCCATACGATTGGATTTCTTTATTCACTCTTTTTTCAAAAGATAAACATACTTTCAAACTAATAGTATCTCACCTGAAAAGAATGTTAGTTTCCTACATTCATGAATCTGCAAAATGGATTTGGAGATCGGTACTGTGCTAAGAAAGAAACCAACTATGCAACCTAAAGAAGCTCTGAATCATATTAGCAAAATGAGGTTAGGAAAAATCCAAAAGGATAACTGGAGCGTGACGTTTCAACAATGAGAAGGCGAGAAAGTTCAGAAGTGCTTGCTTTCCTTACCAGACAAGCATCTTTATTCTACATCCTATCTAAACTACATTTTGGGGATTACAGAGTAGTGCAAAGCGAATGATGCTGTGGGTAAGAAGTTCTTCATAGATATGATCAAATAGTATATCATGGTTCGCAACAACTTGCTTGGATTAATGTCGAAGTTGTTTAAATTTCAGAAATGTTAGCCGCACTGAAGAATCTACCTTCTTTAATTGACACAAAGGGGGAGATTGTTGGGATAAATAATGTTGTGTCAATTGTTTTGTACTAGAATAGTCCATATTGTAACGGGTTGGGCCTGTCCACCCGAGTTTTAATGGTATTAGGGTTATACTATTTATAGTGCATGCATGCACCGTTTTTGGGTAAACAAGTTGTATCGCCCTACGTAATCTTTACAAAGAAGTTCTTGTTGAACTCTTCTAAGTCTATTGAATCTAATCATTTGTCAGTATTTTGATCTTCATTGTTCTTGTTGTTTTGTTGATTGCACTTGTTAGAATCTATCGATCTATTATTTATTGTTTAAACAAAATGAATAAATGACTAGATCTACAAGATGGAGTGATCAAGCAAGGACCTTTTTACCTATTGGAGGTAGCTAACAAGTGAAGAATCCTAGATCCAAGCTTCTCCAAAGCTCCAACGTCCTTGCACCAACTTCTTCTTATTCTAGAACACCCACAAAGCATACAAATGTGTTCAAAATAACTCTTCTCACTTAAGGTTTGCTAGAGGGTCGAATTCTCAGTTGGAGGCTGATTAGGGTGAAGCTCTTGGGCCATAAACTTGTTTAAATACGGTGCAAACCCTATATTTGTAACATCCCGAAATTCAGGTAAGGCCATTTAGCCCTTCCTTTTTATCAAATGGTCAAGACTAGACCATGAGTGAGTTCTTGTAGCACATGAGTACGCTGGGCGAACCAGGGTACGCTACGCGTACTCATGCGCTTAATTTGGACGCGGACTCGCCTGGGTACGATGGGCGTACCCAGGGTTACGTTGGGCGTAAAGGTTCTAGATGCTAACCCAAAATGTTTGGCTTGTGCACTATTTAAAGGATGCTAAAGCTCATTTCCCAGCCTCCATATCAGTGAGTGAAACCCTAAAAGAGAGCCTTCCATCATTCTTAGCTTGAGTGTGTGTGTTTTGGAGCTAGTGTCTTGGTGTGTTAGTGAAGAAGAAGGAGAAGAGCTTGTGGAGGCTAAGGTTTGAAGTGCAAGTTTGGATCTGAGATCTATAGAGGAAGGAGCTGCATTTGGAGGTATAAAGTTCAAAACTTTCCTCCTTATTTGGTTAGATGATTGCATGGACCATTTCTAGGGTTAAAAGTGCCAAAGGTGGAGACTTTATGAGTGTAATGTACTCCATGGACCTAGATCTGTCCCATTTCAGTGATATTTGTGTTATAGATCCATAAAGTTGACATCTTGGTCGTTATCATGAGGTTATGCTTGAGTTATGAGTTTTCTAGAGTTGGGAAATGGAATGTTATGGGTGTTAGTGACTTTTCCAGCCATGCAAAGGCTTAAAGTCACCATCTTTATGGATTAAGAGGCTTAGAAATGGTCAGATCTAAAAGTTGGACGTGGTTCTTAACTGTTTAAGACCTCAAGAGCTTAGAGTCTGTAACTGGGGTTTACGTGGGGCGTAATCCCAGTATGCGCGGCGTAAGGGGTCGCACACCCCGTTTCTGTGAAGACGTCGGGTACGCCCAGCATACATGTTTGGTACGCGCAGCATACCCGGAGGGTTGACTTTTGTTGACTTTTAGGGTTTGGTGAACTTTAGAGTCTTTGAGCCATAAGAGGGGTAAAATGGTCTTTTACCCTTCTGAGAGTACTAAGAGAGGGAATAGCCTAGCCTTAAGGGATGTATTGATTTAGAGTGTTTCTTTCATATGATTAGACGGAGGCTAGATCGGATTTTTCAGAGTTGAGATTTTACCGAGTTACCCGAGGTGAGGCTTCTCACTATACTTTACCTAGAGTGGTAATCAGAGTTATGTGACAGAGTATTTTGTATGCTTTTGCATGACGTGATTTATATGTGATTTATGCTATGTATGTGCCAGAGTTTTTCAGAGTTAGGACCGGAAGGTCCACAGAGTTAGGGCCAGAGGGCCCACAGAGTTATGGGACTGGAGGGTCCCACTGAGACACATTAACCAGAGGTTCAAATAGAGTTATAGCCTCGAGTGGAAAATATATAATGTGTGTGGTATTTTGGGGAACTCACTAAGCAATTATGCTTACAGTGTTGTGTTATGTGTTTCAGGTACCAGAGAGGATCGCGGGAAGGCCCCAGTTTGATCAGTACACACTCGAGGAGTTTTTTTTTTACATATTTTGATCTTGGGATGTGATGTTATGAATTGATTATGTGATAAAATGATGTTTTATGACAATTATGATTGAAAAGGGTGTTTTATAAATGTGAAAAATTATTTGAAAATTTGGGTGTTACAAGTTGGTATCAGAGCCTTGGTTTGAGGGATTCGGGTGCACCTTCGGGCGTATCTGAACTCAAACTGAGGATTTGAGAGATTTTCAAAATAAAATTCACAAAATTTTTCTCATGAGTAAAAAGTTTTTGAAAGAGCAGAGAAGAGCAGTGTGTACTATCAGCCAGCGCCCGAACGGTGATTTCCCAAAATACCCTTACGTTATTAGTTATGAGATATGTATGATATGATATGATGCTAGAGTAGGCTAGGTATTCTTATTAGGACTAGAGTGGCCTGATTTGTGATGCCTTAGCCTAGGGATTTTGCTGCTAGGAGATGCTTGAGAGTGAATAGATAGCAACGAGGAGCTTATGAGAAATCTGCTGGAGAGTAGACTATGCATAGAGGGAGAGTAGAGTACTTGGGATTTGGGATCCTAGGAGTAGGACTTGGGGTGAATAGTGATGCGGTGTGGACGGTAGTATTGGGCCCCTACTACCAAGGGCACCGAATCAGTGCACAACCCAAGTAAGAATCCTTAGGGTACCAGGGATCAAGTAGGATTGGGATATCGAGTGTGTGTACGCTCGAGCGAGTCTCTGATATCTTGTATTGTATTTCAGAGAGAGACATCATGGTTGGGACACGCCACATGCCATGCACTAGCGATGGGGGTGTGAGTGATGAGGAGCTCTGCCAGATGATTCATGATGAGGTGTCTGCTGCCATCCGCGCTGAGATTCCAGATATGTTCGGGTCTATCAAGACCACATTGATTGAGACTTTTGATGAGCGGTATGCTGCTCTTTCTGATGTTGATGTTGATGCAGCCACTGCAGTCGTTGCTGCTGCCAGGCCGCAGGGGGTGACGCGTTGTTGTACCCGGAGTTCAGCAACACGAAGCCATCAAAGTTTGATGGGACTCAGGATCCGATAGTCGCGATGAAATGGATCTCTGACATTGAGGGGTGCTTCTACACATGTTCATATCTAAAGCATCTGAGAGTTCGGTTCGCGCTGAACCAGCTTCGCTTGGGGGCGAAGGAGTGGTGGAAGTTTGTGATAGCGCACTATTCTTTTGCAGAGCTCGCTGCGGTGACCTGGGAGAGGTTCACCACTATGTTTCATGATGAGTACGTTCCCCCGGTGGAAAGGGAGCGTTTGGCCCAGGAGTTCTTGACCCTCAAGCAGGGTACTGAGTCTGTTACCGTGATCACCAAGATGTTTCATTAGAGGGCGATGTTCTACCCTGAGCACGTGTCTTCCGAGCAGGCACGTATGAGTCGGAATTTGAGTATTTTGAGGAGAGACATCCGCGAGTTCGTGGCGAACTCGACGTACTGGACATTTACCGAGCTTCAGGAAAACGCCCGGAAGAGGGAGATTGAGCTAGAGACTCAGGCCAAGGAGGGGGCGGAGTCTCAGGGGAGGGATCGGTGACCGGCACAGTCCCAGCCGGCTGCCAAGCGGGCTAAGCCCGACGATTCGAGATCAGGGAACCAGAAGGTCCGCACTTGTGGCAAGTATGGTAAGAGCCATGAGGGGGTGTGCAGAGCAGTGTCTTGCTTCAAGTGTGGCAAGAAGGGGCACATGGCCAAGGATTGCCCCAAGGGGTTTGCAGTTTGCTTTCACTGCAACCAGACCGGACACTAGAAGGCCGAGTGTCCACAGTTACGAGGGTCAGCTCAGGGAGCTTCTCAAGGATCTGTCCCTGCTGCTGTTCGAGCTACAGAGAGTCGGCCGGTGAAGGTCGAGGCGCCAAAGGCTCGCGGGAGAGCCTTCCAGTTGACAGCGGAGGAGGTCCGCGCAGCACCCGATGTTGTGGCTGGTATGTATTCTTTCCTTAGTTTATTTTGAGTTTGTGGTGGTATGCTTATGTTTTGATATGCGTAGGTACATTTCTTGTGTGTTATGTACCTACTTTGGTGTTATTTGACTCGGGTATGAGTCGGTCTTTTGTGTCATTAGCCTTTAGTCAGCACATCGGTATTCGTCGAGAGGCGTTGAGTCGACCTTTACGAGTTTCCATAGCTGACGAGAGAGCAATGTATGCCACTGATGTGATTCGAGGATGTGTACTCGAGATATTCGGTGTTGAGTTTCCGATTGATTTGGTCCCGATTGCTATGGGAGATGTGTGTGTCATCGTGGGCATGGACTGGTTGAGCAGATTTGGAGTGGTTATCGATTACGACCGACAGCTGGTGACCATAAGAGACCATAGTGGGGAGTTCTTTCAATTTATGGCGAGGGTACCCGATCTAGGTTGTCATTTTGTTCAGCCGCGAGAGCGAGGTAGAGTCTACAGTAGGGTTGTAGTGGGTATGTGGCTTATGTGGTATACAAGGGTAGGTGCAGAGAGATCGAGGTCGGTCGATGAGGTCCCAATAGTGCGTGAGTTCCCGGATGTTTTCCCCGAGGAGTTGCCGGGTGTGCCTCCCGAGAGGCAGGTGGAGCTCCGTATCGATTTCGTTCTGGGGGCAGCGCCTATCGCCAAGGTGCCCTATCGCCTCGCACCTCCAGAGATGCAAGAGTTATCCTCGCAGCTTCAGGAGCTACTAGGGAAGGGGTTTATACGGCCGAGTAGCTCTCCGTGGGGAGCACCGATCCTTTTTGTCAAGAAAAAGGATGGTTCACACCGGATGTGCATTGATTACTGGGAGTTGAACAAGCTGACGGTCAAGAACCGTTACCCCTTACCGAGGATCGACGGTTTGTTCGATCAGTTGCAGGGAGCGTCTTGGTTCTCCAAGATTGATTTGAGGTCTGGATATCATCAGATGAGGGTGCGTGATGAGGATATCCAGAAGACAACATTCAGGACTCGTTACGGGCATTACGAGTTCGTGGTGATACCTTTCGGGCTCACCAATGCACCGGTGGCGTTCATGGATCTCATGAACAGGGTGTGTGGGCCGATGTTGGATCGTTCGGTGATCGTGTTCATTGATGATATATTGGTGTATTCGAGGTCCAGAGAGCAGCATGAGGAGCATTTGAGGGAGATTCTCAGAGTTCTGAGATCGAAGAGGCTTTACGCCAAATTCTCAAAGTGTGATTCTTGGTTACGGGAGGTCCAGTTTCTAGGACACCTCGTCAACCAGAATGGGATATTGGTCGATCCGTCCAAGATTGAGGCGGTAATGAGTTGGGAGGTACCAAGATCTCCTTCGGAGATCAGGAGTTTCCTGGGGTTGGCCGTATATTATCGGAGATTCATTCAAAATTTCTCCAAGATTGTTGTTCCTCTCACCATGCTGACCCGGAATGGCGTGGCTTTCAGTTGGGGCCCAGAGCAGCAGGCCTCATTCGAGACACTTCGCCAGAGATTGTGCGAAGCCCCAGTGTTGGCCCTTCCAGAGGGAATGGAGGACTTTGTGGTATATTGTGATGCGTCGATATCGGTACTAGGTGTGGTGCTGATGTAGAGAGGGCATGTGATAGCATACGCATCGAGGCAACTGAAGCCTCATGAGATGAGGTATCCTACTCATGATCTGGAGTTGGAGGTTGTGGTGTTCGCCCTCAAGATTTGGTGTCACTATTTGTATGGGGTTTGGTATATCATATACACGGACCACAAGAGCTTGAAGTATCTGATGGATCAGCCCAACCTAAACATGTGTCAGAGGAGATGGTTGGACATGGTAAAGGATTATGAGTGTGAGATCCTGTACCACCCTGGCAAAGCTAATGTGGTAACTGATGCCATGAGTTGTAGGGCAGAGAGTGCCCCTTTGCGAGATGTTTGTATGAGGTTGACAGTGATGACTCCGATGTTGGACCCCATTCGGGAGGCCCGGGTGGAGGCCATGAGACCGGAGAACCGCAAGCGAGAGGGGGTGATTGGTCAGATATCAGAGTTCATTGCTGATATCCGGGGGCTTATGACCTTCCAGGGCCGGATTTGGGTGCCATTTGAGGGTGGGGCACGTGCCATTTTGATGGAGGAGGCACACAGGTCGAGGTTTTCGATCCATCCCTGGGCCACTAAGATGTATTTGGACCTAAAAATAGATTATTGGTGGCCCTGTATGAAGAGGGATGTGGCGTGGTTTGTAGAGAGGTGCTTGACCTGTCGCAGGGTTAAGGCCGAGCACCAGTGTCCACATGGCAAGTTGCAGCCGCTCGAGGTTCCCCAGTGGAAGTGGGAACAGATTTCCATGGATTTTATCACCAAATTACCGAGGACTGCGAGGGGCGTCGATGCAATTTGGGTGATCGTCGACCGGATGACAAAGAGCGCTTATTTTCTTGCTATCAGTGAGAGCTCTTCCACAGAAAGGTTGGTAGGGGTGTATGTCAGAGAGGTGGTATCGCGGCATGGTGTGCCAATCTCGATTGTGTCAGATCGAGATGTGTGTTTCACTTCCAGGTTCTGGAAGAAGTTCCATGAGGAGTTAGGTACTAGGATGTTTTTTAGTACATCTTACCACCCACAAACGGACGGACAGAGTGAGCGGACAATCTAGGCGCTCAAGGACATGCTTCGGGCATATGTGCTGGACTTCGGAGGGAGTAGGGACACGTATCTGCCTTTGGCTGAGTTTTCCTATAATAACAGCCACCATTAGAGCATTGGTATGCCTCCCTTTGATTTGTTGTATGGGAGGAGGTGTCAGACTCCCATCTGTTGGGGAGAGGTAGGGCAGCGAGTGATGGGTAGCAATGAGATAGTTATTCAGACGTCAGAACAAATTCATCAGGTTAGACAGAGATTGTTGAAGGCCCAGAGTCGCCAGAAGAGTTACGCGGATAGGCATCGATCCGAGCTCGAGTTTCAGGTTGGTGATTTTGTACTCCTGAAAGTGTCTCCTTGGAAAGGAGTGATCCGATTCAGGAAAAGGGGCAAGTTGGAGCCTCGGTAAATTGGACCGTTCAGGGTGATCGCGAGGGTGGGCAGGGTAGCATATCGATTGCAGCTACCTGCAGACTTAAGCCAGATTAATGATACCTTCCACGTGTCTCAACTGAGGAAGTGTATAGTTGATGAGTCGGCGGTGGTACCTTGGAGGATATCCAGGTGGACGCGGGTCTGAATTATGTGGATAGTACGATCACAATCCTCCAACGGAAGGTCAAGGTTCTGACGAACAAGGAGGTGTCACTGGTTCAGGTCCAGTGGCAACATCGGAGGGGGTCCGAGCTGACTTCGGAGCCGAAGTCAGAGAAGCGGGAGCAGCATCCGGAGTTGTTTTCAGCATGAGACTTCGAGGGCAAAGTCTAGTTCTAGTGGGGGAAAATTGTAACATCCCGAAATTCAGGTAAGGCCATTTAGCCCTTCCTTTTTATCAAATGGTCAAGACTAGTCCATGAGTGAGTTCTTGTAGTACATGAGTACGCTAGGCGTACCAGGGTACGATGTGCGTACTCATGCGCTTAATTTGGACGCTGACTCGCATGGGTACGCTGGGCGTAAAGGGTCCAGATGCAAACCCTAAATGTTTGGGCTGTGCACTATTTAAAGGATGCTAAGGCTCATTTCCCAACCTCCATATCAGTGAGTGAAACCCTAAGAGAAAGCCTTCCATCGTTCTTAGCTTGAGTGTGTGTGTTTTGGAGCTAAAAGTGTCTTGGTGTGTTAGTGAAGAAGAAAAAGAAGAGCTTGTGGAGGCTAAGGTTTGAAGTGCAAGTTTGGGTCTGAGATCTATAGAGGAAGGAGCTGCATTTGGAGGTATAAAGTTCAAAACTTTCCTCCTTATTTGGTTAGATGATTGCATGGACCATTTCTAGGGTTAAAAGTCCCAAAGGTGGAGACTTTATGAGTGTAATGTACTCCATGGACCTAGATCTGTCCCATTTCAGTGATATTTGTGTTATAGATCCATAAAGTTGCCATCTTGGTCGTTGTCATGAGGTTATGATTGAGTTATGAGCTTTCTAGAGTTGGGAAATGGAATGTTATGTGTGTTAGTGACTTGTCTAGCCATGCAAAGGCTTAAAGTCACCAACTTTATGGATTAAGAGGCCTAGAAATGGTCAGATCTAAAAGTTGGACGTGGGTCTTAACTGTTTAAGACCTCAAGAGCTTAGAGTCTGGAACTAGGGTTTACGTGGGGCGTAATCCCAATATGCGCGGCGTAAGGGGTCGTGCACCTCGTTTCTGTGAAGACGCCGGGTACGCCCAGCGTACATGTTTGGTACGCGCATCGTAACCCGGAGGGTTGACTTTTGTTGACTTTTAGGGTTTGGTCAACTTTAGAGTCTTTGAGCCATAGGAGGGGTAAAATGGTCTTTTACCCTTTTGAGAGTACTAAGAGAGGGAATAGCCTAGCCTTAAGGGATGTATTGATTTAGAGTGTTTCTTTCATATGATTAGGTGGAGTCTAGATCGGATTTTTCAGAGTTGAGATTTTACCGAGTTACCCGAGGTGAGTCTTCTCACTATACTTTACCTAGAGTGGTAATCAGAGTTATGTGACAGAGTATTTTGTATGCTTTTGCATGACGTGATTTCTATGTGATTTATGCTATGTATGTGCCAAAAAATTTCAGAGTTAGGACCGGAAGGTCCACAGAGTTTGGGCCAAAGGGCCCACAGAGTTATGGGACCGGAGGGTCCCACTGAGACACATTGACCAGAGGGTCAAACAGAGTTATAGCCTTGAGTGGCTAATATGTATTGTGTGTGGTATTTTGGGGAACTCACTAATCAATTATGCTTACAGTGTTTTGTTATGTGTTTCAAGTACCAAAGAGGATCGCGGGAAGGCGCCGATTTGATCAGTACACACTCGAGGAGTTTTTTTACATATTTTGATCTTGGGATGTGATGTTATGAATTGATTATGTGATCCAATGATGTTTTATGACAATTATGAATGAAAAGGGTGTTTTATAAATGTGAAAAATTATTTGAAAATTTGGGTGTTACAATATTTTAGGGTTTAGAACCCTCGCACGTATGCCTTACGTAATGCCCATCGTACTAGGTCCCTCGCATGTATGCCATGCGTACGAAGAGTACGCCCAGTATACTAAGTTCTGGCCAAAATTTACCAAAATGGCACTATGGGCCATTTTTCACCCTTTCTCATGCACAAGGACTAAAATGAAATGTTTATCCATACATAGTGATAAAATTGAAGTTACCTAAACATTGGGATGTTACAAGTGTTGGGGTTTGAGCATTCTAACACTCTTATGGAGTACATGCAACCCTATAAACCTTGGATCTATGTTTTCTCTAAAATACATGCACATTTGTTTTCCAAGGTTTACAACCTAACTAGCATGTTATGGGGTACTTGTAATACAAAACTTTAAGTAGAATAACATACCTTTCTTTTGTAGTTTATTGCTTCGAGTTTTTTGAGCCAAGCACCAATAGTGTGGATGCCTCAAGTGGTGTCATAAATCACACAAAACAATTTGGAAATACTTGATAGAATATGATGTTCACTAAAATTGGCCCACTCTTGTTTCTCACACCCTCTAGTGCCAATTTTAGAACCAAGGAACTCTTTATATATTACGGAGGATTAGGTTTAAACCCTAACACCCATGACTCTTCATTTACATAGGATCCATGGGTTAAAAGCTACATGGACTATCCATGGACTTCCATATACTCTTAGCCCATCCTAAATAAATCTTAGCCCAATCCATATATATGTAATAGTCCATATTGAATTAGACTCTTTTGATCAATAAATTAATTCCAGAATCAATTCTTGATCAATACTAATTAAATAGTATGATTTAATATTAATATATTATAACTTATTATATATTAATAGATCATAAACATCTTATTCTCAAAGGTATATCCATACAAATTGTTAGGTGAAGTGCAGCCCAAATGGACCATGCCGGGTCGGGTCAAGTTCATATCAAATATAGTTACGGACTTAGACACCTTATCCAACAGTCTCCCACTTGGATAAGTCTGATAACTATTGTTGCAAGTATAACTTCAGGAACCTACCAGCAATCGTAGTTGTTTTGAACTCTGTTGAACTTTGAAACACCATTTTAGATAAGTGATCATTTAATCCTCTGTTCTCAAGATATCAGTCGGGAAAATACACAGAACAATGTCATACTTATTGTCCAGCATTTGTTTCTCGATCTCTGATTTGTTTGACCTAGAACTAAATTGAACACATCAATTAGGTTCTGACCGGGCCCGACACATAAGTCAACAACAAATCTTCAAGGGGCCCAGATATCGCTTCTATTGCTAGAAGGAACAGATAAACTTTGACTCATATGCTTATACTAACTACTTGTTGAGTTATGCACAAAAGCACGTTTATGACATCAAGTTATTGATGCGTATTCGCACAATCAATGGATAACCAACTCATAGTCAACAACTCACATCTCTAGGTTTGAAGATATGTATATGATATTACCATCTCACGATCACTCGAGATAAATTCCATGAAGTGATACAAGTGAGTGTGGGTTTAATCCAATACTCAGACCTTATGAGCACTCATGAATGTTGCAGCAACTATTGCAAGGTGTAATGCACCTTAGACAAACCTTACAAGCCAAATTCATGACAGTCTTAATTTAATACCTAGTTCCAACGTATGACCGACTGTGGAGAGTTTTGAATAAAATAATTACTCTGGAAGTCAAAACATGGAAAATTGAAACAATATTAAATGATTAAAATAAGATAGTAACACCTCACTAGTAAGTAAATAACAACTTTTATTTAATCACCAAATGTCAATTACATTTACAAGTTTCATAAATAGTTATCTAATTATTAAAACTAATATCGTCTCTCAGCCCGATGCTCCTCGCATGCTGCAAATGCCAAACCCTAGTTAGTCCCTTCTTGAGGGGATCTGCAAGGTTGCAAGGTTCTCTCCTGACGATACCCTCTTTGCCACAAGGAGTCCTTCTTCTATCTTGTGTCTTATGAAGTGATATTTTCTGTCAATGTGTCTAGATCTACCATAATCTCTTAGTTCCTTGGCTAAGGCAACTGCACTATTGTTGTCACAAAAAATATCCATAGGCTCCTGTATAGCTAGTACAACTCCAAGGTCTCCAATGAAGTTCTTCAGCCATATCTCCTCCCTTTTCGCTTCACTTGCTGCTATGTACTCTGATTCACAAGTAGAATCAGCTACTGTCTCCTGCTTGGAACTTTTCCAAGTAATTTCTCCTCCATTCAGGGTAAAGACCCAGCCTGACTAAGAGCAGAAATTATCCCTATCAGTCTGAAAACTAGCATCGATATACCTTACTACTCTCAAGTCATCACTCCCACCAAGAGTAAGAACCCAGTCCTTAGTCCTTCGTAGGTACTTGAGAATGTTCTTAACCGCAATCAATGAGCCTTGCCAGGGTTTCCCTGATATCTGCTAACCATGCTCAAAGCAAAGGCCACATCAGAGCGAGTACAAGTCATAGCATACATGATTGAGCCAACAGGGGAAGCATATGGTAATTGACTCATCTCAACTATCTCAGCCTCTGTACTCGGACTTTGGGTTTTACTCAGTCTAGCATTGTGCTAGATCTGTAACTCCTATTTCTTGGAATTCTCCTTGTTGAACTTCTTCAACACTTTATCCAAGTAGGTACTCTGACTAAGTCCAATTAGTCTTTTACTCCTATCTCTCAGTATCCTTATCCTTAGGATATAGGCAGCTTCTCCAAGGTCCTTCATAGTGAAACACTTCTCAAGCCAGGACTTAACCTCCTACAAAGTTTGTATGTCATTTCCTATGAGTAGTATGTCATCCACATATAGTACCAAAAAACTAACTATACTCCCACTAGCCCTAACATATACACAGGACTCATCCTCGCTCATCGAAAAACCAAACTCTTTTACTTTCTCATCGAAGCAAAGATTCCATCTGCGAGATGCTTGTTTCAATCCATAAATGGATTTCTCATCTTACACACTTTATTAGGGTACTTTGCATCGACAAAACCCTCTGGCTGATTCATGTAAACATCCTCAGCCAACTTTTCATTAAGGAAAGCAGTTTTGACATCCATTTGCCATGTTTTGATAATCATGAAATGTAGCTATGGCTAGCAAAACTCTAATAGACTTGATCTTTGCTATTAGTGAGAAGGTCTCATTGTAGTCAACTCTCGGAGTTTGAGTAAAGCCCTTCACCACCAGTCGCACTTTGTAAGTGTGCACCTTCCCGTCCATGTCGGTCTTCTTCTTGAAGATCCATTTGCACCCAACTGTCTTACGACCTGGTACATTGTCAACCAAGTCCCAAACTTGATTGTCATACATGGACTGGATCATGCTGTCCATAGCCTCCTGCCATTTAGAAGACTCGGGGCCTACCATGTCTTCCTTGTAATTATTAGGTTAATCCAAATCTATCCGTGTACTGTCACTGATAAATGTATCACCTTCAGTAGTGATGTCATAACCATAATAAAAATCAGGTGTGTTCTTAACTCTAGTGGAACGCCTCAGAGGTACGGACTCATCTATCGACTCAACAGGAGTTTCCTCCTCTGGTTGGTTGCTAGTGTTTGAGGTTTCTTCACCGCTTGACTCTTGAAGTTCTTCAAGTTCAATTTGCCTCCCACTGTCTCCTTGGCTTATAAATTGTCTCTCACGAAAGACTCCTCTCCTTGCCACAAAGACCACATTCTCACTGGTTCTGTAGAAGAGGTAACCAAAGGATTTTTGTAGGTAGCCGATGAAAATGCACCTCTCGCTTTGAGGTTTGAGCTTGTCATGAGACTCGCGCCTCACGAAAGTCTCGCAACCCCAAATCTTGATGTGGTCTAGATTTGGAACTTTCCCAGTACACATCTCATGAGGTGTTTTGGCAACCTTTTTGGTAGGGACTAGATTAAAGATATGGGCGGCAGTCTCTAAGGCATACCCCCAGAATGAAATTGGTAACGAAGCTCGACTCATCATGGAACGAACCATGTCTAACAAGGTTCGATTACGCCTCTCATCCACACCATTCAGCTATGGTGTCCTAGGAGGTTTCAGTTGTGAAACAATCCCATATTCCTTAAGATAGTCAAGGAACTCAATACTAACATACTCTCCTCCCCGATCGGATCGGAGCATCTTGATGTTTCTGCCCAGTTGATTCTCCACTTCCTGCTTAAACTCTTTGAATTTTTCGAAGATTTCTGACTTATGTTTGATTAAGTAGATATATCCATATCTACTGTAATCATCAGTAAAAGTCACATAATAGCGATTAGCATCCCTTGTGGCGGTTTTGAAGGGTCCACACACATCTATGTGTATGAGGTCCAACAAACCTTCACCCCTCTCACAAGAACCAGTGAAGGGTGACTTTGTCATTTTTCCAAAAAAAACAAGACTCGCAACTATCATCTGGTTTTAGGTCCAATGATTCCAAAACTCTAGCCTTTTGGAGTTGGCCTATGCGCTTCTTGTTGACATGTCCAAGACAACAATGCCACAAGGATGCTTTATCCATGGTAATTGAAGAATCAATATGAAATACATTATTTCCTAAGTTGTCTACAATCGACACAGTTTCATATACACCATCACAAGGTAATGCTTTAGAATAAAACACATCAT
The DNA here is from genome assembly GCF_002870075.4 of Lactuca sativa. Classification (NCBI taxonomy): domain Eukaryota; kingdom Viridiplantae; phylum Streptophyta; class Magnoliopsida; order Asterales; family Asteraceae; genus Lactuca; species Lactuca sativa. The sequence goes on along the minus strand of NC_056626.2, from coordinate 51,735,063 downwards.
TATAATAAGCATCAATAGCACCAATTTTATTATCAAATGAAAATGTGAATCCTTGTTTGTACAAACTATGTAGGGAAAAAATATTTCTCGCCATTTCTGACAAGTAACAACATTTATTCAAATCTAAAGTTAACCCAATATTAAGCAATGAAGAATAAACTCCAATCTTGGTCACAGGTGATGCTTTCCTATTGCCCATGATTAATTTTATCTTCCCATGCTCCACTTATTCAATACTTCTTAGGCCCTGCAAATTAGTACAAATGTGAATACCACAACCTGTATCAAGCACCCAAGAGTTAGTATGCAATGAGTTATTAGAAAATATGGTATAAAGACCTGCATGGGTGGGTTTAACTTTCCCATCCTTTATGTAACATCCCCCTCTGGCACGTATCACAATATTGTCCGCTTTGGGCCACTCGGCACGAGGACTTCCCAGGGGGTCACCCATCCCGGTACTACTCCCGCCCGAGCACGCTTAACTTCAGAGTTCATATGGGATCTACTGCCCTCACGGCTTTAAAACGCGTTGTGATAGGGAAGGTATCCAACGCGTTTTAAAGCCGTGAGGGCAGCAGATCCCATAAGAACTCTGCAGTTAAGCGTGCTCGGGCGGGAGTAGTACCGGGATGGGTGACCCCCTGGGAAGTCCTCGTGCCGAGTGGCCCAAAGCGGACAATATTGTGATACGTGCCAGAGGGGGATGTTACACTTTACATCCTGCAAGTACTTAGGGTAGCTTCACTTTCAGTGCCCCTTTTCATAGCAGTAGAAGCATTGTGCTTCCTTTGGGTTTGAAGAAGGAGGAATGGTACCTTTCTTGATCCCACTTGAAGAGGATCCATCAAGAGACTTTCCCTTGGTACCCTTCGAAGGGGCTTCCTCTTCTACCCCTTTCCCTGCCCAATTTCCAGAACAAGGGTTGTTGTAGGAGTAGGAGTAGGAGTAGAAGTAACAACCGATTTACCTTTAAGGCCACTTTCAACGGTCCTTAAGAGTCCTTGTAGTTTGCTAAGTGTGACTTCCTCCTTGTTTATATGATAAGTCATACTAAAGTGATCATAATTTGGAGATAAGGAATGGAGAATGATATCAATCGCCATGTCCTCAGGGAAGTCCACATTAAGCTTTAGCAACTAGTCCACTAACCTTTGCATTTTCTGCAAGTGACTGGTGATAGGTTCACCATCCTTCATCCTGGTTGTTATCATGGAGGAGATGATTTCATACCTCTCTTAACGCACACTCTTATGGTACCTTTCCATCAGATCCTGGTGCGTCTCATAAGGGTAGAAATCTTCATAGGATTTATGGAATTTGGGAGTGATAGTAGCCAACATAATGCAGGACAATTTAGTAGCATCCCTCTCATGTGCAACAAACTCCGCAATCTCCTTAGGAGTAGCAGTGGTCTCATCGATAACCTTAAGTTCCTTGTCAAGGACACATTCCTTGTCCTAATAGCGGGTAATCATTCTGATGTTACTAATCCATTCATTGAAATTAGAACCATTATAAGTGACTTTCCCACACAAGTTCATGAGGGAAAAGGATCCTGTAGGGTTTGAGCCAGCAGCAGTGTTGGAAGACATCTGAAAGAAAAGAAAGAGAAGTTTTAATTAGATAAAGAGTCCTTAATAAGTCACCCAAATGAAATATTAAGGCTAGGAGCCTACAAACTATTTCATAACTTGGAAGAGGGATGCCGTAATCCAAGCTATAAAATATTTGAAGGTAGGTAAATGACGATTTACCAATTTCCACCATTGTAAACAAAATAAATTATTATGTTAGTTTGAAACTCCTAGATCTTTTGAGATTCATTGAACTTTCAATGGCATGTTTAAATATCAATTGTGCCCTCTTAATTTTGTGATTGGGATGCCGAGGATCAGAAACAATGTGTGAATAACCATGCAAATTGACTTGGGACCCTTAATTTTATCACCCAATCGATGTGTCAGTTAACCACACGCCCTCGACCGATCTATGATAAAACTTAAGTCACCCTTTTCCACTCTTACTAGTCCTTGTTAGTGTGTCGGTTAACCACATACGCTCCACTAACGACTTGGTAAGGTATAAAGTGTAATTTCATGGGTCAGCACCTATTTCACATTTTCCTAAAGTAACTAAGATTGAGAATTAGTAAAGGTTTAGTTACTTTATAATTTCATTATACTTTTAATGAGGATTAAGGTCCTATCCTACCCGTTCGGCTAACAACCCTCCACCAGTAAAGGAAGCGGTGGGTGTGAGTGGACACCCATTAAAACGCAATTCTATAGGCAGTAACCTTGTACCCCCCTTATAGGCCGGCTTCATAAATGAGGCATACTAACGGTAAGACTGACTTATTCTTATACATATACATATACATATACATATATATATATATATATATATATATATATATAATTAAACTTTTAATATTATAGAAGTATAAGGGTTGAATTTTAAACTTTTAAAATTCTAAGGTTCAATTTGGAATTAAAGTTTTAATGTGTGAGACTTTACAAATTCCAAGCTTGAGGGCAAGTTTTGAAACTATTCAAGACTTTTCAACTTCATAACTTATGAGTTAATGGTTTATTAAAATGAGAGACTTTCATTTTATGTAACCTATGTGTTTATTAATGGACTTTAAAAGAGTGACTTTTGGTAATCCATAACTTGACGACAAATTATGGATTCCATTAAAACAAATAATTGATCAAGAATTAATCATTAAACAATTCAACAAATAATTCCTATGATCTAACAATAACTCATAAGAACATGAACGCTCATATCAAAATTTCAAGGATCATATTAACACATATAAAAAATGGAATTTTGATATTATCCATTGTAAATGTATTAGCATAACATGAGTTTTTTCAACTATTTGCATCAAGTATCAAGAAAACAAGCCTAAGCTCTGATACCACGGTTGGGTTTTGAGTATTCTAACACTCATATGGTGTACATGCAACCCTAGAAACCTTGGATCTATGTTTTCTCTAAAATACATGCAAATTTGTTTTCCAAGGTTTACAACCTAACTAGCATGTTATGGGGTACTTGAATACAAAACTATAAGTAGAATATCATACCTTTCTTTTATAGTTGATTGCTTGGAGTTTTAGAGCCTAGCACTAATAGTGTAGATGCTTTAAGTGGTGTCACAAATCACCCAAAACAATTTGGAAATACTTGATAGAGTATGATGCTCACTAAAATCAGCCCACTCTTGTTTCTCACACCCTCTAGTGCCAATTTTAGAACCAAGGACCTCTTTATATATTATGGAGGATTAGGGTTAAACCCTAATATCCATGACTCTTCATTTACCTAGGATCCATGGGTTAAAAGCTCCATGGACTTCCGTATACTCTTAGCCCATCCTAAATAAATCTTAGCCCAATCCATATATATATATATATATATATATATATATATATATATATATATATATGTATATGTATATATATATATATATATATATATATATATATATATGTAATAGTCCATATTTAATTAGACTCTTTTGATCAATAAATTAATTCCAGAATCAATTCTTGATGAACACTAATTAAATAATATGATTTCATATTAATATATTATAACTTATAATATATTAATAGATCATAAACATCTTATTCTCAAAGGTATATCCATACAAATTGTTAGGTGAAGTGCAGCCGAAATGGACCATGTCGGGTCGGGTCAGGTTCATACCAAATATAGTTACGGACTTAGACACCTTATCCAACAACAAGAATCTTAAACACTAAGGAAATTTTGAGCTAGAATCAAAAGAAGTTGAAAGAGAAATCTATGGGAGGTGTAGGAGATCAAATGGGGTAGCCGGGGTATTTATAAGGTGATTTTTTGTGAGGCATGTCGCAACCTGTAACAACCCAAAATTTAGAAGGATTTTACTTTTAGTCAAATATTAACCAATAGGGAAATTTCTTCATTTATAAGAAAAGAATGAGAAGACAAGATTAAGTCACTATAAGAGGTTAGATGAGTAAGTTACAAAGAAAGAATGCATGAGAAACGCATTTTTGGTCAAAAGGGTAAAATTGGTATTTTTATGCTTTTTAGGTCAACTTCGTGACTTAATAGATTAAGTCCATTATTAAGTCAATGATATGTGACTTAAAAACATGTATAGTATGTTCCCATTTTCGCGTGGATATAAAGATCATCGAAACAGGATAAGAAACAAAAAGATATGCGTGTTTGATGTTGGGACAAAAATGCCCCAAATCTATAAAAGAATTAGCAATGTGATTTGCTAATTCCTAGAGACAATGATGTGGTCATATACTGCCATGAATTGGCAACATGCAGAAAACATGATATAATAAATTTTAAGAGCTTATTTTGATCATTCTTCAAAGGGGATCAATTGGGAGCTGAGATGGGGCGATTTTGCTGCAAAAACAAGCTAGAGATGGTGGATTGCAAGGATTTTCATCCTTTATCCAATAAGGTAAAGATTTAAAGATTTGATGAAATTGTTAGTTAGGTAAGATTAGTTGAATTTATTGACCTCTTGCATGTATAGGATGTTATTGAGAGTGTTTAGAAGATTTAATCAAGCTTAGGAAGTGATTTCCTTGGTGAAATAAATCTATTGAGAGTTAGGGTTTGAAACCATAACTAGTGGTTTTGAGTAATTAATGTTTTAGAGTTAGATTATAATGAATTAGGTATTATGAAGAGCTTAATTCATTAACTAACTGAGATTTTGAGATAAAGAATAAAAGATAAAAAAAAAATTACCCATTAAGTGGTTATTTTGATCTTAAGAGTAATTAAGCTCTTAATAGGCTAAGACAAGTATTAAGATGCATGTGAATGTGTATGAATAGGTCTAAGAGCAAAAGATGGATCAAGATGAAATATTTGACAAAAGGATCTAAAGTGGGACAGTTAGTGCTCACTAACTGATAAGGTGAGTTATTACTCTCATTCTTCCTTTATGATTGGTGTGTATATATATATATATATATATATATATATATATATATATATATATATATATATATATATGAGAAACTTGAGGCACTAAGTGAATGCTATCAGGTTATGAGATGATGATAGAGCATAAAAATACATTGAAATCGTGTATCAGAGCATTTATATGGATATTTGGAGTATGTATATTATATATTCATAGAGACTTGTATCAGAGCATGTAATGAGTATAATTCCTTCGGGAACATGAGTACATTCCTTCGCGAATGAGATTGATATTCCTTCGGGAACATGAGTATATTTCCTTCAGGAATTAGATTGATATTCCTTCAGGAACATGAGTACATTACGTTCGGGAATGATATTGATATTCCTTCGGGAACATGAGTATATTTCCTTTGATTGATATTCTTGCAGGAACATGTGTATATTTCCTTCGAGAATGAGATTGATATTCCTTTAGGAACATGAGTATATTTCCTTCGCGAATGAGATTGATCTTCCTTTGGGAATATAAGTATAGTTCCTTTAGGAACGAGATCGAGATATGTGTATATTTCCTACGGGAATGAGGTTGAGATATGAGAGCATTAGATTGAGTATTATATATATATATATATATATATATATATATATATATATATATATATATATATATATATATATATATATATATATAGTATATGAGACATAATTGAGATGAGACATACATTGTGTATGAGATTGAGTAGAAGATGGGATATATTGAGTATACGAGATGTACTAGATGAGATGAATAAAGTACATAAGATTTAGTTAGATATAGAGAGCGAGTGAGACTAAGCATAAATAAGATATAGTAGAGCATATGAGACTAAGCAAAGATGAGGTATAACAGAGTATATGACATCGAGTAAACATGAGATATACCGAGTATATTAGATTGAGTAGAGAAGAGATATAACTGAGTATACGAGATTGATTAGATATGTGATGTACTAGAGAATATAAGATTTACCACAGATGAAATTGAACAGATTATGAGATGAGTTGGAACAATAACTATGACGACAAATATGAACTATGAGAAAAAAAACTAATAAAAGATATGAGAATAACTCACTAGACCTAATGTCTGATGTAGTAGAGATTTATGTTTTTGCAGGTTTAGATATTAGCATCCGTTGTACCGGAAGAGAAGACAGGATTACAAGAACAAGTTTTAAAGAGTAGAATGCTATATGTGTATTATTAATATTATATAGATAAATATATTTTATTGTGCTCACTTGATTTAACATGGGATGTAAAAGTTTTTATATTTTGAGTAAAATTTCGCAATTATAAATAAAATTTTCACAATTCTTATAGACTAGATGTTAGAGAATGAGGGTGTTACACACCTAGACCAGAAGCATGCCGCGCTTTGGCCAGGTCGGCCCTTTAAGTGTGTGGTACGTGTCATGCATGCTGTGGTGGGGCGTGACTGCTTGTAAAAGGTGTGCACTACACCTTATTTGCGCGGGGTGCACTCGAGAAACTTCAAAAACTCATAAAATCGTTATACGAACTTTGTTTTTGACATTCTATATAGACGAAACTGCACAAATGGTCCCTGTGGTTTGTCAAAAATTGTCACTTTTGTTCAAAAAAGTTTGGACTAGCACCAGAGGTCCAAAATTTTCACTTTTTTGCGAATTTGGTCCAAATTACTATTAACTTTTTCATAATGACGATTTTACCCTTACTTTTTTCTTTTTCATTTTTTTTGTTATTTAAAGATTTTTTCAGATTAAAAGAAAAAAGAAAAAAGGAAATTTTCTTTTTCTATTTAATTTATATAATTTTTATAACAGTAAAAATAGAAATCTCTCTCTCTCTTTTTCTCTCTCTCTCTCTCTCTCTCTCTCTTTCTCTCAATTTTACCATGAACCTGATACTTAATCTCCATTTAGAACAAATAGGGAAAACCCCAGAAGAAACTCTTAGCCTCCACCTCCATCGTGGTCCTCCTGCTCCTCCGCTCCTTTTCTCGTTGAAACCCACCTCCAACGCCAATATCATTTTAGCAGCGACGTCAATCGTCACCGCCATCGCCCTCATTCTTCAACTTATCTCTTCACCGGTGCTTGTTAGCAAGAAGCGTGATCCACTCTGAATCTATTGACTTCTTCAACTTATCTCTTCACTGGTGCTTGTTAGCAAGAAGCATGATCCACTCTGAATCTATTGAATGGATTGTGTTTGTAATTAACAGGGAAGCAGAGTAAGAAAGGTGATAGATCTGATCGACTTCAAGTGGCAAGGGCTCAACAACATCGTGTCAAATTATCTCAAATTTAGGGTTCTAAAGCACCCGACTATCAACGGAGGCGGAGATGGGTGGCGGTGTTGGTTGGAATATGAAGAGAGAAAGAAGATGATGATGTACGTGAGGAAGAAAACAGGTGCACTCCAGATGCTCGATCTTATGTCTAGCTTAGTCTTCAGTCCAATTCCTCCATTAATTGGCTCTCTAAATCAACTCAATCTTCTATTTCTTGTCGATAAATCTCTTATCGGTATTATCCTAAATTCTTGATCATGATTTTATTCAGAATCGCTTCTAAATTTTTGGGTGTTTGTTTTAATTGGATTCTTGTCTAGGCTTCTGGAAATAGACTGTGATATTGGAAATAAGTAGATTTGGTTTTGTATTTCACTAATTATAACTAATGACGGAGTTGTCGGGTGGCTGTAAGTAGGTGAAGATCCGTTCAAGTTGGGTCGGTGATGAATCACATCAGCACATAGCCGGAGAATTATGTGTTGGGGCACAGTGACAGTCTGATTTCCAGACCGCAGTGTTGAACGGAGCCATGGTGTTCGGCCGTCGGTTTGTGATTGATTTAGGAATCGGTGGTTCAGTTGGTATTTGGGAGTCGAAGAAAAAAGGAGTAGCGAGAGGGAGGGAGGGAGGGGGGAGGGAGAGAGAGAGAGAGAGAGAGATTTAATTTATTTTTTATTTTTTTAAATCTGAAAATCAGAAAAGCATTTAAGAAAAAAAGAAAAAATATATTAACAGGGACAAATCCGTCATTTTGAAAAAAAAATCAGAATAGATTGGACCAAACAAGAAATAAAATGAAAACTTTGGACCTCTGATGCTAGTCCAAACTTTTTTGGACCAAAGTGACAATTTTGAGCAAACCACAGGGACCATTTGTGCAGTTTAGTCTTCTTTATATCCACACGTAGCTATTGAGGAGATCTACAAGTTTCGTTTAGAGTCTTTCGGCTAATTTCACTTTATCTTTTATTTATTACTTTTAGAAGGCTTGGACTCCTAAACTCTATTTAAAATTCATATCTTCTTCATGCGAAGTCCGTTATTGATGATCTTTATATCTACGGACTCCTATTAACAAGATCTTTGACTTTCATTTAGATTGTGTTGTGCTAACATGACTACGTTGTAACTTCGAAAAATCATAAACACCCCGTATGAAGTCAGATCTAGATGCTCTCTAGATGCACGCTCTCGGTTTTACGACTACTATGACTTTCGTTTAGATTATTTAGGCTAATAAGTAATTAATCAAAATTTCACTTTTTACGATACGCAGATCCATGCCGGTTTAATCATGAAACTTCGAAAAAGAATAATTTTTTCATATGAAATCGGATTTCAACATTCTTTATATGTATGAAATCTTTGTCACATATACTAGTTAAGATTATTTATCCTAAATAATCTTCTATAAAAAATTCATTTATTCCTTATTATATCTTAATCATCTAGCCTGAATCTGCAAGCATTAAAAATATCTCCCCCTTACGACGTTTATGTCCCGGAATCATCAACAAAACAGGGCTTGCATAATGTGTCTGCATGTTACCTCTCCATCCTAGGTAATAACTATAACTCATATGTCTCTTCAAATGAGTTTCTAACTCTTGGACATTATTCTATTGGCAATTGCTAATCTCGCACATGATCTTTATTTTAGATTTGATCTTCATTAGAGACTCCTTCTCCTACTAGAACAAACTCGATCTATGGTAATGTCTTCACATCGATTACCATAACATACCAAATGGTCACGCTCTAATAACTTTCCATTGAATGATGCATGTATATATATATATATATATATATATATATATATATATATATATATATATATATATATATATATATATACACACACACACGTATATATTATGGTTCAGCCTATGTAAAACATAGCGAAGGTATTTACCTAAAATCTTGAGTTGTATATGTATATGTATATATGTATGTGTGTGTGTGTGTGTGTGTATATATATATATATATATATATATATATATATATATATATATATATATATATATAACTCTATTAACTTTTTTTATTACTTCATGACTAACAAGAAAGGATCAGCCAGCCGATAATATAATTAATAATACTTTTATTCTTAGGTTTACAAGGATAAACCTAATCGGAGTGGTGAGCCTAGAGTTATAGTCGTAATTTCCTAAGAAAATACTAGTTTGCTATAGCGAATATCTTTGATACCAATCTGTCACACCCTAGTCGGCGGCTAAAATGTCGGGTTGTGCGACGTCATGATGGATCACAGATATTGATTACATTGAACAATAAACAAAAGTATAACATAAATATCACATCGATTATAACATCAAATATTATCCATCGTACTAAGTTTTGAGATACTAAAGCTTTGGTACAAGCAGTGCCTTAACATTAGGCAGTTTAAATAAACAAAATGATAAAATAGTATGCCTGTGAATCCATGAATGTTCCCAAAAGATGATATGCATCTGAATTTTAGTTGCTGAGAATACATGTGATTTTAAAAAATGTCAACATAACGTTTGTGAGTTCACAAGTTGAAATGTTTGTATCAGAACGTAATTTTATACCAAAAATATGTTTATAGAAAGTATATCTTTATATAAAAAGTATATTTATTGAAAGTGTACTTTTAAATCGAAATTGTGTTTTAAAAATGTTCTTTCTTAACTGAAAGTATGTTCGATATATATGTGCTTTCTTGATCGAAAGTGTGTTCATTAATGACATACTTCTATGCAAAAGTAGTGTTTTACTATGTATGTACTTTCTTGACTAAAAGTGTGTTCGATAAGAAAGTACTTTTATACGAAAAGAAGCGGTTGATGAATATGTTCTTCCTTGACCGAAAGTACGTTCATTAAGAATGTACTTTTTTACCAAAAGTATTGTTTATTGTATAAGTGATTTCTTGATTAAAAGTGTATTAGTTAAGAATGTACTTTTATACTAAAAGTAGTGTTTATAAGTATTATTTTAACTTATATGTATTTAGTATTATTTAACCATGTGACTCCCTATAACCGAGTTCTTGATGAAAATTGCCACTTAAGACGCTTCATCGGACGTCGTAATTGTTTAGAAAGTTACCACCTGGTGTGACTATTCCATCAAGGTTGTAGCCAACAACCACAGGTGGGGTGTCAACCCGTATATATCTACACATAACTATCCTAATCACTTAAGATTTAACGGTTATAAGTCTTTACCACAGGTGGGGGTGTCAACCCGTATATATCTACACATAACTATCCTCATATAAAGTCAGATTTTTTGTGCTCTTTATATTTTCGGAATTATGTTGCAGTGTACTTTACTTTCAGATTATTATACAAAATAATACAAAGTTTGCACTCCCATATTTTTTGCTATTGGATGTTTTAACTCACTTTAATATATAATGTTATATTTTCATTAAAATTTGTTATATATTATAAATTAAGTTTATTACTTTGACGTTCGCCACGTTTGTAACTGATGATCGTTGACCAACTTTTGATGGATGTCACAATAAGGATGATACATTCATATTTGTGTCACAAGTACGACATGTATTCTATGTGAGAGACCCGGAGGATAATAAAAAGTCAATTGTGATCATGACACTTCCACAAAGTTATAAACATGCATATAAAATTGTTGATGAGGAATACAATATAATAGTTTTACCACACAAATTATAATTATATAATGTCACCCGTAGATAAAATTGATATGGCTTCTGAATCCTGCAATGATTACTTTTGGTCGGACTATAACGGTATAAAAACGGCCAAAAAAAGTTGTGAATATACAATAGTTACAGGACAAAACTTGATAATATTTTTTTTATCTTTTATAAGTTTGATAAATATTTGTGGTTAATTTTTTTTTTTAATTTTCAGTGTGTGTGTGTGTGTGTGTATATATATATATATATATATATATATATATATATATATATATATATATATATATATATATATATATATATATATCAGTATACCAGGATTTGTTGTTGTATACCCAATATTTTTATTAATAATTAGTTTCAAAATTTTTTGGTTTTTGTTAAGATTACTCGTGTAAAATCATTAGCTTAACAAATTCTTCCTAATATGATCATTTCTTTTTTGTCCTACACTTGTGGAGTTTATCGTATTTATTTATAACATGAGGTGCATGAGAAGAATAATATAAATAGAGTGATGAATAAATTGAATGACCAAAAAGTATTTATAACAAGGTTGATATTTTACAAGTTGTAGTGACAAGTTATAATATTATGACCATAGATTTTAAAACCGGTTCAAACCAAGAACCGGGGACGAGATTGGAAAAAAAACAATTTTATGCCAATTTTTAGACCGATCTAACATGACGTTTTCTTGAAAACCGGGCTGAAACGATGTGATAGATATGTTAAAAAAAACCGTTCGAACCGGTTTATTGGACTTGAATAATTGGATTTTACTTAGCCGATTAAAAGCACAGTTCATCTCGCAAGAAAATTGAATAACTCGAACGATCATATGTACACAACTTGAAGGCCGACACGGACCATTGCCACATGTAGACCGGCAGTTGAACCAATAATCGGTGATCGGTTCAAATAAAAAATAGGTTTTTAAAACATTGTTCTTACTATTTTTTTTACTTCGGCATGGATTTTTTTATGTGACAAATTTCAATATAAGATTCACAAGGTAAATTATGGTACATATCAAATAAAAACTCGTTATAAAAGATGACATTTGACCACCACTTTCGACTCTCACACTATTTGTCACGAATTTTTTCATGTAACAAATTTCAATATAATGTTTAATTTAATCTTTTAAATTTATACTTTGTCACTTTATGTCTTTACGTCTCACTTAATACCCGAGTCAATGTAAATGTACCTATTACATAAAAAACTTGTTACAAAAGATAACATTTGGCAAACGTTTTCGACCATTGCACATCTTGTCACATTTTTTTTATGTTAGAAATTTCAATTTGAGATTTAATAATTTAAAATGAAATTTCAACACCTTATGTCTTATTTAATAACCGACACAAGGTAAATATACATATAAAATAACAAACATGTTATTAAAGAAGATATGTGACCATCATATTCAACCGTCGCACTACTTTTAACCAATTTATATACAATGGACGTTAATGTGTGAAGTCTGATTTGCAATGATGACTCTTTTAACTTAACATTCATGGAAACAATCATGTGAATTAGTTTATGACCTTTAGTGATGAAAAAAATGAAAATTGACACCATACACACAATTTTCAAAAACGGACGACATATAGTTTTGTACCAAAGTCATATATCTATATAAAAATGAATAATAGTAGAAAATGTATATTGAATTATTAATTATATACAAAATTGATGTATTCGACATTGCTCGTCACTAGTCATAAAAACTTAAGGCTTAACATTGCACGGCGATAAGGTTATTTGAAGCTTGTTCACTGTTGAAATACTCTACCATGTTAGCCCCTTCCACTTTGGTCCCCCTGTGGTCCTTGTTTTCCTCTTTTTTACCTAAACCCTATAATTCATTCGTTTGTGGCCAACATCCACACATAAAACGCTTTCCATGTTTATTTTAGTCTTTCTTAACTAAATTGAGCTGCAACCAAGAAAGAAGAAAATGAAGGTATTCAATGGTTAATATTAATTATTCTCGCGGGTAACATTAGTTTGATTATAGATCATATAACTAGTTTTCATTAATCCACAGATCTTCAGTTGGGTTCATCGTCGGTTTCATAAAAAAAGTGTGGCAGATGAAGATGCCAAGAAGGTTGAAAATGACAAGGTATCATTGCTTGAGAATGAAGCGTTAGCAGGGGTTTGTGATGGCTGGAAAGAAGGTATACTCGCCATTGGTACGTTGGGGATTGATCTTTCCAAAACTTTCCAGGTGAAAGATGTTGCGTACACCGACAATCAGTTGTTGTTGTTTGGCCATGATGACGATGAGGAGGGCCAGGAAGGAGAAATGGAATGGCCATTGGTGCTAAAAGCTTGTAAACATGGGTTTCATCATGTTCAGAAACAAGATCCGTCACCATGTGATAAGGTTGCTAAACCTAATAATGGTAAAGAAGAAGTTGATGCTAAAGATCCTACAAATTTGAACACTGAATGCACAGAGAAGAAGATTATGAATAGTGGAGAGCGAACAACTCTTGCGGATTTGCTTTGGGGTGATTCGGAGAAGAACTTGTTGAAGGAGAAGTTGTGTGATCCTTTCAATGTCCCCTACCATGTTAGCACATGTACCGAATCCATCAAGAGTACCCTGATCTCAAAAAAGAAGAAGATCGAGAAAGATGATTCCACTCACCCGATCAAGAAAACAAAACGAGTGAGCCTCTCTCTCTCTCTCTCTCTCTCTCTCTCTCTCTCTCTCTCTCTCTCTCTCTCTCATGTACATACATTCGAGTTATGGATCTTTAATTTTTATCTTTTGTTACTATTTATTGAAACTTCTAATGTGGATTGCTGCCATTTAAACGTTTTATGTAAAAGCTGATGAGAAAGATGTTGAAGAAGAAGATCTACCCGGATATCGCGAGTCAAAAGAAGGAGACTGAAGGGATTCTCTATCAGGATATACATGTGCATGCTACTTGATGAATCCATCCCAGTCTTCGAAATTATGGTAATCCTCAAAGGTCTAGACTTGATGTACGTATTTTGATGGCCATTTCTACAATAGGAATCCAATTAGAATGCGCCAAATTGTGTCGCATGCCTCATATCCTATCCACATCAAATGATATATACAGATCAAAGTGTCACTGTAGCTGGATTGATTGGTTTAGGCACTTTATCTTACACTTTTAGCTTCTAATTAATCCTTTTTGCCAAAAAGGTTGTGGGCTAACTTGTGTTTTATTTGTCTAGATGCAGTTTTTCTACATCGAGGAGTGTGTTTGTACGTATTAACCATCCCTGCTGCATGCCAATTATTTCCCCTTCCTTAATTTGTTAATTGTTATTTGTATTATTTTATGATCGAACTATATGTGTAAGGTGGTGTTGCTCATATTATTAAGTTTGTGATTCGCATTAATTTTACTTAAGGGAACGAATGTTTGGCTTTTGTTGGTGTTTATCCAATAAAATAAAGGGAAGGTTTAGACATCTAATTAACCAGATCCACCTCCCACCAATTACCAGTTTTCCGTTAAGTAGATTTAGAAATATGGCTCTGGAAAATAATGTGGTCCAAGGACTCCTCAAGACTCTAAAGAAGTGGCACAAAGGAGCTATCCAGGTCCTCTCCATGTTAGAGAAAATTAGCTTTGGTCCGAAGCTTATTGAGGGCCACTCTTTATTAGTGTATATTAGTTAGTAGGTATGAAACTTATATTTTTATACGGTTGATTAAAAAAAGTTAAATATAAAATGCAAAAATTAATTATTTTTTAAAGTAAAATTTTGAAATAAATACAAACAAAATGAATAATACTTGTAAATAGTTCAATCTACACTAAAAGTCTTGAGAAAGTGACATGTGTCAAAATGATTTTCATTTCTTATAATAGATTAATGTATTGTAGCCCATTAGTATTCACCCGTTATTGTTGTATGTAGGCGCATATGTGTCATCTCTTGTATATATTTGTGTATACGTTTTAATGAAAGGCAAAAGAGAATATTTCACACCCTAAAATGGTATCAGAGTCGAGATCACTATAACTCTATCTTCCCCTCCTCATGTTGATTTTCTATTCTTTTTCACGATCCATCTTTTGTGATCGCTCATTTGTTTCGTTCCAATGAAAGGAGGTGAAAGCTCTAACCCTACCAACCAAAACCTTAAACCTCATAGCATCACTAACATCATGATCCTTTGTTCCTTTGATTCTTGATTTGAATCAACTAGACTATAATGCTTGTAGAGTCCTTTTCGAGACCCACTTCAAAGCCTACGGAGTCTTCAATCACCTTGATGATACATCAAATCTGAAGGAGGCTATTGACGCGGAATGGGGAAACATCGAGTCTCTTGTTGCCATGTGGATCTATGGTTCCCTTACTCATCGCCTTCTCATTATGGTGCTTAAGAATGGTTACAAGGATCGAGATATTTGGAAGGCTCTTGAAGACTTATTCTGTGACAACAAAGATGCAAGGGCCATTAAACTAGAGAATGAACTTCGCTCCATGGTTATTGGTGATTTGTCTGTTATGTAGTATTGTCAAAAGATCAATGCGATGGTAGATTTATTAGCCAATATTGGCTCCCCCGTTCTCGAGAAAACATTGGTTACTTACCATCTTAATGGCTTGGAACCCAAGTTTGATAATATTGCTACTCTTATCCGCTATCATGAGTGTCTCCCATGTTTTTGTCAAGCCCGTTCAATGTTTGTCCTTAAAGAACAACACTTTGATCAGATCTGTTCTTCTCAATCCATCCACTCGGATCACCTGTCCGCCCTCAAGTGTTCCATACCGATGGCAATAGGTCTCAATCTCTCTGTCTCGGGGGAACCAATCTTGCTAGTAGCTTTGACACATTGTCAGTATTTTGATCATATCCTACAAACTGTAACTCCGATTGATAAGATTCAAAATGTTATAAAAACTAGACACAATTTCGGACAACGTTCATGTTTGTGAGAAAGGCAAAATATGCGATTACATGGCCTAAAAATGCGATCACAGGTGTGATTATATATCTGTCCTGCGATCGCATGTTTGCCACAAAGCTTCCTAGGGTCAAACTAAGTCATCTGGAAGTCATCTGAAGTAAAAAGTCCAAACATGCGATCGCATATGCATGTACCTGCGATTGTATGTTGTCCAAGAAAGCCCAGAACAACAATGTATGTTAATAAATCGTCCGGATACGCGTTTTTAAGAAAACCTGCGATCGCATGTTACCAGATTCTTATTCCGGAAGCTTCCACCTTGAGTATAAATACAACCCTCATAATCAAATGTGAGAGTGAGACGATTCCAGATGAAGAAAACCACTTCTGAAGGCGATTTTTGAATTCTTTCAACGACTTTTGGAGATCTGAAGACTGTGAATCATCTCACACATTTAGTTTATCTATATTTATCAGTAAATGTTTCTTTTATCTATTTTATTTTCCTTTTTAGTCATTTCTGACGAAAGCTTAGTTTTTAATTCTGCATAGACTAGTACTTTTCATGTGTATCAGATCTGATTTTCGTTTGGTGTTTCTATCTAGATTTTTCAGTTTTGAGCTTCATGAATGTTTGGTTTTAAATTTTTGTTAGTCATATCACGTAGCTAGGGTTTTTATCATTCTAGTTAATCAGTTAATAGAATCCGTAATTGTTCTTGGCAACCAATAAAAAGTAACAAGTGTCAAATTGGTTCCGTTTTGAGATTTAACTCTGGTATAAACTGAAAAATTCATATCTTTACACTTCCGAGCTTGTGAGAAGTATTGGGTATTGTTGGGAATTTTACACAGAACTTAATGCAATTTTTATGATTTAATTAAGAGCTTGTTTAATTGAACAATAAAAAGTTAGGGTCAATTCAAAGTGCTTGTTTTGATTAACTAATAGAACGTATTCCGAATAACCAGATCTGAACTAGTTGCATGAGTAGGAAAGTCGCAGTAGAACTGAAATCATTTTTATTATTGATTTTCGTTTAATTTATTTTCAATGGGTTTTTTAGTTTTTAATTTTAATCAACACCCCCTTTTATATTTCACTTTTGGCTAGAATGTGCCTGATGCAAAAAATCATTGACCATTAGGTTGTGTCCCTAAGGATTCAACCCTGCTTCCCTGTGCTATATTTTTAGGGCAACCAAAAGTAATTATTTTATTTGTTTAAATCTGGTGCAACAATCGATCCTAACAAATCGACGCCATTATCGGGGACATGATGCTTTATAATAGTTTTATGCCCAAAGTTTTTTGTTCAGGTACACCTTTAGTTTTTGATCCAAAAATCAAGCGAACTACAAAGAAAATAAAGAAAGAAGTAGCAAAGAGAAAACAATCAGTTGGTTCATCATCATCTTTAGTACCTCTGAAAATCATTACACTGCAAGACACTCCCTTATTAAAAGAATCAGATCCATTTTTTTCGAAAGTACCCCCATCTTCACCTTTGGATAGTACCTATAAAACATACTCTCCACCACCCTCAGTCAAATTTGAAACCATAGATTCTTTAGAATCCGAATCTGAAGAATCAGACATGAGTGGAGACGAAACAGAAAAGACTCTCAGAGAGTGGGCCATTCAAGAAGTCAATTAGCAGCCCCTCTGCATCATTTTTCCAGAAGCCCAGAACTTCGAACTCAAATCTTGGTTGCTTCATCTTCTTCCTACTTTCAAAGGATTGGAAAACAAAGACCTACATAAATTCCTCAAGAAATTTCATGTGGTTTGTTCAGGAATGAAGTCGCATTCTGTTATAGAAGATAAGATAAAGCTAAGGGCATTCGCATTTTCACTTCAAGATTTAGCAAGAGAATGGCTATATTAACTACCATATGGTTCCATCACCACTTGGACAGAACTCACGAAGCTGTTCTTAGAGAAGTAGTTTTTGGAAACGCAAATTTCCAGTCTCCGAAGAGAAATCCTTGGGATCAAATTAGGAAAAAGAGAAGCTTTACACACTTAGTGGGAAAGGTTCAAGAAGCTTATGTTTTAATGTCCATAAAATGGGATCAAAGATTATAAGCTCTACAACTGCTTCTGTGAAGGTCTGACACCCATTGAGAGGCACCTGATAAATTCTTCCGGTGGCGGTTCCTTAGTGATGGGTTTTGGTCCTAAGAACATCCTATGTGCTCATACAAACCCTAATGCTTGGATCTAGGTTTCTCTATTGTACATGCAAGTTATCCAATACTATAAACCCTAATTCTAGCAATCAAGTAATCATATTAACATGAGAATAGGTTTAAGATATTACCTTGATTGTTATGTAGCAATAACAATCCAATTCCTCCTTGTATTGACTTTAGAAAGCTTAGAGTCACAAATGTCACTCCTCTGATGGTTCACAAACACCATAAGCAAGAGGATGAAGAGGAGAGAGGATGGAGGCTGCCCAAAAAATGTGTGAAACCCTAGAACAAGTCTTAACCACGTTTTTGGGTCATAAGGGTCATATATAGGAGGCTATTAGGGTTATCTACCAAGGAAACCCTAATTTGGATGCTTAAGCCCTAAGCAACCCATGGATTCCTTTCCTTAAGGGCTCTGGACGATTTCCTTATGGGCTTCCCCATAGAATTCGTCCACTCCTTAATATAAGGCAATCCATGGCCCAAATTACAATTATCTTATAATTACAATTCCAGTCCCTTAAGTTTAATTAATCTCTTTTAGTCACACAACTAATTACCAATTAATTATTGACTAATATTAATTAAACAATATGATTTCTCCTTTAATATATTATTCTCATAATATATTAATAAATCATATTTAATCCTTTCTCTCCATAATTCATCCTATCAAGTTGCTTTGGTGAAGGCAACCCAATTTATGACGACTGACTAATTGAACAAATCAAATTAGCCCTAGCCCGGTCGAGCATTTACGTTTGTCATCACTAAATCATCGAGGGGCCCAAAGATATCGCTTTTATCCTACTTTGGATAAAAGGAACGGATAAACTTTGATACAATGCTTGCTTGCACTCACTCACCGAATCACACACAACAATATGTTTTATAACACCAAGTTACTAGTGCGTTTACATATTATCAATGTGCAACCGATTCGCAAGATACAACTCGCACATCTCGGTTTCAAGAATATAAGATGTTATCGTCTCACCAATCACTCGTGATGCAATTCATGGAGTGTTCCAAGTGAGCGTGGGTTTAATCCAATGCTCAAATCATATTCATAAGCACTCATGAACGTTGCAGCAAACATTTGCTTATGTCTAATACTCTTTTAGACAATCCACACACCAATTCACGACAGTCTTCATTCATACCTACTTCCAACATATGAACGACTGTGGCCCGTTCGAATAATTTGACTGTTCTTAACCAATTAAATTATTCAGAAAGTCAAAAACATGCAAAGTGAAACACAAGAATAATACTAATCCCATATGGCCTCAAACCTTTCAGCATAAATAAAACACCTTTTATTTATCACCATATCGATTACTCATTATTTGTTGTTTCGGGTAATCAACTTCTTACTTGAATTACAACACTTGTCCCATGCTCCTAGCATGCACACAATGTTTACCTATGGTTCTTACTTTGTGAAATAGATCACATTGAACACATTTCCAATCATACTCATTTCACAACTCCAAATCCTTTTCCATAAGTGAAAGAATATCAAATTCTTGCCACTTATAGAATATGCTAGATTCTAACATTTTATGCAATGATCCTTTCGTAATATCACTGCACCAAAGTCACAAAGACTATTGCCAATGATATTACAAAGTTCTCTATCGGAGATTGTTACAAGACAATTCCTTAGATATGATGTCTCTCATTCAAAGTACATTCCTTTGAACATCCTTTTGCATAAAAGTTTCTAATCTAGACATAGATATTCAATATTCAATTCCCAATATGGACATGCTTCCATAATTTCCATATGACAACTCATTCTTAATAGAATCTTGTCTATTCACAATAATAATATCGATATGGTCCATCCAATATGGAAACATTTCCATATCTTTCAATACTATACTTCCAACTACTCACAAGCGACCAATCATCGACGAACTTTGGATTGACCTTTGATAGTTGTTTAATTATTTTAGTCAAAACCAATTCTTGTCCTTTTTCCCTCTAAATGCGCTAGACATTTGGAAAATTTTAGAATGGTCAAATATTATAGCATTTGCAATCGATCCAATACCCGAAGCGTATGGGACACGATGCAAAATGTCTTACATAAAGATTTGATACTTCATCAATCTTCTGCCATAATGTTTTATTTGCTATGTCCTTAAAATTCGAATTGTGAAGAGGAATGTCGTAATCATAATCGAAATTTTAAGAACACACTATGTACCTTTGACTAAATTTATTAACATTTCTCAACCTAAGCCTTTAGATTTGAAATGAAGCATAATATTCTCTCCCTTAATTATAGCAAAACAACTATTCCATCCTTACGACTTTGCAAAGAATGACTCTTGTTTTCTATAATTAATATTGCCAACTTGCAATACTTTCCATAATAATCATACAATCATAACTTTTATGCTCCCACTATCATGATGATTATTATAAACATAACACTTATGCTCCCACTAGCTTTGACATGTATTCATAGACATCTTAACTTTCAGAAAAACAATACTTATTGAATTTCTTAAGTCCATGTTTCTAATACTTAATGTTTTGATAACCTTTTATCAAGGCTTTTTGAACTTATACACCTTTGTCTTAGATAGTTTATATGTATGTCTAAACAATTAAGACTAATTGCCAAACCTCACAATTCAAATCATGGAAAGGGATACCATAACCATAATCGAATTCGAGAATGCAATTTTACAATCACTATCTTCTTAAAATCTTTCATAGTGAAAGCATTTCCTCACAATCATTTTCATGAAGGAGGAAATCTTATGACACTTAGATTTAAATGGTGTATGTGTTCTTATCCATGTGAATTTGTTAAAACCAAAGTTTACGACAAATTCAAACTCATATGGATCGAACTTTCTTAATCTCGATTTCTTGCCTTATGGTAGCACAGCTGCCCACCATGTCTTCCAAGTAGTTAAGCAGCTCACCTTTTCTTATCAATGTACTTTCCATTGATCAAGGTGCCTTGCCTTTTATGCGTTCAAAATGAGAACTCATAGAACTCACATACATAATTAACTCAACTGGAACAGCACAGAAACAAAATAATGTCAACACGATAGATTGTAAACCTCAACTCGTGTGCTAGTGATTATCGATAAGGTTTATTTGATTTGTTCTTGAAACCTTTCCAGACCATTAAGGCTCCCACTGACTCCTTGACATATAAGATTCTCTTGTCAATAACCATTTCTTAACAAACAAATATTCAAGAGTTAGTGCAGCTTTTATCAAAATACTTCATAAATTGATCCTAGTTGGTATTTGTCTTATCCAAGACATCACAACTTTCCACATTTGATGAATGTTATAAACCTTCTTAATACTTATCACTCAATGTCACAACTCTAAGACTTGTTTTGGAACGAAGTATGATTGACTTCTTGATTTAACCATTTCTTCAATTCTTGAATCCTCTTCTCAGACATGCAATTATACTAAGACTCTCTTAGAGGATCAATTGAGATATGGTTCTTAATCATTAAGACATATTATAAAGCATAAAAGGTACCCTCCCTTCTTCTTAGAATGGAGAAATTTTTATCTTTCTGCCTACTTGATTCTTCTTATTCGTTCTGCTATTGATTTAAACTTTTGCAATCAATTCAGAAATACACTTAATCTTATAAGTATAATCATATTTACTAAACCTTTAGTAAATTATGACGAATATCTTTGTTACTCTTGTGGTGGACTTAATCAACACGCAACTTTGTGTGCTCGATCTCCTAGTCCTTCACTTGACACTTTGTCAATGAATTAGTCAAATTTCCAAATATGAAATTTCTCATTCATCGTGCAACCAAGTTGCATGATTCCAAGTTTCTGTCCAATTGAAACTTGAGCAATGAGAAACTCTCCCTATTTGGTAAATTCTTGACATTTCCACAAACAACATAATTAAGAATCAAATCCATTATTGCTAATATTAGAAACATTCAAACATCAATTTTTCATATACGCCATTGTAAGGATAAATAAATAATCAAAATTTATTTTATTGCGTAAAAAAAAATTGTCCTTACAATGCAATTCATTGAAAAACTATGCTAATACATCTTTCTTAGCAATCTAATTCTAACTCTAAGTAGTAGCTCAAGAATCTAATCTTCGAGAAATGCGATCGAAATCCATTCCTTCACGGTTAAATTCTGCTCACTTCTTCCCTTAAGCTTCCTTTCTTTTCTTCGATCCTACAAAACATCAATTGTAATCTTATCACATTATGTATTAAGAATCTAGAATAGAAGCCTAAAAGAGTTAGTCAATGGATTTTACCTAAAGCATAGCCATACGTTTCGACTCTCCTATCTCTTAGATCTCTTAGGTAAATAGGGCAGCTTCGTCTCCAATTCCCCTTCTCTTGGCAATAAAAGCAAATCGACTCTTTTGGAACAACACATGGAACTACTTCAGATATTGCCTTTCTCTTATGATCAAACTTTTCGATCATAGCATGTCTTTCGTTGCCATTGTCTATATCCATAGAGGTCTTGAAGGCAGATTCACCAATCAACTTTGCTTTTCTATTGCGCCAAACCATTGTTGATTCAGCAGCAATAAGCATATAGGTGAGATCTATAAGGGTCACGTCGCGGTTGATCATATAGTACTCTCTTACGAACTCACTATATGAGTTAGGAAGTGATTGAAGAACCCAATCAATAGCCATTTCCTCACAGACAATGGATCCCAACATTCTTAACATATCAATGTGTGACTTCATCCCTAGGACGTGTGCACACACCGACTTTCCTTCTTTATGTTTACTTGCCAAAAGGGCTTGAGTGATTTTGAACTTTTCAAGCCTTTGAACTTGTGGGTTAGGGAGAATAATCGGAGGAGGTGGAGGAAGTGAAGCATGATTTCTTGTTCCTCGGTCAAATCGTGGAATACCATCTTCATGTGGAATGCTTGTTCCACGGGATTTGGGAAGACCATAGTTGTCGAACTTTGACATCTACAAAACGGGAGAAAACAAATTCAAGTTAGTTGATTGATTGAGTCCTTAGTAAATCACCCAAATGAGATACTAAGGCTAGGACCCAACACAATATTCTACAACTCGGGAGAGGGATGCCGTAACCCAAATTGCAGAACATTTGAAGGTAAGTGAATGACGATTCACTAATTTCCACCATGAAAAACGAGAAAGAAATTTAAGTTTTAAATCTATGAAAACTCCTAGATCCTATGAGATTCATTGAACATTTCAATGGCATGTTTAAATCTCGATATGCCCCTCTTGTTTGTGACTGGGATGCCGAGGATCACAAAGCGGGTGTGAATAACCATGCAAACTACATGGTGCCCCCACATGTTACAGTCACCTATTCGATGTGCCAGTAAACCACACATGCTCCACCAAACTATGACAAACATTGATTCACCCTTTGCTACCTTTTCTTAGAACCATTTAGTGTGCCGGTAAACCACACACGCTCCACTAACGTCTTCGCAAGGGCACAAAGTGTAATTTCATGGAATCGCATCAATTCACTTTTGCCTAAGTAACTAAGATTGGGAATTTGTAAAACATTTAGTTACTTTTGTATATCATTATACTTATAATGGAAGGTTTTCGTCCTATCCTACCCGTTCGGCTAACGACCCTCCACTAGTCAAGAGTGCGGTGGATAAGAGTGGATACCCATTCAATCGCCATTTTATAGGCAATTTCCTTAAACACCCCTTATAGACCAGCTTCGTGAATGAGGCCTACTAACGGTAAGACTGACTTTTACTCATACATATATAATGTTAGACTTTTAATGTTATATATATAGTATAGGGTGTATTTTACACTTTTAAAATATTAGGTGGTCAAATTTAACAATTATACTATTAATTCAGTTAAATTTTAAACCAAAAACTTTATGGATTTATTAAACCTCTTTTAATTATATACCTTAATTAATTAATAAAACCATAAGGGTGTGATTTGAACTTTTCAAAACAATACTAGCGTTTTAGAATTTAACATTCCTAATTAAACTTTTAATCAACTTTTAAATTCCAAAACTTGAGGGCAAGTTTTGAAACATTTCAAAACATTAGGGTTTAGAATTTAAATATACATCAAATTAAACTATTAATCCAAAATTTTAAATTCCAAAACTTGAGGGCAAGTTTTGAAACCTTTTTCAAAACATTAGGGTTTCAACTATTTAAATTTCAAAACAACAAAACTTTTTGGGTTCAAATTTAAACTATAAAACCTAAAGGGGAAAATATGAAACTTTTCAAAGCACAATGATCAAATAACAAATAATCTAAATTAACATTTAATCACATAATTATCCATATTTGATTTATTTAATGATTTCTTGCAAAACAATTTACCAATTTAATCAAAATAATTAATCAATTATCACATAAGGAAACAAATATTTTATTAATTGATAAATATCTTCAATTTGATCAAGAATATAGTCAAATATATCATAAAATCGGATTTATATTGATCTAATATGATAAGGCAACTATCCTTAAGCAAAAACAACAAGAAATCCCGGTTTTCCCTCCATCTGACGAGCCGACTCGCCGAGTCAGGCATGGACTCGTCGAGTCAGCATGGACTCGACGAGTTCATCTATGGACTCAGCGAGTCCAGCCTCCAGAAACACAAAAATCAAAATTTTCAATCATACAATGCATCAATACAATAGAAACCAGTCTAGGCTCTGATACCACTGATGGCTTTTGGTCCTAAGAACATCATATGTGCTCATACAAACCCTAATGCTTGGATCTAGGTTTCTCTGTTGTACATGCAAGTTATCCAATACTATAAACCCTAATTCTAGCAATCAAGTAATCATATTAACATGAGAATAGGTTTAAGATATTACCTTGATTGCTATGTAGCAATAACACTCCAATTCCTCCTTGTATTGACTTTAGAAAGCTTAGAGTCACAAATGTCACTCCTCTGATGGTTCACAAACACCATAAGCAAGAGGATGAAGAGGAGAGAGGATGGAGGCTGCCCAAAAAAACGTGTGAAACCCTAGAATAATTCTTAGCCACATTTTTGGGTCATAAGGGTCATATATATATATATATATATATATATATATATATATATATATATATATATATATATATATATATATATATATATAGGAGGCTATTAGGGTTATCTAACAAGGAAACCCTAATTTGGATGCTTAAGCCCTAAGCAACCCATGGATTCCTTTCCTTAAGGGCTTTGGTTGATTTCCTTATGGGCTTCCCCATAGAATTCGTCCACTCCTTAATATAAGGCAATCCATGGCCCAAATTACAATTATCTTATAATTACAATTCCAGTCCCTTAAGTTTAATTAATCTCTTTTAGTCACAAAACTAATTACCAATTAATTATTGACTAATATTAATTAAACAATATGATTTCTCCTTTAATATATTATTCTCATAATATATTAATAAATCATATTTAATCCTTTCTCTCCATAATTCATCCTATCAAGTTGCTTTGGTGAAGGCAACCCAAAAGGACCATGCACCATCGGGTCAAGTACATACCAAAATAGTTATGGACTTAGACACTAATCCAACACTTAGGAGATATGACACCAACGGAAATCAAGGAGGTGATCGAAAAGCTGGTGATAGTGTCAAAAAATTCTGTAAATGAAGACGGGTGGAATCCATATCAACCAAGGGGAGTCAAGGAAGTCATAAATGCTCATTTGGAGTCCCAAATATCTGAGTTGACAAAAGTTGCTCTACTCCTGACAAAAGAGAAAATTGTAGTAAAGAAACCATGTGGTATCTGCCTGAAGACTGGACATCCAGCAAATATGTGTCCAATATTGCAAAACGATGTTGCTCCAGTCAAACCTGTTGGAGGCTATCAGAACAATTATCAGAATAATTTTCAATAGAAACAACAATATCAGATGCCACCCGGATTCCATCAGCTGCGAAATTATCAGCAATCGGGTTTTCAACAAAACTTTCAACAACAAAATTATCAGCAACCCGGCAGTTCCAACATGGCCTTAGAAGATATAGTGAAGAGTCTTGCCACGAGCACCTAAGCATTCCAAACCGAAACCAGAGCTAGTATCAAGAATCTGAAACATCAAGTGTCTCAACTTGCCACTTTTGTGGGTCGTGTGGAATCTCAAGGAAAGTTACCGGGACACACAAAAAATAATCCAAAGAACAATGTGAGTGTTATTTCCTTGAAAAGTGGGAATTTATGGAGACCCAAGCACATCTAAACCAGAAAAAGAAGCTGAGGAAGAGTTTGAAGAAGTTCTGGTTGAAGCAGAAGATGTAAAAGAGACAAAAAAAAAAAAGAGGAAGGGTATGAAGAGGTGTTGGTTGAAGAAGAATCTGAAAAGCTGGAAGAGAAAGAAACTCCAACACTAGTCCAGCCGAATCTGAAAGAATATAAGCACTTACCTTTATTCCCATCAAGACTGAGGAACACGAAGTGCGAAAGAGAGGATGAAGACATCATGGAAATTTTTCGTAAGTTTGAGGTAAATATTCCAAGTTTAGATGTTATAAAACACATTCCTTGATATGCTAAGTTTCTTAAAGATTTATGTATTTATAAGAAAAAGATGAAATTTAATGAACCTTTCAAAGTTGGCGAAAATATCTCCTCTATTTTACAAAAATGTTTGCCTCCAAAGTGCAACGATCCGAGAAATTTCTCAATTCCTTATAAATTGGAGAAACTTAATTTTTTAAATGCCCCATGCTTGACCTTGGTGCATCAGTCAATGTCCTCTTTTCTGTTTTTGAAAAATTAAAAATTGGAACTTTACAAAAAAAAACTGAGACAATTATCCAGTTGGCTGACCACTCGACAGTACACCCAGAAGGTGTAGTGGATGATGTTCTTGTCCAAGTGGATAATCTAATCTTTCCCGTTGATTTTTATATTCTGGACATTGTGATTTAGACATATCAGATAAATACTTAATTATTTTGGGAAGACATTTTCTAAAAAAACTGCTAAAACGAAAATTGATATTTTTGCTAGTACACTTTCAATGGAATTTGATGAGGATGTGGTGAATTTTAAAATGAATGATTATGATACTTGTGATAATATTTCTGTTAATTATCTGGGTACCAGCAGACCATTATTTGAGGGCTGCTATGAGTTTTCTAATGTCTCTGTGTAAGAAATATTTATACATAGAAACTTATATGCCACGTCAGAAGAGCTGGAAAAGGAAAAGCTTGGGGAAAAAGATGAGAAGTTAGTTGTTGATAAGAAGCTGAACAGAAATAAGCTTGGGGAAGAGGAGGAGCTGAAATCTGCTAAAGGAAAATCAGAGACAAATCTGAAAAGAAAAATGGTTTCGGAGAAAGAAAAAGAGGGAAATGTGATTTCTGATATGAATGTGAAAAGAAGAAAGTTTGAAAAAAAAAAGAAGAAGAATTTTAGAAAGCAGAAGATCAAAAAACGAAAGAAATCAAATCATCTGAAAGACTTATCTGAAGACAATCTGGAGTCTTTCTAGTGTGCTGAACAAGTTCCAGATCCACCCATATTGCCATATCTGAATGGATCTGGAGTGACAAGAAAGAGAGTTAAGCTTCAGAGAAGTCTTAACCACACCAGTTAGTAAATCTGGTTGGGCAAAGTCGAGCCAACGACTTTAAAAATGGACAGCTTTCCGGGGGGCAACCCAGGGAGTAGTTTTTTTTAGTTTTTTTTTTACGCTCAATAAAGAGATTGTCGCAATTCCAAGAAAGCTTAGGGAAATCAGAGTTGCTGAAATTCATATTTTCACCATATCTTTGTCAAAATCAGATTTTTGCAAACTTATCAGATACATTCTTCCTACCTGCATCCTTTTTTCCTATTATAAGCTTTATTATGTTGTTCATTCATCTCTAAGCATCGAAGACAATGCATCATTTTAAGCTTGGGGAGGGGGTTAGTGTAAAAAGTTACATTTTTTATTAAAAAAATTAACTTTTCAGTTTTTTAGGCAAAAAAAAATTCAATTTTTAATTTTATTTTTTGCATTGCGTTTGCCTATAAAAATCTGAAAAATCCAAAAATATTTTATTTTCTATTTTATTTTTCTGCATTCATAATAAAAAAAAAACCCAAAAGATTTTATTTCTAGTTATTTTAGTTTTTTTTATTTTTTGCATATTAAAAAGTTCCGAAATTTGTAAAGAAAAACGAAAAAATTAAAATTTAAAGTTTACATGAGATGATGATATCTTTTTACATTTGATAGCTCTGTTAAGATGAAGTGTGATAGTAACCGAAAATAACAGTCTCACTACAATTAATTTTTAAGAATTATCTTTTTCAAATGCCTTAAATGTTTTCGATATGAACCAAAATAAGAGTCAGATAATTTTTACAATGGAAGTGTGGGATGGAAAAATGAACAATGTTTTGAAAATAATTTCCATAGATGCCTTTAAAAAATCTAGATTAGATATCCCTTATCTTTCCTTGAAGTACTAAACCCTATAGTTTATACGCCTTTTGAGGTTGGGAGGGAACTCTTGTAATACCCACAATTTATTATCATTTTTGAAATATTGAAGATATGGTAGACCTCAAAGTAAAGTTCGCGCACAGTCAATATATTTGTTAGAAATTGTACATCAAGCAACTTGAAGAAATTTGCATTTCAAAGTTAAATCCAAGTCAAGTTCAAGTCAAAATCAAGAAGCAAGTAAGTTAAATCTGAAGAGTTGATCAAGACAAAGAAGATGTGTGATATAATGAGATTGATCCCTACATAGTGGAATTATAGGGGTAAACTTTGATTTTATGTCCATAATTGAGCTTACCGCGTTTACTGGACGAGTTCGGAAAAAAAAGGAGGGGTTAGTTAAGCTAAGTTTTTATAAACGAATTTTCATGAAATTTTCTTTAAAAATACGCTGTTTTCACAAATTTAATTTGGCGTAAAAATTATTTGCTCAAGCTTGGTTTGACTTATTAAATATGAAATCCGAATCGTTAATATAAATTATTGAGATTGTTGTCTAGGTGGTGATTTCATTGGAGCTTCCCCGTTGTGAAATCTAATCATGTGAACAAAAAAAAGAGTGAAGTAATTTCGTTTAAGTTTTTAGTTTCATTTATTTTATTCTAAATTATTTTTAGGTCATCTACATCTTTCCATTTGTTAGATGCCATTTTATGCATCTTTTAGGGTAGTTTTTATTATCATTTAGTATCATAATTTGTACATTTGCATGTTATTTGTTTAAATGATGTTTAGCTCATATATTTTGTTAGAATTTCTGTACTGCTCGTGTTTTATATTGTTTTCAGATAATTGGAGTGGAGCGGTACTTTGGGAGCAGCTTTGGATGCATTTGAGGGAGCAACTGGATGAATATTTGGAGCCTAAATGGAGTTTAACCTAAAGGAGGATGTTAAGGAATTCTTGGAATATGTTTTGGTCAAGAAAAATTCGATCGAATTGATCACACAAAGATAGAATCTACAATCTGAAGCTAAAGAATGTTGCTGGCAGCTTTGACCCTATGTCTGTATTTTGACCATATCTCATGACTGTAACTTCGGTTGATGATATTCAAAATGTTCTGAAAACTAGATACAATTTGGGACAACTTTCATGTTTGTGAAAAGGCAAAATCTACGATTACTTGGCCCAAAAATGCAACCACAGGTGTGATCGCATGTATGTCTTGCAATCGTATGTTTCCCAAGAAGCTTCCTAGGGTCAAATTAAGTCGTTTGGATATCATCTGAAGTAAGAATTCCAAACCTGCGATAGCATATGCATGTACCTGCGATCACATGTTGTCCAAAAAAAGCCTAGAACAACAATGTACGTCATTAAATCGGCCTGATGCACGTTTTTAAGAAAACCTACAATCGCATAGGGCCTACTTGCGATCGTATGTTACCAGATTCTTGTTCCAGAAGCTTCCACCTTGAGTATAAATACAACCCTTATAATCAGATGTGAGATAGATACGATTCCAGACGACGAAAACCACTTCTAAAGGTGATTTTTGAATTCTTTTAGCGACTTTTGGAGATTTGAAGACTGCGAATCATCTCACACATTTAGTTTATCTAGGTTTATCAATAAATGTTTCTTTTATCTATTTTAGTTTCCTTTTTAGTCATGTCTGGCTAAAGCTTAGTTTTTAATTCTGCATAGACTAGTACTTTTCATGTGATGAGTTATTAGATCTGATTTTGTTTTGTGTTTCTAACTGGATTTTTCAGTTTTGTGATTAATGAATGTTTGGTTTTAAATTTTTGTTAGTCATATCACTTAGCTAGGGTTTTTATCATTCTGGTTAATCAGTTAATAGAATCCGTAATTGTTCTTGTCAACCGGTAAAAAGTAACAAGTATCAAATTGGTTACTGTTTTGAGATTTAACTCTGATACAAACTGAAAAATTTATATCTTTACGCTTCCGAGCTTTTGAGAAGTATTGGGTATTGTTGGGAATTTTACACAGAACTTAATGCAATTTTCTGATTTAATTAAGAGCTTGTTTAATTGAACAATAAAAAGTTAGGGTTAATTCAAAGAGCTTGTTTCGATTAACTAGTTTAGGTAAAAGAGATTATACTAGAGCTTGTTAGTTTTTCTCAGTACCAACTTAGAACGTATTCTGAATAACCAGATCTGAACGAGTTGCATGATTAGGAAAGTCGTAGTAGAACTGAAATCATTTTTATTATTGATTTTCGTTTAATTTATTTTCACTGTGTTTCTATCTAGATTTTTCAGTCTTGAGCTTAATGAATGTTTGGTTTTAAATTCTTGTTAGTCTGATCACCTAGCTAGGGTTTTTATCATTCCAGTTAATCAATTAATAGAATATGTAACTGTTCTTGTCAACCGGTAAAAAGTAACAAGTATCAGATTGGTTCCGTTTTGGGATTTAACTCTGATATAAACTGAAATAAATCATATTCTTACGCTTCCGAGCTTGGGAGAAGTATTGAGTATTGTTGGGAATTTTACACAGAACTTAATGAAAATTTTCTGATTTAATTAAGAGTTTGTTTAATTGAACAATAAAAAATTAGGTTTAATTCAAAGAGCTTGTTTTGATTAACTAGTTTAGGTAAAAGAGATTATACTAAAGCTTGTTAGTTTTTCTCAGTACCAACTTAGATAGAACGCATTCTGTATAATCAAATATGAACTAGTTGCATGATTAGGAAAGTTGCAGCAGAACTGAAATCGTTTTTATTATTGATTTTCTTTTAATTTATTTTCACTGCATTTTTTAGCTTTTAGTTTTAATCAAAACCCCCTTTTATATTTCTGTTTTGACTAGAATGTGCCTGATGCAAAAAAAAAAAAAAAAAAAAAAAAAAAAAAACATTGACCATTAGGCTGTGTCCCTGAGGATTCAACTATGCTTCCCTGTGCAATATTTTTAGTACAACCAACAGTGATTATTTTATTAGTTTGAATCAGGTGCAATAATCGGTCTTAACAACCGCTCCACCTCCCTTTCTTGCGTCTCCTTCCTGTTTTTAGTTAACAGTCAAGACCCTCCTTTTCTTCATTCTAATTGCACCAACTCACTCTCATTCTCCCTCCAATTGGACCAAAAAGAACATGAGGTTCAACCCAACCCTTTTCCTTTTATTGATTTGCAGGTTTCACTTTCTTTCTCTCATTCTTCTCTCTTCTCAAAATTGGTACAAAAGCACACCCTCTTCTCTTTTAATTCTCGAATTTCAATGTTAATTTTTGGTGGTGTGTGACAGGAAAACGTCTGAAACTCGAACCTATAGAATAATGTCTACTATTTACTGGTGAAGAAGAAGATTCAGATCGTAGAAGAAGCAAAATCGACGTCAGATTTTGACCATCTTCTTCGCCTACAACTCTAGTTTCGATTCTGAAATCGTATAGATCTGATAGCGGGGTAGATCCATTTTCTAGTAGTGGTGGTGGTTAAATGTTCATTTGGTAGCAATGTTAGGTGGTGGTCCAGTGGCCAAAAATTTTCTTTAAGGGGAGTGAGTTTATGACTTCGAGGGAGGAAGATAGAGAGTCTGAAGGGAGAAATGGGGTAGGGTTGGTAGGGAATAAAGAGGATAGGTTTATTGTTTAAAAATTATTAATATGTGTAAATAATGGGTTTAAATTTATTTTCTTTTCTTAAATAAAAAATAAAAATAAAGGGTAATATAGTCATTTTATGTTGCCGAAAGGATAAATTATGCAAATTTAAACTGACGAGGTATGAAGTGTGTAAATTTAAAACAAATGAGGGACGGCCCGAGTTCATTTTAAAAAATAGAGACTAAACATATGTTTTGAGATTCGGGACGATTCTCATAATTTAGAGGGTAGTTGGATAGGGAAAAAAGAGGGTGCTTATTGCTTATTACTTATTTCCACCACAATAAGCTAAGTTTAAGTGTTTGGATAGGAATCCTTAAAAATCAGCTTATTGTGGTAGGAATAAGCTAAATAAGCTGATTTTAATAAGCGGAGGGGATGCTTATTGCTTATTTTTAGTGATTTGAGAATTTACCGAATTACCCTTTTATAATAACGATACATAAACCCATAAACCCTTTCTCGATCAAATCCTTCACAATCTTTTGTTGTTCGTTATTCCCTTCTTCTAGGAACTGCCATCGACCCTGGAAGCCATCGACGATCTGGAAGCCATTGACAATCAGGTTTGTGTTTTCATCAAAAAAAATTTGTCTTGCATAAATCGCACCTGTGATTTTCTTTTTTCTTTTGGTTCTACCTGTTTGCTGCTTCCCTTCTCGCCCCTGTGATGCTTCTTTTTTTCTTCATCCTTGATTCTTGTTGTTATTTGCTGCTATTGATGCTAGTGATTCTTGTTTGCATTTACAAATTCCTCTGCGTGTTTCTTTTTTCTTTTGCTTCTACCGGTTTGCTGCTGCAGAAAAACTCACACCTATGATGCTTCTTTTTTTTCTTCATCCTTGATTCTTGTTGTTATTTGCTGCTATTGATGCTAGTGATTCTTGTTTGCATTTACAAATTCCTCTGCGTGTTTTAATTCAACATTACGGTGAATATTCAGAATTTTCTTCATTCATTACCATGATTCAATATAGGTAATGGACACTACCAATGTTCATGATGTGGGTATTGATACACCCAAATTGAAAGTTACAAATAGATTTAATTGGGATCCTCATACATTCAAGGTGTTTTCTTGAGGAATTTATGAACGAGCCAAAAAAATAAGAATAAACAGGGTACTTATTTCAATAAGACCGCGTGCCGAAATATATGTAAGAGGCTTTTGGAACGAACATGTAAAGATTTGGACATAAATCAAATGAAAAACAAATGGGACATTATGCGGAAAGAGTTCAAATATTATGACCGTTTAACAAGATTAGAAACGGGAATTTCAATTGATCCCATGAGAAATATAATCTTAGCATAAAAGGAATGGTGGAATGAGAAAATAAAGGTAATAATTATAAATTTTATCTATCAATTTATTAATTGTATTGTGTTTTTCGTGACATTCTCATTTTCTACATATAGGAAGATAAAGAGTATGCTAAGTTTAAGGATAAGAGTTTTGAGGTATATGAGACATATTATGAGGCTTTATTTCGGGATACCGTAGTTGTTGGAGACAAGGCTAAGGTACCTTACGAATTTGGTGACAATAGCACTCCAGATGATGTACAATTTGTGGATATAACGGATGGAAAAGAAGCTAGTGACGAAGTCCTCTTATTTGATGATGTTGATCCTTTTCTCACATATGATAGTTCTAGTAAGAAAAGGATGGGAAAGAAGTTAACTCCCAGGCGTGACAACAAAAGAAAATTTGAAGGAAAAAGTATGGTAAGCTCGTCATATGAAGAGAAAATGGACACTGTTTTTGATGTTTTGTTAACAAGGTGCTCTCGGACCCCAAGACAAACCACACACTCACCGACAACAAAAGATTGCATGGCAATTGTGTCTACTTTCCTAGGTAACTACCCGAAGGAAACCAACGCCAATACCAGTCAAAGATACGAGGCAGACAGAGGGAGCCAGTGCATGGAACCTGAGAAGTGTCTTTTCCTCGTATTCGTCACACTAATACACCTATAAAATAATATAATTTAGTGAGTTAGTGGTTACACTACTCACGCTATGTGTTAGGTAAATCGTCGTTTCCCGTTTCCAGTAACACGATTAGAGCGGATCCTCGCACCTCTATTGAGAGTATTTAGCCATAAGTCTTCATAAGCCTCTCTTTCCGCGGTTTCGTTCCGAACTGTTCTCAAATCTTTCCAGACCGGAGAGTGAAACCTTTCCCAGTATAAAGGTAACTTAGTAGGAACGACTCGCATCTTATGGCCTTTTTCGATACTCACACTCCTACCTTGATTACCAGGACTACATCATAGGGATGTAGGTCGACACTCAGACAACCAGTACCCGAGGCACGGGAAAAATTTACGCCTAATACAGTCAGGACAGATATGTCCAGGGTTAGCCATCATCTCTCATTACCTCGTATTCCTTTCCGTGTAGGAAAACCATGCCTCCAAAGAAACGCAACCAGTCCACGAGCAAGAAACCTACTCTCTTATTCGATGAAGCTACGTTCCAAGCTGCAGTCTCGGCAGCCGTAGCAGCTGTCATGGCTCACCTGAATGCTAACAACGCCAATGTTAGCAAGGGCCCTGTCGGGATTTCCGATCCTAGAAATGGACAGCAACAACCAACCCCTGCATACCCAGCCACCCAAGAACCTCAATCGAATCCACTAAAGAGAAAACTCAAGATCGAGGAGGGAGGTACCTCGGCTCAAGGACCTTCCGGAGGGCAACGAGCTGAGGCAGTCAATACCCCTGTCCATCCTTCCCTCCTGACTTCAAGAAGACCATACCTAGGAAACTTTCCCCACTGCAGCAAGTGTAGCTACCATCATCATGGTATATGCCGAGAACTCTTATGTGCTAGGTGCAACGTGAAGGGGCATACTGCTCGCGTATGCAGAACTCCGGTGGAGCGTATTGCATCAATCACCAATGTGACAACCAATCCAGTCTGCCGTCTATGTGGTGAGATTGGACACTTCAAAAGAGATTGCCCAACTGAAGGAAACAACAAGGACACAGGAGGAGCCTAACTCTACTGCTTAGGGAGAAGCATCAAGGAACCTGGTGGATTTTGGTACGTCTCTCAATCTCAGATGACTAACGCAAAACATTAAAAGGCTAATTCAAATGTAAATACTCCCCCATTAAGGCGAAAGTCACAACACTGTTATAAAATTTAAAATTCATCAGGTAAAACTATAATGGCTAAACATATACGTTACGACCATGTATAGTTAAGATGGATAGACCTAGAGTGAGTGAATGCCGCCTCATTTCCCGTTCCTCGTTTGGTTGTGGATTTAGGGAGGAGTCGCTCAGTCAACAGTCCTCCCCACCTTAATTATACATGACTAGTATATGATAGGCGATTATAGAAGTGCCTCGTGAGAATCCATTCATGAGAAGGTACTCCACTCAGAAACACTTAGGACTCTCTATAGTTCCGCGTCGACTCTATCGGTCCGAGTATCCGCGGCAGTGATACACAAGACAAAACCCTAGACGCCTAGAACTTGTGTGCCTGATTGGCGCATGACTCTATCGACCCTCACTTTATATCATGTCGAGGTATGCCAACTTCGACGACTCTATCGATCATGGTTTGATGTAGTGCAACCATGTGTACATCCTTAGTGCTGTGTAAAAAGAACTTTCTCCGTAGCCATGTCGGCAAATAAAGGTTCTTCCGAACCTACAACATAACACAAATGATTAAACCTAATGCGATCCGTCAGTCGTCCCTCTTATTTCAAACCTTCTGAAGTACCCAAGAGAAGGGTACCGCGCACTGTTGACCGACCTCTCTTAGTCATATGGAAACCGAAGCGAAAGACACTGCAAGATACTCCAGAAGACAATAACCATCCGAAGCATACTTCGTAGATTCCCCAGAAAGACCCTTCGCACCTCGCACATCAGGTTCGTGAACCCAGAGGATAGAACTCATGAGACTGACCACTATAACCAGGTATATGCATAAAGGTGGTATATAGTTGAGATCAAAAAGATTTAAGATGTGTGCTTCCTCCCTACTCCCTGTTCCTCGTTGGGTTGTGGGTCTGGGGTGGAGACGCATAACTGAACATCCTGCCAACCTCAATTATATACAGCTTGCATACACCAAGTATTAGTGGTTAAGCCGAGTATGAGCTCTACCACGAACCTCATAGTAAAGCCCTCCATCCTATTCCATAAAAATAGGAGCTGGAGTCAAGAGAACCACTGCGGGTTGAGCTACTATAATGACCACAAATCCAAAATTTGATGTCAAACCGGTTAAGCCCACATAGTAGCTAACACCCTCAGTTAGTAAAGGGATTAAAGTTCCGAATAATGGAACCCTATACTCACTAGATTTGACCTAGACCAAGAAAACTTAGAACCTTCGGAAGAGTAGTGGTTGAAGATATTCGCACTACTCAGGCACTTCGTCCACCCCGTTACAGACGAGTAGTGCCTATCATCATCCGCCCTCTCGTATGGAGGAGGTCATCGTCGCCTTGTAGACGATAGGCTACATTCTCCGAAGTAAACACTAGAATACCGAGAACCACAGGATAACCTCCGCAGCCTAGAATACTTGATCAAAGTGCGAAAGTAGTTGCGTTAAGCCTCATGACCC
Source organism: Lactuca sativa (assembly GCF_002870075.4). NCBI lineage: Eukaryota > Viridiplantae > Streptophyta > Magnoliopsida > Asterales > Asteraceae > Lactuca > Lactuca sativa. The sequence goes on along the minus strand of NC_056626.2, from coordinate 51,698,275 downwards.
AGATCCCGAAGAGATTTTAGACTTAACCCCAGCCTTGGTGTTAGTCGAGGGGTTATGCAGGAGCATGCGCTTTCCGCACTAGAATACACCAAAGTCTTAGAGATTCATTGGACTATTAGGTGTTCCACGAATACTACCTCACGTAGAAATAGTAGAACCACCTCCAGAGATAGTCCAACACTCGTCTAGTGAAACCCTATCTCCCTGACCCCGAGGGTTTCCGTTAGAAATATCTCAAGATTCATTGTGCAGGTTCATTTTGCATGAGCTTGAGATAGACACTCTACAGCAAACAGAAAACCGTAGTCACACAACCTATTCGATGACCTAGAAAGCCTCTAAAAGCCAATTGACAGGAAACCACGAAATCAAGGACAACTTGAGCTTCCTAAGAACCAACCTGAAGGACTACACTACCAGTATGAGAGAGAACGTTAGGAACTTCGGAATGGTGATCATGCCAGTGATGATCTTGCCATAGTAGTACACTATGTTCTAAGTACTGAAAAGCTCTACCCTCCCGAGAGCTTAGGACCATCTGAGAATCCTCACGGAGATTTGGTCCAACCCTCGTCAGACCGCTACTACTTTCGGATATCCCACAAGTTTCACACCAGATTGATCCACTCCTTAGACTTGATCAGTGTTGCCCGATTTCACTCTTCGTATCCCACTCATCCAGATAGAAACCATTGAGAACCCTAACCTCGTAGTTACACCAGTCGGAAAACGCTAACTACACGAGACGGAATCCGCATCCCGTAGGTGAAGGTTGTTGGAATGACAAACACAGACCAGAGATCACTGGGGAATGCAAGGACAAACAGAATAGGAAGTACCCTCCTGCCCCTACTCGGCCATTCATGCCTACTTCCTTGCCTAGACCTGAATTTCGGGACGAAATTCCCTCTAACGGGGGGATGATGTGACAACCCAAAGTTACTCCGTTACATTACCCCGTTACCGTTAACGGAATATTTCACTGTATAAAAGCTCAGTTAATTTGAGGTCGTAAAATAAATAAATGTCTTATTTATTTATATTCTATGTCATTATTCGTCATAATAAAATAAAGTAAAAACACTTAAGTTACATTTCCATAGTATTTTGGAAAAAGTTGAATTTTATTACGACCACTAAATCGGGTGCGACCAAAAGCCCTGTTTAACAACAGTATCGGGTAGATTTCCACTGAACCCCAACTCCAACCCCTATATAAGGGTGAGTGGAGTCCATTAGAGACTTTTTACACTCTCCCCACTCTCTCTCTCTCTCTCTACAACTTAAATTCGAGCCAAAAATCGTCCATTTCAAGCCCCAAACGAGTAGGTAAACTATCCTAACTCGTTGTATAACTTATCTAGCCTGCAAATTCGAGTTTAAAACATAAAATAGGGACAAAATCATGTGTTTACGGCCCAAGAACACTCTTGGGCCGTGAACACCATTTAATGGGGTTTTTAAGCCCCAAAACCCCTCCAAATTGTCCCTAAGGCCTAGATATGACTTGTAGGCTTATGGAATCGGACTTAGAACACCTTGAACTAGCATTTTGGGGAGTAAACATGAGTTTACTACCCAAGAACATGTTTGGGCCGTAAACTCCTCTTCACGGGGAGTAAACTCATATTTGTGTGTTAAAAATGCCCTTAAACACACCAATGGCCTTGGATTGAATTCTAGACTCAACCACAAACAAGCTAGGGACCTTAAACTCAATTAAAACAACTCCATAAGGAGTTCACGGCTGTAAACCCCTCATGAAAGGGTACCTGGGTCGTAAACTCCTATAAAGGGGTTAAATGGTGCCCTAAACTCCCCATTTGACTTGGAAAAATGCTTAGGATTTTATCCTCTACCATTTAAGACTTAAAACATCCAAGGAAGAGGTCTTTGGGAGCTTACGGCCGTAAACTCCCATGGTTGCGGCCGTAAACTCCCATTTGGTTCCTTTAAATGCCTTAAACCCATTCATACCTTTTGGATTTGGACCTAGCATAATTCCACGATCAAGATAGAGCCTTTAAACACCCTAGAACACTCTCACCATGAGTTTACGGCCGTAAACTCATGGGATTTGTCCCAGGTCATAAACACTAAGTATAGAGTTTACTCTTGGAGAGTAAACTCCATTCCTAAGCCATTTTAGCCCTTAAATGTTACCCGGGACACCCCAAACACCTAACCAAAGTGTTTTCCGCTCTTTAGGATGCGTATACTTGTTTAATTAGTATTATATATATACTAATTGTATGAACATATGTTATCATATGTTAAATAGGTCACTAAGTGTGTCCAAGTCTTTACTTGACACCGAGCACCCAACCGGCACCTTCGTCGGATCCACTTACACCAGGTGAGTTCATACCCCTGAATGAACCTTTTAAATGTTTTTACATGTTTTATAGGGGGGGAATACAAGTTAAACATGCCAGTTATCATATCAATCACATGTGATTAATAACCCGCATGCACAAGGATTTACCACACTATAAACTGTTTTACCGAGTAGGATACTATAAATGGTGTTCTAAAATGTTTCACCTGTTCAAAACTCTTACTTATACTGTTTTATCAAAGTTCATTTTAAACTGGTTTATGAAAGGTTTCCAAAGGATTTCTAAAGGTTTTCAAACTTATTTTACCAAAGAACACCAAGTTGTGATTTTCCTAAGTATAAAGGTTTTTCCAAGGTTTTAATCAAAGTTCTCTTTCATGTCGTATACTTTTACTTTTACTTGTTAGATACCGCTGCTTCGCTTTTACCTAGTTTAAATTCTTACTCGATAACGCTTCCACTTCGTGATACACTTATATTTGGTAACGCTTATACTTCACGACTCGGTTATTCCACATTGTTCGCTTATACTTCATGATTCGATTATTCCACACTGTACGCTTATACTTCACGACTCGGATATTCCACACTGTACGCTTATACTTCACGACTCGGATATTCCACAATGTACGCTTATACTTCACGACTCGGATATTCTACAAGGTACGCTTATACTTCACGATTAGGTTATTCCATACTGTTTGTTTACACCCCATGATTTGATTATTCCACACGATTCGGTTATACATCACAATTTTGTTATACTTCACGATATGTTTTCCACTTGTTACACACTCAAACGTAGTTGGATGTATGCCTATGCTTGTATAGATGCATATAAATAATGGTTGAAGGACTTAGGAAGGCTTGTCCGCCCTATTTCCTTTTCTTCGTTGAGATGTGGTCTGGTGGGATCGGATGTCCGTCCAAAGGTCGTTTGATTCATTAGTTATATATTATGTATACGAGCATAGCCATATAGGTTTACTCTAGTCAGTTCAGTTATGAGTCTCTACCTCTAGTTCAGCACTTATATTTGAAACCCACTACCCACTATTTGGGATGCATCTTCGGGACACAACCTTCTCCGTCGTCTAGTTGGTAACCAGAGTCTCCTGTAGGGAGAGTAGACATTGTGTGTATAGATCTATACGGGATTGACACCCCCGCACCCTGACTGCTAGCTACAGTCCACGGCCTACCAAGCCAAGGGGTGACAAATGTCACAGTTTATAGACGCTTGCAGGGAGTCAGGTACTCTAGTGTCGTTTAGTATGGTTACGAGTATCCCAGGTTACCTTATAATTCATGGCCTTAAGGTAATGATATTTCACCAGCAATTTACACTATATGCTGGAACCCACTCTCAGAGTCACACTGTTTTTAGACCTTGCTACCTGTATCTTTCATTTGATACTGTCTGGGGTCTGTATTCTCTGTTTTTAGACCTTACTATCTGTATCTTTCATTTGATACTGTCTGGGGTCTGTGTCTCTCTTTGTTAGACTGAGCCAGGCGTGTCGTTTGTTCGATACTCTCCTGGAGTCTATGATTCCTTTGCCTTAGTCAGCAGTCTTCACTGCTGAGGCATATGTTATTTCCCTGATTCCTCTTGCTTTCTTTAATAATCAAATTTTGTATTTTGATAGTGATAGCGATTAAGGGAAAGCTACTTTTTACCACATAACTCCGTCCGGTCTAGGTAGAAGACTGCTTTTATTAAAGAAAATATAGGATTTTCTGGAAAAGACACTAATGTAATGGACACTCTAAAACTACCACTTTTATTAAAGTTATTTGGATAAAATGACACTAAATACTTATGAACTCACCAACATTTGTAAAAATTCTGATACTCGCTTTTCAAATAACTTGTATTCTCAGGTCAGCTTTAGACAGGTACATTCCAGGAGCTTCTATTGAAGACGGTTTTGTGCCAAGCTGCTCTTATATTATTACTTGTATTACTTTGTTGTATTGCAATGTAAACCATGTAAAACTATTATTATTAATGCAATGGTTGTTGTACTTTGATTATTATAATGCATGTGTTGTGATACTTGACATGACGTCATCCACCCCAGAACATTTCTGTCGTTCCGGTTTTGCGGTGTGACATATTCTTCCTTTCAGCTACACCATTTTTTGTGGTGTATATGGAGCTGTGGTTTGATGCATTATTCCAGTTGATTCAAAATAAACTGGATCATAATACTCACCACCTCTATCAGTACGCGATACTTTTATTAATTCATTTTTATGAAGCTCAACTTGTTGTTTATAATTTTAAATTTATCAAGGGCTTCATCCTTAAAATGTAGCAAATAGATATAACAATATCTAGATGCATCATCAATAAAAGTAACAACATACTTCTTGTTTCCAAGGGAAGGTGTTGCACGGAAATCACACAAAATCACTATGTATAAGATCCAACACCTTGCTTTCCCTAACAACATCTTTGAAAGGTTGTCTAGTGATTTTAGTTAGCATGCATGTTTTACATTTTTCATTATTTTGCATATCAAAAGCAAGAATTAAACTCATTCTAGACATGTCTTTTAATCTCTTGTAATGAATGCGTCCTAGTCTAGCATGCCATAATTCAGATTTATGAAAATTATTGCTAGTACTACTAGAAGTCATGCAAACAAAATTATCACTAGAAGGATAATTAATATTAAGCCTAATCATTCCATTACATACATAGCCAAATCCCATAAAAGAACCATGTCTTGACAAGATATACTTGTCACTTTCTAACACTTGTTTGTAATTACAATTATTTAATACAATTTCAGACACGAGATTCTTACGAATCCCTAGAACATATAAAACATTGTTCAAACACAAACATTTCCCAGAAGTAAAAGTAAGTAAAACATATCCTATGCCCTTTATTAGTTCAGTTGCAACATTTCCCATCTTCACAACAGATTTATCTTCAATTGGTTGAAAGTCCTTGAACCAATATAGATCTTTGCAAACATGACTTGTTGCTCCCGAATCAACCCACCATGCAACTTTATCATCTTGCAGATAAAATGCTTCAGAAATCAAAGAAATATAATTATGAATATATTTAGAATTCTGCATGGAAACAGAAATCTGACCTTGTTGCTTTTCTGGATCCTTGGATCTAATTGGTCCAGCACCATCCTTGTTCACTTTGCGAAGACGACAATCTTTCTTGAAGTGACCTGGTTTGTTACAATTCCAACAAACCAACTTAGCCTTCTTGTTGGAATACTTGTCATCCTTTCCTTTAAACTTCCTTTTTCCATTAGACTTCTTGGAATTCTTTAAACTTTCTCCTTCAACCATGTTCACAGAAAAGTAACCAACTTGGTTCTTTCCTTTAGGATTGTTATCAAGTTCTTGAGTCCTTATGGACTCTTCAACCCTTAAATGGCTTCCAAGTTGAGTCAAAGTCAATTCCTCTTTGTTATGTTTCAGATTGTGTTTAAAATCCTTCCAGGAAGGGGTAGTTTGTCAATGATCACAACCACAGAAATGACTTCATCCATTTTCATATTGTGTTGAGCAAATTGTCCCAAAATCCTTAACATTTCATGGAATTGTTCCATAACAGGCCTGGAGTCAATCATCTTGTAGCCCATAAAGTTACTAACAATAAACTTCTTACTAGAAGCATCTTCAGCCATGTACTTGGATTCAAAAGAATCCCGTAATTCTTTTGCAGATTCGAAATTTTGATAGATATCAAAAAAAGAGTCATACATACCATTGAGAATATGACCACGACATATGTAATCATCATTTTCCCACTTTGATCTTCTTCTTGTTGCCTCCAAAGGTTCATCTTCAACAAATTTTGGTAAGACTGGCATGGGTGTACTCAGAACATACACCACTTTCAGAGTGGTGAGAAACTTCATCTTCTTTTGCCATCTACGAAAATCTTGCCCTTCAAACTTGTTTAGTTTTTCAAACTTACTTGTCATTTCCTTTACAGAATCACCACTTTCCATGATCACAGAAATGCTTTAGTCTTTGTTATAAATTGGGGTATACTAATGCTTGGAATTCTGAGTGTTAGGTCCAGTTTAGTGTTGCGTCTTTGGGCTCGTTAGCTAGTCCAGTTTTGTCTCCGGTATGGGCCTGTCCATCCGTGAGTACGTTGTAGAGTTTATTATATATAGATGCTTGCATGCATTCTTGAACGTAATGATTTTGATAGAGATTTTATAGCGTACACGTTCTTATCTTTTGTAACCCTAGAATCCCCTACAGCGGAAGTTCTTCATCGAGCTCTGCTGAGGATTGAGTTAATCGAATCATTCGACTCATTCAGATCCATACTTGTGTTTTTATCTCACTGTTTTTACTTTATTGATTTGCATGTTATAAAGATCTAATCGATCAAAGAGTTTTAAATACTCATCAATTGGTATCAGAGCAGGAGGCTGTGTAATTCATACACATCTCTTATGTGAAAGAAGTGATTAGGTTTTTTCCGCATTAACTGATATTTATTGAGCCGTCACTCCATAATTGATGTATCTCAGTGTTTCTTCTTTTGCCCTAATATTACATATTACAAGTCTAATCTTTCAAACAGGTTAAACGATCAAGCATGGACGATTCTCAATCTAATCCTATCAACGTCTCAAACAGTATTGGATCAACAACAAAGATTCCTATTCTTTACACCCAGGATTACGAAGTTTGGGCGCATCATTTTGAAGACTATGTCATCGGATCTGAAGATAATGGGTATCTTATATGGGAAGCTATTATGTCTGGACCATTTGCTCATTCAGGAACATCCAGAATCATTAAAACTCAGAAAGAGTATAATGATCTATTAAAAGATGTGAAAGACGTGGCTCAAGACGAAAAGGAGAAGTTTCAGTGCAACATCAAAGCATTAAGACTGATCTGATTCGCTCTCCAGTCTGACACGTTTAGGTTGGTGAGTTCCTGCAGTACAGCTAAAGAAATCTGGGATAGGTTGCGAGAGCTGTATTCCACAGATGAAGATTTAGAGCACTCTATTCAGACTTTGCTTTTGTCTGAGTTTGGAGAATTTAAGCAAAATACCGATGAGTCCGTCACTCAAACGTTTGATCGTTTCAATCATCTTCTTAGCAAGATGATCAAGCATGATATCGAAAGGAAGTTGATTGAACAGAAGGTTACCTTTTTTAATGGCTTAAGATCCAAATGGAGAGTTGTTGTGTCTACAGTTAAAGCTCACGAGCAGTTCAAGTCATATTCGCTGGCGAAATTGGTGGGAATTCTGAAATCCCAAGAAAAGATTGTGATGCAAGAAAAGAATGTGGTCTCAAACTTGGGGTCCTTGGCCCTCCTGTCCAAAAGAAAGAATGTAGTAGAAGATGAAGATCTAAACCTAGAGGACTACGATCTTACTTCAGAAGATTATGCTATGATGGTGTCCAATCCAAAAAGGTTCATCAAGAAGAGGTTACCTACCAATAAGAACCGAAATTGGCAGGGAAGCTACAGTTCAGAAAAGGTAAGGGAGGAGCCGAAGACTGAGGAACCTAAGAAAGAGGCAAAGGTTGAAGGAGATTCTGGTGTCAACTGCTACTACTGTGGAGGAAAGAATCATTATGCCAAAGATTGTGTTCTGAAGAAAATGGCAGAGAAAGATGAGGAGAAAGATGAAGAGGCTATCTTGATGAAAAAGCTGGAAGAGATCAAGAGGAAGAAAGCTGCTACTAACCCTTCTATGAATGCTCTTATTGTACAGGGTTCGGCAGAGGATGACGAGTTCGATGGCGTACAGGTGTGGTCGACCGACTCAGAAGATGATGAGGTGAGAAAGCCTTCACATGGAAAGGCGTATGTGGCAAGAGGTGGTGAAAGTAGCGGAAAGTGTTTGATGGTGACTGACGTATCTCACATGAGGGGATACAATACAGATGGTGGAAATGAGGACACCAAGGAGCGAGAGGACTTATGCTTCACAGCAAAACCGCTCAGTGTGCAGATCAATGAACTTGATGAATTGATCAAGAAGGTACAATCTCTTTTTATCTCGTTCAAAGTTCCACAGAAATCATATGAAAAAGAATTAAATAACTTAAATTCAAGAATCTCAAATCTGGATAGTTGTTTAACTCATACATGGGTCACCAATTCTAACCTAACTGACCAAATAAGCAGGGTGTCATCCAAGAGTGAGGAGCGAAGGATGTGGATTGAGCAGAAGGAGTCGGAGCTGATTAAGTATAAAGATGAAAACATTTATTTACAAAGAGACAATTTGAAACTTTTAAAACAAAGAAATGTTTTTTGTTTGATTGCTAAAAGACTTTATGCTAACATTACTCAACTGCATCTGAATTGTGAAATAGGGCAGAAAATACATCGCATGATTTTACCCTTCCTTGAGTTTAAGGAGGATGAAATCGATGCTAAAGCATACAACTGTGAAAGTGTTGTATCGTCTGATGATGTGAATCCCACTTACATGTATGGTCTGGACAAAATAGAATCTTTTATAAAGTCCAAAGACCATAAGGACATGTTGAAAAATCTTTTGGTTGAAAACTATAAGCTGAAACAAAGGACCGAAACCATACAAAAATTTGACTCATTGAGTGCCAATTTAAGTTCAGAAAATAAAATTGATGTTGAAAACGCATCTGAACTTAATGAGGACGATGATATGAGTGAAATTTTTGTAGAGGATGTAGTCGACTGTTCTGAGTTTGTCAAGAGCAAACCCGAAAACCACAAAAATCTAATTTCTGAAAATTTTGTGGAGTTCGCTCGTTTGTCACAAAATGAGTCCCCGATTCTTGAAGAAAAGGCTGTTGTGTACCAAAAGGTGAGAACAACACCAAATCAGATGTATAAGGTCACAGGAGTAACCGAGCATCAAACAGCTGAACTCACTGCCATAGTGAACGAAGATAACGCAGATGGCTGTGATGAGTTCTTCTGGTCAGCTCCTATAGATAATGTCGATGAAACAGTTGGTTTGTCAGAGCGAACGTCCTGGAAAACAAAAGGAAGATATGTACCAGAGCTGCTGAACAAGCCTGACAACTTTGACGTGCCAAGCACTAGTGACACAAAAGAAATACCTGTAGAAGAGGTCACTTCCACAAGCGAAACATCATCTGTGAAAAGTGAACCGGCTGACAAGAAGCTGAAACAAAAGGCTAACATCCACAGACAGCCGAAACAAGTGAAAAATCAAAAGCAGCAAAGAAATCTGAGATACAAAAAGAATCTCTTAGAGCGAAAGCAGTTTTGGCGATCTCAAAACGCCCATTTCTCCTATCATGATAAAAATTCAAAGCCAGAGAAAAAGACCTTCAGGCCGCATGAGGAACAAAACCGAAAGGACAGGTTCGGTTCAGAGAACAACAACAACCAAAAGGACAGGTTCGGTCCTGAAAGCAACAGCTACCGAAGATCCAGGTTCGGTCCCTCCAATGACCATAAACAAAAGGGTCATTTCGAACCACAAATCAGAAGAAATTCTCATTCTAATTCTTCTCATTCTCAATTCTCTTCAAAACCCAATTCCGTTCCTGCACAGAATTCAAAATCATCAATGAACTTGAAAGGAAAATCGAAGATTTCCTCACTCCAGGAAAACCGAAAGCAGACTAATGCCCAACTACCGAAATCTGAAACCAAATCGTCTGTAAATAACCCTAACAAAATCAAAGTTTTCACTATTAAGAAGAAAGATGAAACAACATTAATAAAAAGAACATATCTTGTTGATGTTTCTCTTACTATTCCTGTTCCTATGAAAGGCTCACGTAGACCCAAGAAACTTTGGGTTCCTAAATCTGCTTAATTTTTGCAGGTTATAAGTGACGAGCAATTCGACGAAGAATGGTACATTGACAGTGGCTGCTCACGTCACATGACAGGGAGGAAGGAAGAGCTAAGAGAGTTTCGATCTCTTCAGAATGGTGGGAATGTCAAGTTCGGCAACAACTCTTATGGAACGATAAAGGGTTATGGGATGATAACCAATGGAGACTTCACAATAAGAAAGGTGGCGTACATTGAAGGGCTACAACATAATCTCATCAGTGTGTCTCAACTGGTGGGAGGTACCGGTCTCAAAGTTTCATTTGACGATGAAGGTTCAGAAATCATAGAGAAGAAATCAAAAAGGGTGATTCTCAAATCAGAACGCAAAGGCGAAATGTTTCCTCTCAATCTAAAACCAATCAAAGGAAATCCAGCTATATGTCTTTTATCCAAAGCTCACTCTGACGAAAGCTGGTTGTGGCACCGAAGGCTCTCGCATCTCAACTTCAAAGACATCAACAAGCTTGTCACAGGAGGTCATGTTAGGGGTCTCCCATTGCTCAAGTTTGATCGAGAACATTTGTGCGCTGCATGTGAAATGGGGAAGCAAAGTCGTCAAAGTCAACCATCCATTATAAACACAAAAGTTGTTGAACCACTTGAATTGCTTCACATTGACTTGTGTGGTCCATCATCAATCGAAAGCATTGGCGGTAGCAAGTATATTCTTGTTATTGTTGATGAATTCTCACGTTTTACATGGGTGTTCTTTCTGAAGCACAAATCTGAGGCTACTCCTAAGCTAAAGATGTTCATTAAGCAGGTTGAAGTACAACTGAGAAAAGTTGTTCGCAACATCAGGAGCGACAATGGACTGGAGTTCAAGAACAAAGAATTTGAAGACTTTTTGGCAGAAAAAGGAATCAATCACAACTTCTCAGCCCCCTACACGCCTCAACAGAACGGAATTGTCAAAAGACGAAACCGATCCTTGTGTGAGGTGGCCCGAACGATGCTAAGTTTCGCTTCTCTTCCTTTATATTTTTGGGCTGATGCTATTGATGCGGCTTGTTTTACGCAGAACAGGTCTTATCTCAACAAGTGCTTCTCTCTTACTCCTTATGAGGTCATCAATAACAGGAAGCCGAACGTGAAATTCTTCCATATATTCGACTCACGATGCTTCATCTTCAACTCCAAAGAACATCGTAACAAGTTTGACGTTAAAGCTGATGAAGGAATCTTTATGGGATATTCTCTTACTTCAAAAGCTTACCGAGTCTTAAATAAGCGTTCAAGGAAGATCGAAGAAACATATTATGTGACTTTCGATGATAACTACGTCAAAAAGCTAAAGGCTTCTGAAGAAGCAATTGGAGAGATATTCACTCAAACAGGTCAAGTCACGGCCTCGATTGCTAATCTGTTCGATCAGTTTGTGGAATTATTCGATGAACCTGAGAAAGCTACTCTCTCGGAAGCCAAGGCAGCAGACAACAAAGTCGACCATCTGAAGCAAATTGTTGAAGATGCAGCCAAACGAATGGGTGAAGGAGAAAAAGTTCCAAACGAACCTCCTTAGCAAGGCGCTTCAGTTGAGGGGGAGAATCCTCTTTCTTCAAAGCAACCGAGCTCACAACTTGAGGGGGAGAATTCTATTCCAGTTCCACCCAAAAGCTCAACAGCACCCGAAAGCTCAACTGCACCTGAGAGTCCTGTAGCACCAGAAAGTCCAGCTACACCTGAAAGCTCATCAGTCGAGGGGGAGAACTCCGACATGTTTTTCGATGACGATAGCCAATCTGAATTGGAAGAAATGGTAAACGTTGAATTGGATCCATCCTATGATCCAAATTAACCTCCTCTTGTTAAATAGACCAGAGATCATCCTGTATCTCAGATAGTGGGTAATGTCTCTGAAAAGGTCCTCACCCGATCTCAACTGAAGGCAAAGCAAAAATCTCTATTCTCCAAAGTAGAGTTCTGCATGTATAATTCTTTCGTATCAAAAGTTAAACCGAAGACAGTAAATACTGCTCTTGATCATTCCGACTGGGTTCAAGCTATGCAAGATGAACTCAACGAGTTCGAAAGGAACAAGGTATGGCGCCTCATTCCAACTCCTAAAGATGCCTCAGTTGTTGGTCTCAAATGGGTATTCAGAAATAAAATGGACAAGGAAGGCAATGTGATTCGAAACAAAGCTCGTCTCGTGGTGAAAGGATACTGCCAGGAAGAAGGAATTGATTATGAGGAAACTTTTGCTCCAGTAGCAAGGCTGGAATCTGTTCGAATATTTCTGGCCTATGCTGCACACAAGAACTTCGAGGTCTACCAAATGGACGTGAAATGCGCCTTTCTGAATGGAGAACTTGAAGAAACGGTTTACATGGAGCAACCTCCTGGTTTTGTCAATGAAAAGTACCCAAATCACTGTTATATTCTGGACAAAGCAGTTTATGGTTTGAAACAAGCACCTAGGGCATGGTATGAAACGCTAACCAAGTTTTTAAAGATGTCAAAATTCAAACAAGGTTCGGTTGACCCAACCTTATTTCGTAAGAAGGAAGGTAACCACCTTATGATTGTTCAAATCTATGTCGATGATATCATCTTTGGCTCAACGAATCCTAGCTTAACAGCTGAATTCAGAAAGCTGATGGAGACTAAATTTGAAATGAGCTCAATGGGTCCGATTAACTTTTTCCTTGGTTTAAATATTTGATAGGGACCCGAAGGCATCTTTATCAACCAGGAAGCATACACCAAGACTCTTCTTTCTAAATTCGGCATGATGTGAGACTCAAAGGTCAAAGTTCCAATGGCATTCGGCACCAAGCTCACACCATCCTTGGAAAAACCTGCAGTCGATATTACGTTATACCGCCAGATGATTGGGTCTTTAATGTACCTTACTGCTAGCAGGCCTGATATAATGTTTTCTGTGTGTTACTATGCTAGGTTTCAGGCGAATCCTCGTGAACCACATATGCTTGCAGTGAAAAACATACTCCGGTATCTGAAACAAACCACCTCCCTCGGTCTATGGTATCCATCAAACTCAGGTTTCTTCATTCAAGCCTACTCAGATGCAGACCTTTGAGGATGTGGTTTAGACAGGAAAAGCACCACTGGAGGCTGCCAATTCCTAGACGGGAAATTGGTTAGCTGGCAATCAAAGAAACAGACATGTGTTTCTCTGTCTACAGCCGAAGCAGAGTACATCGCAGCTGCCTCCTGTGCATCTCAAGTGATTTGGATCCAAAGCCAGCTCCGGGACTATGGACTCAATATGAAAAAGATCCCACTATATTGCGATTCAGAAAGTGCAATTAGGATCTGTCATAACCCAGTGCAACATTCCAAGACAAAGCATATAGAACTGAGGTATCACTTTATTAAGGATCATGTGGAAGATAGGAACGTCGAAATTCACTTTGTTCGAACCACTGATCAACTGGCTGACATCTTCACCAAAGCTCTTCCTGAAGCAAGTTTCAATAAAATTCTACAAGGGCTTGGAATGATGGAATCGGAGTCAGTGCCAAAGACTACTTCTCAAAATTAAAAGTCGGAAGCGAAATGTACCGAACGTTCAGGTTCGGTTCACATGTGTGCCAAAATGAACCGAACGCTCGAGTTCGGTCCTATCATCTGATCTTCGCTTATCACTCAAAGGTAGTTTCTTTGGTTGTAAACCTTTTGTATCATTTTCTCAAATTTATCTCTCTTATTTTCAAAGTTTTTTTTGCAACCGAAATAGACCGAACGCTTGGGTTTGGTTCCAAAATTTTTTTAACCGAAATAGACCGAACGCTCGGGTTCAGTTCCAATTTTTTTTTGTGTATCATTTTTTTATTCTTATTTTTTCTTTTTTCTTTATTTCAAAAATTCCAAAATCTTTTTATTTTTTTTTTGAAATCAAAAACTCCAAAAACATTTTTTTTGACGTTATTTCTTTTATCTCTTATTTTTGTGTGGCTATTTGTGTGAAAATTCTTTCATTAGTTAAGTGTCCCTAGAAGCATGCTGTTGTATGTGTCCAAAGCCTCACCTGATTCTGAATAATAGCCTTACTGACTTGGTACATACAAACCTTGTCTTCCCAATCAGACTTTCATATTTATTCCTATCATGAGCTACCTAACTCTCTTCTCACATGAGATAAAAGTTTTCTGCTTGGTCCTTATTTTAACAGCACAGGTACTTTGGTTTTTCTTTACACCATCTACACTACTTTTCTCCATCTCATTCGCTTCCTAAACGTAACCCTTGAGACTCTCAGAAATTACCACTGAGGTTTACGGTTACACAATTTCTGTGTTTATGATCTTAGCTTCGTGTCACTACGTACTAAGTGAAACCCACAATTCAATACCTACTATGCATTGACGGTGAACAATCAATTTTGCTCTAGCTTTCAGTAACGAATTGGCGGACTTATCAATGAGGATGGAACGTAAAATCTCTAATTTTCTTTTGTGTGATTCCTATGAAATCGTTAAATCCCATAACATTTCTTCCCTTGGAATCCAGTTTTAATTTTTTTTTTTTTGAGATTTTACATAAACTATTTTACATTACCACTTAAATTCTTTCAAACCTACTTGTTCAACAGACTACATTGGTCTCACAAGTACTTCGTTCGATTACTGTCTTATATCAAGATCAGGAATTCTGAACTGAAGTGAAAGCCACCCAAATTAGCCTGATTAAAAGAAGCCTTTCAACACTTCTCAATAAGTGTCTGATCGTTATTCAACGGGAAACCACAAAAACACTTTAAAGTCTCTCTTGACTTTGAAGGAAGAGATTCGTGCCCGGGATCCATTGTTTCGTGTCTTTATTGACATCACAAATTCCCTTATATGTGTTGCTTTATTTCCACAATCCTAGTTTCATTAGTTACAAGACATATTTTTTAAATGGGATTTGAAGTCATAAAAGAGTTGTGGCTCACATTGATCCACGTGGTCAATTTTGCTTTAAGATGACGTTTAATCTAAAAGGATAAGATGCTGACTCAGGCGGGAGTCCAATCGATTTGATTTTCAAACGGCGCTTGAAGGCTAGGCGTGCGAAGTGGAACCGTTTCGTTTAAAAACGGCGCCTGATGGGAAGGCGTGTGAATCGGGACTGATATTCTCTCTCATGCGTAATCATCGGTGCTAACAACTGTCACGCATCAATCACTTCCGAAAAACCCTTCGTATTTCCTTCGAAGATTTGGGATAGATTCTTCTCTCTCCTTTAGCCACAGTATAAAAGGTAATCTTCACCATTATTTACCTGTTTACTGCACCCAAATTTCAGAGAGCAAGAAATTCTTCACGTATTCTACTGTTCATCATCTCTCCCAACTTCTTCACAACAATGGTGAATTCATCATCAGTTCATGCCACTTCCCACATCCTGCCGATTCGTCCCCAACAGAGTTTGATCATCGATCTTACTCCTCAGGTTTATGATGCCTTCATGTTCCCGATCATCGAGTGTCTCAAATACTCGTCGCTTGCTCCTGCACTCACCAAAGCTGAAGTTGTTCCTATGGAGTTCTTATCCCAAATTTTTGCCACTGCTGCCTCCTACTTCTACAGCAACCAAAACAACCGAACCTCCTCCAACAGGCCAAGCCTCAGGTTCGGGTGTAAAAGATAAAGGGAAACAAGTTGCTGAAGATAGTGACGATGAAGATAAAGAGACCATTGCCGATCTTTTGAAAAAGCAAGGCCGAGACAAGGACGCTGACATTAGCGCTCGGGTTGCTAGAGAGGCTGAAGAAGCTGAACGAAAACAGAAAGAAGCTCACGACCTTCTCGAGAGTAGGAAAACTCTTTTTCCTCGTTGGACTCTTGAGAAGTTGCTGAAAGAAGTCATCGAAACACCAAGCATCTTGTGTCTAGAACCTGTGATCTCTCTAGATCATGTTAATTCTGTTTATTCTCAGTTCGACATGCCACTGACTCGAAAGGCGTTCGTCTTCCATGCCTTTGACAACATTGTCGAGTTCCCTCATCCTCATCCAAAGGTTGACAGGGATTTGGTCGAGTTCTATCTGAGGGCCGCTCAACCACAATATCAAACATGGAGCGCTCAGAAGATAGTCGATGTTCGGGTCCTCAAGCCGTATCTGGAAGGAAACTTCACCAACGTTCGGTTTAAGGTGTTGAGAGGATCTGCCAAGACTGAACATGCCATTTCGCTTGCTGATCTTCCCAACTTGAATCCACACGACTAGATTATTTTGCACATCCTTCTTACAAATGAAGCAGAATATGGTCCGATCATTGACCACTTCAAAAGGATGCTTGTTTGCTACATCATGGAAGTCGCCAAGATGGATCAGGAGATAGCGAGTGTCTTCAAGAAAAAGCCTACTATTTCTCTTGTTGGCTCAGCAAGTGATCTCAACATAATGCAGATGGGGAAGATAGACCCGAAGAGAAACTCTATTATGTTTACCAGAAACGAAGGCCAAAAATGCCTATTCGCTTTGGCAGACAAACATCTCTACACCACTGCATGTCTGGAACATGTCTTAGGGATTATTCATCGGTGCAAGCAAAACTTAGCTGACGACAAGAAATACTTTGATGATATGATCCAGTGGTACATCCGCTTCAGACAGACAATCCTCGCCATTATCCCTCGTCTGTTTGATACCACCAAGAAGGTTCCGGCAGCTGGACCCAGCAAGAAGAAGTGATAGTCTCGCTCCAAATTGACGCAAAGGGGGAGATTGTTAGGTCCAGTTTAGTGTTGCATCTTTGGGCTCGTTAGCTAGTCTAGTTTTGTCTCCAGTATGGGCCTGTCCATCCGTGAGTACGTTGTAGGGTTTATTATATATAGATGCTTGCATGCATTCTTGAACGTAATGATTTTGATAGAGATTTTATAGCGTACACGTTCTTATCTTTTGTAACCCTAGAATCCTCTACAGCGGAAGTTCTTCATCGAGCTCTACTGAGGATTGAGTTAATCGAATCATTCGACTCATTCAGATCCATACTTGTGTTTTTATCTCACTGTTTTACTTTATTGATTTGCCTGTTATAAAGATCTAATCGATCAAAGAGTTTTAAATACTCATCACTGAGAATTGTGTAAAACACTTCCAGATTAAAGAATTTGGGTGGTACTCTCAGTATTCTTTAATCGGATAAGACTCAGAGAGACAAGAATTTAGAATGTTTTGATGATAGTTTCGTATGTACAAGAAATGAGACCAAAACCGACTTTATGATATTTGTCTGAAAACTGTCATATGATAGTTTCAAACTGTCATAAAACTATAAAAACTGACATAAAAACGGAAGTTTGGATAAGGGTCAAACAATGATCAATTCTCTGAAAATCCGATTTTCTGATGCATTTTAAATATAGCAACATACCCTATATAAAAAAATTTGCGCTGACCTGGCAGCTCGACCCCAGCCAGGGGCTGTCACCCCTTGGACCCCGCTCCCAGGGGCGCTGCCCCCAGACCCCCATTCGTTTAGGGGCTTCGCCCTGAAATGACAGTGTACTTTGAAAACTTGATCAAACTTAAACAAGTGTGTACTATATACCTTCCTTACTTGTTTAATATTTATCAAGATCACTTTTGGTCAACAAAGTAATCCCATTACATTTAAATAATATTGATGATAACAAATTACCAACATTATAACTATGTGTGACGGATAATATGAATTTGGAATGAAATTTGTGGTATAATATAGGTTTGCATGATAAATGTTTTTTAGTTCTTATGGATAAGAAAATCATGGTCTCATGTTTCTTGATTATTTCGAAAGATGTATTGATCAATTAAAAAATAGGTGTAAAAATTGCATGATAAATGTTTTTTTAGTTCTTACGGATAAAAAAATTATTTTTATTATTTCAAAAACAAAATTGTTTTGTTTTAATAAAAAAAATATGTCGACATATAAAATGAAGTATTTTTTAGTCATTTTACTCGTGTGTGTATATATATATAAAATGAAGTATTTTTTAGTCATTTTACTCGTGTGTATATATATATTGTTTTTGTTTGTCAAACACTTAAATTTTTTTATCAATTTATTGCTTATTTTCACTGTTGCAATCCAAACGCTTTTACAAAAACTGGTTATTCCCACCCAATAAACTAATAAATAATAAGCTAACTTATCATACCATTCTCAATATTTAAACAAAAACAAAATAGATTAATTCAGATTGTGGTCTTATCAAACCTATACACAGGCTACAGCCGAGTTGCACCGCTGCTTCTGCTCTAGAGACCGTGAATGAAATAGAGGACTACAGTAAACAATCGCTCCACCAATTATCTGGTTTTCCAATATCAGCTTGCCGGCGCCTTACTTCTCCTGCGCCGTCCATCTTGTCCCTCCGACCACCGATTCCACAATTTATTCCCTCAAAAAGCTTTGAAGATCCTCTTCCTACATTTGTCTATATTAAAAGCCCTAATTTTTACTCTCAAGTGCGTACTGATGCCTTAGCTTTTTATCATCTTCTAATTCATATCTACAATATGATTGCGCTGAAATTTTGCTTTAACATTTTAGAATTTATTTACTAATCTGAAGCTTTCCTCAACTTTTATTCTGTTTCCAGCATATAGGTTTTTGATTTACCTGTGTCGTTGATGTTCCTTTAGCAAATACTCTTGTGTAATAATACTTCCACTGATAAAATCCTCTATATAAAGGGGTTTAGTATGCCTTCGAGTTCAATTTATTTTGATTATCGGGTCCATTGATTCATTTACGTTCATTCAAAGTTAGATTTTAAATTGATTTGTTCTATTAATGGAGTGGATATTAATGTCTGCTTCTTGTATTTAGCCTCATTGTTTATTGAGAACACTAGTGATTCAATAATCACTTAATCATCAAGTTAGGGGTTTCAAATTCATGCATAGTTTCTATATCGTGTCTGCTTTGAGTTTATTATTAAGTTATATGTTAATGTCATCTTGTTAGGTGGTTCTTGAAGATCATCTTGCTAAAGATTGATGGATCGTCAGGGCCATGATTATGCAGCTGCTGCCATGGCATTTGCACAACAACAACAGCAACAAGCTGCTAATATCCAGAACCAACAGCCACCACCACCACCACCACCATACGGTTTTCACCCACAACATCAACAACAATTCCTACCTTCAGTTCATGGCCCTCCTTTTATACCACCACATCCTTCCATCCAACAATTTCCCCGCCACCCCCTCATGCAACAACCACAGATCCACCCTCACCCTCAATCCCATCTTCACCATCTTCACCTCCCCCAACAACAACAACAACAACCACCTCCAAATTTCCCCCCTCATATGCCGCCTCATGTAAGCCCTTCCCCATTCCATGGTCCATATGATGCACCACCACCGCCCGCCCCTCCTCCTTCTGACCCTGAACAACAAAAGACTATTGATAAGCTTGTGGAATATGCAGTGAAAAATGGCCCTGAGTTTGAAGCTATGATTCGTGAAAAACAGAAAGATAACCCTGCTTATAGTTTCTTGTTTGGTGGTGAAGGCCATAGTTATTACAGGTATAAACTCTGGTTAGCTTCACACCCACCTGGTGCCATGTTTAACCCTTCTTTTCCTCCATCTAATGTTAACATGTTGCACACTTCTAACCCTATGATGAACAACCAGTCACCCTTAAATCCTCCTCATTTACCTCCTG
This sequence comes from Lactuca sativa, assembly GCF_002870075.4. Classification (NCBI taxonomy): domain Eukaryota; kingdom Viridiplantae; phylum Streptophyta; class Magnoliopsida; order Asterales; family Asteraceae; genus Lactuca; species Lactuca sativa. Next base: position 51,678,484 of record NC_056626.2, on the reverse strand, counting down.
CTCCTCAAATGCATCAACAACATCCATATCCACCGTTTTATGAACAGCAACACCATCAGCCTTTTGTCAGCCATGGGAGGCCAGAGTTTGACCAGTCATCCAGGGCTTTCAAAGGTCTCTCTGGCCCACTTCCTTCTGATGTTGCATCAGAGATGAATAACATGCTGAATAGTCTCACAGGGACAAAAGAGTCAATCAAAGGTGCTAAAATGTGGTTCATGCAGAGGTCTCCTTTTGCTCCTGCTCTTGCAGAAGCACTTAGGGATAGAGTGTTTTCTCTTGATGACTCTGAAAGACAGCTGCATATCATTTACTTGGCTAATGACATTTTATTTGACAGGTATGTCTAATATCTGTTATGTTGTGATAGTGTAATATTCTTATGTGTATATTTTATTGTAAAAACTGCAGCTTGCAAAGACGTGTGAATCCTCATGAGATTGATAACGAGGCGCTTGCTTTTAGACATGTTTTAGGCTCTATGCTTGCAAGAATTTACCACAACCCTGTAAACAAAGATGAAAATCAATCAAGATTGCAGAAAATTTTACAGTTTTGGGCATCAAAGGAAGTTTATGATCCTGATACTATCCGTGTTCTTGAGACTGAGATGCTCAGTGGCCCACCTGTTGGTTCTTTTCCTAAGAATGACTTATCTACTATCCCAGGTGATCCATCAGCCATTCCAGGTACCCCCCGACACACACACACACACACACACACATTTTGAGTAGATTACAAAAATGGCCTCTGTGTTTTCTGGCTTTTGCTATGTTTAGTTAAAAAATGTAACAGTTTTCAGTTTTGGTCTGTATTTTATGGTTTCACATGGCTTTTGGTCTTTGGGGCTTTCTGGTTTTGGTCCTAGGGACCAAAATTGATATGAAAAGTTGAAATAAGGACCAAAATAGATATGAAAACTAGAAATAAGGACTAAAATCGATATGAAAAGTAGAAATAAGGACCAAAATCGATATGAAAACTTGAAATAAGGACCAAAATCGACCTGAAAACTTGAAATAAGGACCAATATTGATATGAAAACTTGAAATAAAATAAGGACCAAAATTGATATGAAACTTGAAATAAGGACTAAAATTGACATGAAAACTTGAAGTAAGGACCAAAGTCGACATGCAAACTTGAAGTAAGGACGAAAATCGATATGAAAACTTGAAATAAGGACCACAATCGATATGAAACTTGAAATAAGGACCACAATCGATATGAAAACTTGAAATAAAGACGAAAATCGATATGAAAACTTGAAATAAGGACGAAAATCGATATGAAAACTTGAAATAAGGACCAAAATCGATATGAAAACTTGAAATAAGGACCAAAATCGATATGAAAACTTGAAATAAGGACGAAAATCGATATGAAAACTTGAAATAAGGACCAAAATCGATATGAAAACTTGAAATAAGGACTAAAATCGATATGGAAAAACTTGAAATAACGACCAAACTCGATATGAAAATTTGAAATAAGGACCAAAATTGAAAAATGTTTCAGTTTTGGACTGAAAAAGTTAAACTCAGAAAGCATGAGGACCATTCTAACTTTATTTGATGCAGAATCACATTTCGATTAAAACCTTTTCCATGCAGGACATCCACAGCAAGCATCAGCTTCAAATATGGTGCATTGGCAGCCTGATAAACAAGGTATGATTCCAAATTTATCAGACCAAGAACAACTCCCACCCGGAATGGCACCACCGATTCCAACCCCACAATTCCATTCCAACCCCGGTTACCCCAGCTCCATTCCCCTTCAATCTTCCATCCAACAAATACCACCACCACAAGCACCCGAAAAATTACCACCATACCCTTTATTCCCACCCGGACTAATCCCCGGAATGGTTAGAAAAATGCAAATCGGAAGCGGAGTACCCTATTCCCCCATGAGTCCTCTCGACATTCCAACCGTGATTCCGCCCTCTACAATCTCCCCATCTGAGATTCTTGAAAGCGTATCAAAGTTCTTTAAGGAGATTGGAGAAGTGAACCCTTCAGAAGGACCAATGGGAGCAAAAAGTGATGATGAAGATGAATATGAATATGAAAGAGAGACACCTGTACGTAAAGGGGGTGCGTGTATACCCCCACCCCCTAACCTACAGGTGGACCCCGAGACCGGGACCTACGCGGATGGAACCGTGGAGAAGAAACCCGGGTCGAGTGGGTCCGGGCGGCTCGGGCTCGGGGCGACGGCTAACCCGAATGAAGTTAGTCAGTATGATGATGTTTATACATCGTATAGGAAACAAAGAAGCACAAATTATCATTCTTCCATGAGTGCAAGAGCTTCTACTAGGTAATGGTTGTATTTGTTGATGTCAATTTTTTTTTTAAGGTTTAATTTTGGAAGGTTTATTGTGGGTTAGGTTTTGTTTTTGTTTAATTGTGACCATTGTAGTGTTTTTTTTTAATGAAGGTTGTTGAGATCAAGTGTATACCAAAATTAATTTTAGATGAACGTATTTTGTGTTTCTTCTTCTTGTTCTTCCTCGTATATATCTATCCATGAACTCACTTCTTGTGGCATCTCAACTATAATGAGAACTCAAGTTACACTATTGTAGACAATTCGGACATGGCTGTAATTAGATTGATTCCACACAACTGATTTCAATCTTACTATTATATACAAACAGAAGTGGGCTATGGGCCCGTCTATACAACAAATAAAAAGGCCTAACATATAAGTAGATTATAATTCATGTGGGCTACGGGCGAGTCTATACAACAAATAAAAAGGCCTAACATATAAGTGGATTATAATTCATGTATCGTTTTTGGTAAATCTTAATGTATTGTTTTGATGTTAATAATATATTTGTTAACAAAAAAATCCGACACCGAAACCAAAAAAACCAAAAAACCAAAAAAAAAAACAAAAAAGATCGAAACCAAACCAAAAAAACCCCACTAAAGGCGCACACAAATACCATGAAATTGGGCCAAAAAAGTTTGTGACTGGACTATTCCGAGACGGCCTGGTATTGTCCGAGACTGCTAATGCGTATGTCTAGAGAAGATTATCGAACATTTATTGAATGATTGGACCCAAAAGATTAGAAGAAAGTCTCCAACAACAAAAAAGCCAACCAACTAACTGCTTTAAGGTAACATTTGGTAGTGGAACTAGACGGAATAGGACTGAACATGACTTGGACAATCCACTCCCCCAAGCTATCATTTCGAAAACCTAATCCCTTGTGATCTTGTTTGAGTCCTTTTATGTCTTCTTGGTGCATATTAAAGAAGGAAAAGTGTATAATTGTTGATTGGTGTGGCTCAAGCTTGAAGATCAAAGCTTTCATCTCTTTTGCAAACTTCTGGAGGTATAAAGCTCTCACCTTTATGGTTCTATGGCTTAGATCTAGGCTATATTTGTGGTTTTGAAGCTTTTGGTCCCATGGTTTTGGTTCTTGTGAGTAAAAGCAACTCCAAAACTTAAGGTCGTTATTTTATGTTGTTTTTGAGGATCATATATTATAAAAATGAAATCTTTGTTGTTATCTTTCACCCATGCAAGGGTTTGAGGTCATTAAAGGGTGGTATGGACCTAGGGTTTGGTTTTGGGATCTATTAAGCCATGCAAAGGCATAAAGTCGGGAAATTTATCCTTTTAGATGTCCATTAGGTTCATATCTTTGTGTTGAATGTTTGGTCTTAAGACGTTAAGGGCTTAATGTGGGACATGGCAAACTGCGAAGTTACGTAGGACATAAACCTGGCTATGCAACTCGTAACCTGGTTTGTCCCCATTTTCTATGGAAACACTCTATGCAAGGCATAGAGTAGGAGTAAGCATGGCGTAACCCCTTAAGAGGAATTTGTCGTTTTTAGGGCTTTAGACCATGTGTGCAAGGGACTAGCCTTGGAAGGGTAAAATGGTATTTTACCTTAGAGAGAGAAATTATGCAATGGACCCTTGATTATGGATTATCACCCAAATTGTTAATTAGGGTTGTTTTTTTTGGATATGTTTAGTGTGAGGAGCTTTTATAGCAACAAATCAAGTGTGAGATTTTTTTTTATCTTTGGAATGAGGTGAGTTTTCCCATTGTACTTGTGGGTCGAAGGCACCAACGTCGTCCCAATAAATTGTGTAGTATGCTAGTTTTCTGTGTGATACTTGCATGGATGTCCCCGGGGTAGCCTGTGTCATTTGTATGAAGACCATGGGGGCAACCCATGACAATTGCATGAAAGACCATGAGGGTAGTCCATGACATTTGTATGAAAGACCATGAGGGGTAACCCATTGCAACTGCATGAAAGACCATAGGGTTAGCCCATGACACTTGGATTATAAGACCTTGGGTGTAGCCCATGGAAATTATATGAATGGTATGTGGTATTTTGGGGAACTGACTAAACTTTATTCTTACATCTTTATGTTTATGTTTTAGGTACTTCCAGTTCTAAAGGGAAGAGCTCGATGTGATTACATCACATCCACCAATGTTCCATATTTTATGATATGATTTGTACTCTGATAACTATTTTATAGATATTCACACTTTGATGGGTTTTGGAATGAATGAATGATGGTTTTGATAGACTTAAAACAAAATTTGTTTACACATAATATTTTGGGGCGTTACAAGTTGTTATCAAAACTCTGGTTTGAGGGATTTAGGCACTCTCTCGAGTGAGTCTAAGTTCAAACTGAGGAATTGATAAAAAGTTTTCATAAAAGAAATTATTTTCTAAATTTTTTTATAGAAAGGAGTATGATTCATGCAATCGACCGAGCTCGAGTAAGTATTTCCCAAAATACCATACATATTTTATGATTAATGTTGATTTTAGTATATGAGAATTTCATGCTAGTTTAGGGCTAAGGATCTACTCAGGGATGGATGACAGTATGCTAGGAGAGATGCCTTTATATGTCTACAGATTGGGTTTTTAGAACTGCATGCTAGTATTGATTCAGATATTAGATAAACTAGCCTGATTAGGTTATGCTTTGTTATGGATTACTCGAAGTTCGAATGCTTCTTGCTTTGCGCTTTAAGCACTTCCATTAATATGAACTAACTACTAAGCGTATACGTTAGGTTACATGTTACATGTATTTTTTGATTTTAGAAAGTTATGTTTAACTCTATGAGCTATTGTTTGATTTCAACCGTTGTAATGTGAGACCTTGCAGTCGAAGGATTATCTAGTGCTCATAGTATGTAACTATATTCAGGAGGTATTTAGGAGTTATTAGGGGGAGTTTCTTCTGCAATTGATGTCAGAGAGTGGTGTGGAGGGAACCATAGGAAAGCCTAAGAGGTGTTAGCATATACAACATTCTTCTGTGAGAGTGAAATATTTCATAATAGGGAAACAACTTGGAGGATTCAGGACAACCCTTGGCGAAACTACAAACTGGTGTGGAAGGTAGTATTGGGCCCGTACTACTCAAAGCACAAGATCAGTATTCGAACCAAGGGGAGTTCACGGAGCTACTAAGGAGCTTTTAGTGTGTGGAGTTCTCCGAGTGTTTTTTGATGGTTTGCATTATTTATTTTCAGTATAGTGATGACACAAGGATGAGATTCTAGTTTAAGTTTGCGCTCTGGTGTCAAACCTATTGATGTAGGTTTATGCAAGTTCATTGTATATGAGATTATGTGAGGTATCCTTGATGCGACCCATTGCGGAAATGACATTTTGATTCTCGATCTAAAGGCCAGCAGGGTCGGAGCCATTGCGGAAAGTGCAAGAAAACACACGATGGGGTGTGTCGGTTCGGTGGTTTAGGTTGATATAGGTGCAGCAAGACAGGTCACATGAGCAAGGACTGTACCCATGTACCAGGATTGATTTGCTTCCATTGCAATCAGAGGGGCCACAAGAAGGACGATTGTCTCGGTTTGACAGTAAGGGTGGTTGTAGTACCCGTTGCATTGACATTGAGGATTACTGAAGGCCGCCAGAGCAAGGTAGAGGGGCCAGTTGTGAGGAGTCAAACTTTCTAGCTGACCGTCGAGGAGGTTCATGCGGTACCATATGTGGTTACTGGTATGTATCTTCTACTTATCTAATTTACTGTTTATTTGTTTTTTTCTTAATGTGTATGTGATTCTATAGGGATGTTCTTAGTGAACGGTGTTTCGGCCTTGGTTCTTTTCAATTCGAGCGCCACCCGATCATTCATATCTTTAGCGCTCAACAAGAGATTCGGTGATGCTCCTGAGGAGCTGGATTATTTGTTGGAGGTGGAGATCCCCGATGATCATCCAGTGAGAGTATCGAGGGTTCATCAGGTATGTATTTTCGAGTTAATTCGAGAGAGGTATCCGATCGACTTGATTCTTATTCCTTTGCGTGAGAGTAAGGTTATCGTAGGGATGGATTGGTTGAGCCTTAATGGGGCGATGATTGATTGCGAGCACTAGTTAGTTGGGTTTCAAGCCCAGGTAAGGGAGAAATAGTTTTTCATGGTGAGGTTGCACATTGTGGACCAAATCTCTTTTCATCTATGAGAGCAAGGAGATATCTTCAGTAGGTTTGTTCTGGTTTTGTGGCTTATGTGTTGGATACCCGATAGAAGGGAAAGACGATGATAGAGGATGTGCCGATCATTCAGGAGTATCCCAGTGTATTGTAACATCCAGAAATAAATGGTATGACTTGAACCCCTTTAAATTAGAGTTTTTGCATTATTAGTCCCTTAGTACGCTGGGCGTACTTAGGTGTACGCTTAGCGTACTAGGACCTTTTCTAGTCGCGGATGTTTGGAGGTACGATGGCGTACCATGGATTGCGCAAGGCGTACGCGTCAGGGACCAAAAAACCCTAATTTCGGACTTGAGGCCTATATAAACGACTTTAAGCCCTTGGGACTAAACCCTGGAGAGCCTCCACTGCCCTTGAACGTCATTTCACTGCTGAAAGCCTTGAGAAATCATTTTTGAGCTTTAAAAGTGTGCATTTGTGATCTTTAGTGTTCATTTCAAAGAGAAGAGTTGGTCAAGCAAGCTTAGATCCAGAGGGTGCTTCAAGAACTTGCATCACAATCATCTTACAGAGCTCTTAGAGGTAAAAATCTTGCACCTTTCCTCTTTGCTCTTTAGATCTAGCTAGGGTTTTTGTAGTTGGTCCTTTTGATGGATTTTGGGCCTCATTTGTTGGCTAGATCGTCCCCACTCGATAATAAGGTCAGATCTAGGGTCCTTAAGCCATTAAAGAGCATAAAATAGGAGCTTGGTGGAGGTCTTAACCTTGTGCATGAATTAAAGACTTGGGAGAGGACTTAATGATGACTTTGGAGGTTTAATGGACATGCAAAGGCATAAAGTTAGCAACTTTATGCCCTAGGAGGTGTTAATGGACTCAGATCTAGATTATGGACGTAAAAGAATGGAATAATAAGCACTTAATAGAGAAAGTGCTTAACTGAGACTTACGTCGGGCGTACTTTGAGTACGCTACGCGTAACCCGGTACGTTGGGCGTACGCGGGGCAGTTTGGGCCGTTCTTGTTTTGGGCTGATGAATTGTTGGGCCTATTTTGGGTTATTGCACTTGACTGGATTCTGTGAAGTTAAAGGCCTTTTTATCAGTTTGGACCCTGGACTATTTGGTTGGGCCTTTTTGGGCCAATCGGGCCCATTAAGGATATTATACTTAGATCTTGGGCCCATTTGCAATGAAAGGGTGATTGGGCCTTTGGGGTAGGGTTTAAAGGTTGGGCCCTCCCTTGGGATAATTTATGGAACAATCATTGATGATATTATTATTGTTATTATTCAGTTCGGGAGGTTGCGGGTCATTAAGAGTGTAGTATTCGTATTCTACGGACGAAGGTGAGTCTTCTCACCATACCAATGGGTCTACGGCACCAAGGCTGGCCCATTATATGTTTATGGTATATGTGCAATCACTTTGTGTTTTGATATGTAATGTGATCGTATGTTTTGCATGAAGACCCCAGGGGGAGCCCGTGGCATTGGATGTAAGACCATGTGGGGTAGTCCATGGTAGTCCTAGGTAAAGACCATGTGGGGTAGCCCATGGCAGTCCTAGGTAAAGACCATGTGGGGTAGCCCATGGCAGTCCTAGGTAAAGTCCATGTGGGGTTGCCCATGGCATTCTTGCTGGTTCTATGTATGCATGGCCTATGTGATATGTTACTAGGATATGTGTATCATGTATGTGTAGTGTGTGGTATGCTCTAGGGAACTCACTAAGCATTTTGCTTACAAGTTGTTGAATTGTTTCAGGTACATCGGAGCCAAAAGGCAAGGGCAAGGCGTGATGGCGCGGCGTGCACTCTATCTGTCTCTCATTTTCACTAATATGTTTGGGGATACACTCTGATAATTTATATAATGTAATGGATGGTGTTTTAAACTAAATGGGGTACACGATTTTATGTCAATGTGTTATTTAAATTAAATGAAATTTTTCGTTGCAAAATTTGGGTTGTTACAAGTATTCTCGGAGGATTTATCTAGAGTGACTCCAGAGAGGCAGGTTAAGTTCCATATAGATCTAGTTCCAGGTGTGGCTCCGATAACCAAGGCACTTTACCAGTTAGTACCTCCAGAGATGTTGGAGTTGTCTACATAGATGCAAGAGCTGTTAGGCAAGGGGTTTATCAGATAGAGTAGTTCACCCTGGCGGCACCGATACTATTTTTGAAGAAGAAGGATGGTTCTCATAGGATGTGCATTAATTACAGGGAGCTGAACAAGCTGACGGTGAAGAATCATTACCCACTCTCGAGGATCGATGATTTGTTTGCTCAGCTGCAGGGCGCATCTTAGTTCTCCAAGATTGATATACAGTCAAAATATGACCAGATGAGGTTCAAAGAGGAAGACATGCATAAAACTTCTTTCAAAACTCGTTATGGTCATTACGAGTTCGTAGTGATGCCTTTTAGGCCCACCAATGCGCTGACCGCATTCATGGACCTCATGAACTGCATGTGTAGACTGATGTTGGATTGGTTTGTCATTGTATTTATTGATGATATTTTGGTCAATTCCAAGACCAAGGAGTAGCACGAGTTTCATTTATGAGAGGTTCTGGAGGCCTTGAGGAGGGAAAACATTTATGCCAAATTCTATAAGTGTAAGTTCTGGTTGCCCGAGATACAGTTTCTAGGGCACCTTGTCAATCAGAAGGGGATATTGGTCGGCGCGACCAAGGTCGAGGTCGTGATGTAGTGGGAGGTACTGAAATCTCCATCTGAGATTTAGAGTTTCCTTGTGTTAGTAGGGTATTATCGGAGGTTCATCGAGAACTTCTCCAAGATCGTAGTTCTGTTGACCAAACTTATAAAGAAGACATTCACTTTCTGTTGGGGGCCTGAGCAGCAGGCTTCATTTAAGATGTTGAGACAGAAGTTATGCGAGGCTCCGATTTTGACCCTACCCGAGAGCATGGAGGATTTTATCGTTTATTATGATGCTTCGATCATAGGGTTGGTCGCAGTGCTTATGCAGAGGGGCCATCAGAGTGTTTATGCTTTGAGGCAACTGAAGCCTCATGAGGCGAATTATCCTACTCATGATTTGGAGTTGGGGGCTACAGTTTTTTCCCTTAAGATTTGGTGTCACCACTTGAATGGGGTTCATTGTATCATTTACACAGACTATAAGAGTTTGAGTTATCCTATCAATCAACCGAATCGAAACATGAGGCAGCATAGGTGGCTCGACGTGGGGAATGATTACGATTATGAGATTGTGACATCCCATAATTTAGGTCTAAAACTATATGCATTCAACTTACTGCGAACCATATTGTATTAGGACCTACTGATGGGTTTTAGCCATAAGAACTTTCCTATGTGCGCATGCAAAACCCTAATGCTTGGATCTAGGCTTTCTACTAAACATGCTTTTGAATCCAAGACTTCTAATGACTAATTAGGTTAAATAACAACATTGAAGCAGATCTAGAATCATACCTTTGATTTCCTTGTTGATCTTGAGGTCTTGAAGCTTCTAGAGTCACAAGTGTCACTCCTCTAATGGCTTACAAACACCAATAGCAATAAGAATGATTTAGGAGAGAAGAGAGGGGAGGAATTCGACCAGAGTTCTCTTGCTTTTTCAGAGGTATCCAATTCCCTATGTCATGGGGTCTATTTATACTTGTAGACTCCTTAAGGGTTACAACCTAAACCCTAATTGGATAATCTTCTCTTAAGGCTATCCAAATCCATTCCATAGATAACCCTAATGGACGATTTTAGCTATCCTAAAGCCTCTAGAATCCGTCCATAGCTTATCCAAATGGATTTACAGTCTAAAGCTTAACTATCAAACAATTGACAGTTTATACCCCTTTATTTAATTAATCTCTTTAAGTCACCAAGTTAATTCTAATTAATTCTATGACTTATATTAATCAAATAACAAATATATTATTCATTATATTATTCACATAATATATTAATAATATTTACTCTCTCTTAATAAATCATCCTATCAAGTTGCTATGGTGAAGGCAACCCAAAAGGACCATGCACAACCGGATCAAATACTTGCCTAATATAGTTACTGCCTTAGACACTATTCCAACAGTCTCCCACTTGGATAAGTCTAGTAACTATACAAGTACAATTCGGTTTGCAATCATCGCTCTCAAGACGCTGTCAACTCTGATCTAATCAATCTTGTCCTTTAGATAAGGGAACGTACAGTCCTCTGTTAGATATCATGCTGACAATCCTATGGAATGGTTAGTCACGCATTTAGGTTTCTCGATCTCTGATTCATTTGACATAGAACTTAATCGAACACATCAATTCAGTTCTGACCGGGCCCGACACATAAGTCAAATCAAATCATCGAGTGGCCGAGATATCGCTTTTACCTTCTTAGATAAAAGTTACAGATAAACTTCGACTTATATGCATTTACTTATTCATTTACCAACTATACACAACAATACGTTTTATAACACCAAGTTACTGATGCGTTTTCGTATTATCAATGTACAATCAATTAACAAATAATAAACCATATATCTAGGTTTTAAGACTATATGATATTATCGTCTTGCGATCACCTTTTATATCGTATTCCATAAGGTGATTCCAGCAAGCGCGGGTTTATTCCAATGCTCAAAACTAGTTCATAAGCACTCATGAACGTTGCAGCAATCCTTTGCTATGTCTAACACCATTTAGACATTCTACACACCAATTCATGACAATCTTCTTTCATATCTACTCCCAACATATGAACGATTGTGGACCATTTGAATAATTCGATTATTCCTAATAAACTCAATTATTCTGGAAGTCAAAACATGCAAAGTGAAACAATAGCTAAACAATTAACATAAGATAGTATCATTACTCATAAATAACACTCCTTTATTTAATCATCAAATGTCAATTACATTTATCTATTACACGTTTCTAATACTATCTAATCTACGCTAATATCATCCTTCAGCCCAATACTCCTAGCATGCTGCAAGTGCTTAACCCTACTCAGTCCCTTCGTAAGCGGATCTGCTGGGTTATCTTCTGATGATACCCTCTTCACTACGAGTTGTCCTTCTTCTATACGATGTCTAATGAAGTGATATTTTCTGTCGATATGTCTTGATCTACCATGATCCCTCGGTTCCTTGCTTAAGGCAACCGCGCCTTCGTTATCACAGAAAATCTCCATTGGCTCCTTTATGGCGGGTACAACTCCAAGATCACCGATGAAGTTCTTTAGCCATATAGCCTCCTTCGACGCTTCGCTCGCTGCAATGTACTCTGATTCGCACGTTGAATCAGCTACTGTCTCCTGCTTGGAACTCTTCCACGTTACTGCTCCTCCATTTAGGGTAAAGACCCAGCCCGACTGTGAACGGTAGTTGTCCCTGTCGGTCTGAAAGCTGGCGTCACTATACCCTCGAACCTTCAAGTCATCACTCCCTCCGAGGACTAAGAACCATTCTTTCGTCCTCCGAAGGTACTTAAGGATGTTTTTCACCGCAATCCAATGTGCTTTTCCAGGATTCCCTTGATATCTGCTAACCATGCTCAAAGCGAAGGCTACATCAGGGCGAGAACAAGTCATAGCGTACATGATTGAGCCAACTGCGGAAGCGTATGGTACTCGGCTCATTTCTGCTATTTCAGCTTCGGTACTCGGACTTTGAGTCTTACTCAATTTGGCATTACTTTGTATTGGTAGTTCTCCCTTCTTTGAGTTTTCCATACTAAAGCATTTTAGTACTTTCTCTAAGTAAGTATTCTGACTAAGTCCAATTAGTCTCTTACTTCTTTCTCTTACTATCCTTATTCCCAAAATGTAAGAAGCCTCTCCGAGGTCCTTCATAGCGAAGCACTTCCCGAGCCAGGACTTAACTTCCTGCAGAGTCGGGATGTCGTTTCCTATGAGTAAAATGTCATCGACATATAGAACGAGGAAGCTTATTATACTCCCACTGACTTTGACATATACACAAGATTCGTCTTCGCTTCGTACAAATCCAAACTCTTTGACTTTCTCATCGAAGCAAAGATTCCATCTGCGAGACGCTTGCTTAAGTCCATAAATGGACATCTCAAGCTTACACACTCTATCCGGATGCTTCGGATCCACAAACCCCTCTGGCTGAGCCATGTAAACATCCTCAGCCAACTTTCCATTAAGGAAAGCGGTCTTGTCATCCAGTTGCCAAATCTCATAATCATGAAACGCGGCAATTGCTAGCATCACTCTTATAGATTTAATCTTCGCAACTGGTGAGAAGGTCTCATCATAGTCAACTCCTGGAGTTTGAGTAAAGCCCTTCGCGACCAATCGCGCTTTATATGTGTGTACGTTCCCATCCACGTCGGTCTTCTTCTTGAAGATCCATTTGCACCCAACGGTCTTGCGTCCGGTCACGTGATCAACCAAATTCCAAACTTGGTTATCATACATGGATTGGATCTCGCTATCCATTGCCTCTTTCCACTTTACAGACTCCGGTCCTGCCATGGCTTCCTTATAGCTATTAGGTTCATCAAGGTTTACTAGTGTACCATCACTAATATACGTGTCCCCTTCGGTAGTAATATGAAACCCATAAAACTGGGGATGAACTCTAACTCTATCGGAACGTCTAAGAGGTAAGGATCCGTCAATCGGTTCAACCGGAGTTTCCTCCTCGGGTTGAACACCAGCGGTAGAGGTTCCTTCATCTATTGATTCTTGAATCTCTTCAAGTTCGATTTGCCTCCCACTGTCTCCTTGGCTTATGAGTTCTCGCTCTCGGAAAACTCCTCTCCTCGCAACGAAAACAACATTGTCCTTCGGTCTATAGAAGAGATATCCAAAGGATGTCTGCGGGTAGCCGATGAAAATACATCGCTCACTTCGAGGTTCAAGCTTGTCGTGAGTATCTCGTCTTACGAAAGCCTCGCAACCCCAAACCTTGATATGTGCCAACGAGGGAGCTTTCCCTGTCCACATCTCGTGAGGTGTTTTGGCAACCTTCTTAGTAGGGACTCGGTTAAGGATATGGGCGGCAGTCTCTAAGGCATACCCCCAAAAAGAGATTGGTAGCGAAGCACGACTCATCATAGAGCGAACCATATCCAATAAGGTTCGATTACGCCTTTCTGCCACACCATTCAACTGCAGTGTCCTAGGAGGCGTCAATTGTGAAACTATTCCACACTCCTTGAGATAATCGTGGAATTCAAGACTTAGGTACTCTCCTCCTCGATCGGATCGAAGCATCTTGATTTTCCTGCCCAATTGATTCTCCACTTCATTCTTGAACTCTTTGAACTTTTCAAAGGTGTCTGACTTTTGCTTGATTAAGTAGATATACCCATATCTACTATAGTCATCGGTAAAAGTCACATAGAAGCGGTTCCCATCCTTCGTGGTTGATCTAAACGGTCCACACACATCGGTATGTATTAGGTCCAATAGACCCTCGCCCCTTTCACATGTACTCGTGAAGGGCGACTTAGTCATCTTTCCAAGCAAACAAGACTCGCATGTGTCATCTTCCCTAAGGTAGAATGACTCCAACACTCCATCCTTTTGGAGTTGGGCTATGCATTTCTTGTTGACATGTCCAAGACGACAATGCCACAAGGATGCTTTATCCATACTAGTGGAAGAATCAATATTCAAAACATCATTTCCTAAGTTATCAACAATCATAACGGTTTCATATATTCCATTACATGGTATAGCTTCAAAGTAAAAGACACCATTTAGATAAGCCAAAATAGAACCATTCTCATTATTAAAAGAAAATCTAAATCCTTGTCTATATAAACCATGAAATGAAATGATGTTTCTTGCCATTTCTGGCGAATAGCAACAATTGTTCAAATCTAAAACTAAACTATTCCTAAGCACTAAGGAATACACTCCAATCTTGGTCACAGGCGACGATCTTCTGTTCCCCATGATTAGATTGATCCTTCCTTGCTCCACATCCTTACTTCTTCTTAGTCCCTACACATTAGAACAAATGTGATAACCACAACCGGTATCAAGAACCCAAGAAATAGCATGATTAGAATCGTTAGATTTGATTGTATATATACCTGCGAAAGATGGCTTGATATTTCCTTCTTTGATTGCTTGCAGGTAATCTGGGCAGCTTCTCTTCCAATGTCCTATCTTGTGGCAGTGGTGGCACTCTGCCTCCTTCGGGTTAGGGCAGGGCTTAGCGGGATCAACTTTGGTCCCACTAGAAGAGGCACCATCTCGGGCTTTCACCTTGCGATAGTTCTTCGATGAAGCTTTCCTCTTCTTTCCCTTCCCTTGTCCAATAGCCAAGACAGGAGCAGCGGGCGGATTGGGAGTGGGTGCAACAGACTTGTCCTTGAAGTTGCTCTCAGCAACCCTCAAGAGACCTTGGAGCTTGCTCAGGGTGACCTCTTCTTTGTTCATGTGGTAGGTCATCCTAAATTGGTTGTACATCGGAGGCAAAGAGTGAAGCACCATGTCGATCGCCAAATCCTCACCGAAGTCAACATTTAACTTGCGAAGGCGGTCGACATACCTTTGCATCTTTTGCAAGTGCACGGTAAGAGATTCTCCATGACCCATCTTCGCGGAAATCATGTTAGTGAAAATCTCGTACCTCTCTTGTCTCGCGTTTTGGTGGTACCTCTCCACTAAGTCTTGATGCATCTCGTACGGGTACATGTCCTCGTAGGACTTTTGGAATTCGGAGTTCATGGTGGCGATCATGATGCAATGTACCTTCGTTGCATCTCGCTCATGAGTTTCAAAGGCGGTGATTTCAGCGGGAGTAGCAATTTCGGGGTTGATTTTCTCGAGCTTCTCATCGAGGACATACTCCTTATCCTCATAGCGAGCAATGGTGCGAATGTATCTTATCCATTCGCTAAAGTTCGTTCCATCGAAGGTGACCTTTTGGCAAAGGCTCATCAACGTGAAAGAACTAGCAGCAGCGTTGTTTGCGTTCGACATCTACAATTAGAAAAGGACAAAGATAGATTAGAATAAGAATCCCTAATTATCACCCAATAAGAAAAATTAGGGCTAGGATCCAACAATAACATTTACATATTAGAAAAGGGATGCCGTAATTTAACATGCAAATAAATTGAAGGTAAGTGAATGACGATTCACTAATTCTCCATCACAAAACTTAAACTATTAGTCCTAAGTGTTTTTGAGAATTCCTAGGTTCGGATGAGATTCATTGAAACTATTCAATGGCATGTTTAAATCTCGATATGCCCCTCTCGTTTGTGACTGGGATGCCGAGGATCACAAAGCGGGTGTGAATTACCATGCAAATTCACATGGTGCCTTCATTGTAACAATCACCTATTCGGTGTGCCGGTAAACCACACACGCTCCATCGAACTATGATAAACAATGAATCACCCTTTGCCACCTTCGCTTAGAACCAATTAGTGTGCCGGTAAACCACACACGCTCCACTAACATCTTAGCAAGGTGCAAAGTGTAATTTCATGGGATTGCATCAATTCACTTTTCCTAAAGTAACTAGGATTGGGAAATTTTGGAAAAATATGTGTAGTTACTTTGTATTTCTTATTATACTTTTAATGAGAGAATAAGGTTGCCCTATCCTACCCGTTCGGCTAACGACCCTCCACCAATCAAGCAAGCGGTGGGTGTGAGTGTACACCCATTAAGCGCCATTTTATAGGCCGCAACCTTATACCCACCTTATAGATCGGCTTCGTGAATGAGGCCTACTAACGGTAAGACTAGCATTTTAGTTATACATATATATATTATTCTAGTAATATCATATTAGTATAGGATTGTATTTTAAAACTTTTAAAATCTAGGGTTTGAAATTTAAGTTGTCTAAATTAAAGCTTTTAATCACAAAAGTAAATTTCAAAACATGAGGGTAGGTTTTAAACATTTAAAACATGGAGGATCAAATAACAAATAATTCCAATTAACAATTAATATCCTAATTATCTATATTTGATTTATTCAAGATTTCTTTGAAAGATAATTACCAAAATAGTTAAATAATTAATTAATTATCATATAAGGAAATTAAATATTTAATTAGTTGATAAATATCCTTTTCTAGATCAAGATAATAGTCATATATATCATAAAATCGGATTTAGGTTGATCTATTAGCATTAAGGTAAGTTTCCATAAGATAAACACAAAGAAATCCCGAATCTGGTCATTCCTGACGCCTGGACTCGCCGAGTACACAAGAGGACTCACCGAGTCAGGCCTACTCGCCGAGTCCACCTTGGGACTCGCCGAGTCAGTGACTCAGAAACCAAAAAAAAATCGAATTTTGCAGGTTTGTTTCAGTTAATCAAGCAACAATTTAAAGAAAACCAAGCTAGGCTCTGATACCACTGATGGGTTTTAGCCATAAGAACTTTCCTATGTGCGCATGCAAAACCCTAATGCTTGGATCTAGGCTTTCTACTAAACATGCTTTTGAATCCAAGACTTCTAATGACTAATTAGGTTAAATAACAACATTGAAGCAGATCTAGAATCATACCTTTGATTTCCTTGTTGATCTTGAGGTCTTGAAGCTTCTAGAGTCACAAGTGTCACTCCTCTAATGGCTTACAAACACCAATAGCAATAAGAATGATTTAGGAGAGAAGAGAGGGGAGGAATTCGACCAGAGTTCTCTTGCTTTTTCAGAGGTATCCAATTCCCTATGTCATGGGGTCTATTTATACTTGTAGACTCCTTAAGGGTTACAACCTAAACCCTAATTGGATAATCTTCTCTTAAGGCTATCCAAATCCATTCCATAGATAACCCTAATGGACGATTTTAGCTATCCTAAAGCCTCTAGAATCCGTCCATAGCTTATCCAAATGGATTTACAGTCTAAAGCTTAACTATCAAACAATTGACAGTTTATACCCCTTTATTTAATTAATCTCTTTAAGTCACCAAATTAATTCTAATTAATTCTATGACTTATATTAATCAAATAACAAATATATTATTCATTATATTATTCACATAATATATTAATAATATTTACTCTCTCTTAATAAATCATCCTATCAAGTTGCTATGGTGAAGGCAACCCAAAAGGACCATGCACAACCGGATCAAATACTTGCCTAATATAGTTACTGCCTTAGACACTATTCCAACAGTCTCCCACTTGGATAAGTCTAGTAACTATACAAGTACAATTCGGTTTGCAATCATCGCTCTCAAGACGCTGTCAACTCTGATCTAATCAATCTTGTCCTTTAGATAAGGGAACGTACAGTCCTCTGTTAGATATCATGCTGACAATCCTATGGAATGGTTAGTCACGCATTTAGGTTTCTCGATCTCTGATTCATTTGACATAGAACTTAATCGAACACATCAATTCAGTTCTGACCGGGCCCGACACATAAGTCAAATCAAATCATCGAGTGGCCGAGATATCGCTTTTACCTTCTTAGATAAAAGTTACAGATAAACTTCGACTTATATGCATTTACTTATTCATTTACCAACTATACACAACAATACGTTTTATAACACCAAGTTACTGATGCGTTTTCGTATTATCAATGTACAATCAATTAACAAATAATAAACCATATATCTAGGTTTTAAGACTATATGATATTATCGTCTTGCGATCACCTTTTATATCGTATTCCATAAGGTGATTCCAGCAACCGCGGGTTTATTCCAATGCTCAAAACTAGTTCATAAGCACTCATGAACGTTGCAGCAATCCTTTGCTATGTCTAACACCATTTAGACATTCTACACACCAATTCATGACAATCTTCTTTCATATCTACTCCCAACATATGAACGATTGTGGACCATTTGAATAATTCGATTATTCCTAATAAACTCAATTATTCTGGAAGTCAAAACATGCAAAGTGAAACAATAGCTAAACAATTAACATAAGATAGTATCATTACTCATAAATAACACTCCTTTATTTAATCATCAAATGTCAATTACATTTATCTATTACACGTTTCTAATACTATCTAATCTACGCTAATATCATCCTTCAGCCCAATACTCCTAGCATGCTGCAAGTGCTTAACCCTACTCAGTCCCTTCGTAAGCGGATCTGCTGGGTTATCTTCTGATGATACCCTCTTCACTACGAGTTGTCCTTCTTCTATACGATGTCTAATGAAGTGATATTTTCTGTCGATATGTCTTGATCTACCATGATCCCTCGGTTCCTTGCTTAAGGCAACCGCGCCTTCGTTATCACAGAAAATCTCCATTGGCTCCTTTATGGCGGGTACAACTCCAAGATCACCGATGAAGTTCTTTAGCCATATAGCCTCCTTCGACGCTTCGCTCGCTGCAATGTACTCTGATTCGCACGTTGAATCAGCTACTGTCTCCTGCTTGGAACTCTTCCACGTTACTGCTCCTCCATTTAGGGTAAAGACCCAGCCCGACTGTGAACGGTAGTTGTCCCTGTCGGTCTGAAAGCTGGCGTCACTATACCCTCGAACCTTCAAGTCATCACTCCCTCCGAGGACTAAGAACCATTCTTTCGTCCTCCGAAGGTACTTAAGGATGTTTTTCACCGCAATCCAATGTGCTTTTCCAGGATTCCCTTGATATCTGCTAACCATGCTCAAAGCGAAGGCTACATCAGGGCGAGAACAAGTCATAGCGTACATGATTGAGCCAACTGCGGAAGCGTATGGTACTCGGCTCATTTCTGCTATTTCAGCTTCGGTACTCGGACTTTGAGTCTTACTCAATTTGGCATTACTTTGTATTGGTAGTTCTCCCTTCTTTGAGTTTTCCATACTAAAGCATTTTAGTACTTTCTCTAAGTAAGTATTCTGACTAAGTCCAATTAGTCTCTTACTTCTTTCTCTTACTATCCTTATTCCCAAAATGTAAGAAGCCTCTCCGAGGTCCTTCATAGCGAAGCACTTCCCGAGCCAGGACTTAACTTCCTGCAGAGTCGGGATGTCGTTTCCTATGAGTAAAATGTCATCGACATATAGAACGAGGAAGCTTATTATACTCCCACTGACTTTGACATATACACAAGATTCGTCTTCGCTTCGTACAAATCCAAACTCTTTGACTTTCTCATCGAAGCAAAGATTCCATCTGCGAGACGCTTGCTTAAGTCCATAAATGGACATCTCAAGCTTACACACTCTATCCGGATGCTTCGGATCCACAAACCCCTCTGGCTGAGCCATGTAAACATCCTCAGCCAACTTTCCATTAAGGAAAGCGGTCTTGTCATCCAGTTGCCAAATCTCATAATCATGAAACGCGGCAATTGCTAGCATCACTCTTATAGATTTAATCTTCGCAACTGGTGAGAAGGTCTCATCATAGTCAACTCCTGGAGTTTGAGTAAAGCCCTTCGCGACCAATCGCGCTTTATATGTGTGTACGTTCCCATCCACGTCGGTCTTCTTCTTGAAGATCCATTTGCACCCAACGGTCTTGCGTCCGGTCACGTGATCAACCAAATTCCAAACTTGGTTATCATACATGGATTGGATCTCGCTATCCATTGCCTCTTTCCACTTTACAGACTCCGGTCCTGCCATGGCTTCCTTATAGCTATTAGGTTCATCAAGGTTTACTAGTGTACCATCACTAATATACGTGTCCCCTTCGGTAGTAATATGAAACCCATAAAACTGGGGATGAACTCTAACTCTATCGGAACGTCTAAGAGGTAAGGATCCGTCAATCGGTTCAACCGGAGTTTCCTCCTCGGGTTGAACACCAGCGGTAGAGGTTCCTTCATCTATTGATTCTTGAATCTCTTCAAGTTCGATTTGCCTCCCACTGTCTCCTTGGCTTATGAGTTCTCGCTCTCGGAAAACTCCTCTCCTCGCAACGAAAACAACATTGTCCTTCGGTCTATAGAAGAGATATCCAAAGGATGTCTGCGGGTAGCCGATGAAAATACATCGCTCACTTCGAGGTTCAAGCTTGTCGTGAGTATCTCGTCTTACGAAAGCCTCGCAACCCCAAACCTTGATATGTGCCAACGAGGGAGCTTTCCCTGTCCACATCTCGTGAGGTGTTTTGGCAACCTTCTTAGTAGGGACTCGGTTAAGGATATGGGCGGCAGTCTCTAAGGCATACCCCCAAAAAGAGATTGGTAGCGAAGCACGACTCATCATAGAGCGA
Organism: Lactuca sativa; assembly: GCF_002870075.4. Classification (NCBI taxonomy): domain Eukaryota; kingdom Viridiplantae; phylum Streptophyta; class Magnoliopsida; order Asterales; family Asteraceae; genus Lactuca; species Lactuca sativa. The sequence continues at coordinate 51,657,880 of NC_056626.2, read as the reverse complement.
ACCATATCCAATAAGGTTCGATTACGCCTTTCTGCCACACCATTCAACTGCAGTGTCCTAGGAGGCGTCAATTGTGAAACTATTCCACACTCCTTGAGATAATCGTGGAATTCAAGACTTAGGTACTCTCCTCCTCGATCGGATCGAAGCATCTTGATTTTCCTGCCCAATTGATTCTCCACTTCATTCTTGAACTCTTTGAACTTTTCAAAGGTGTCTGACTTTTGCTTGATTAAGTAGATATACCCATATCTACTATAGTCATCGGTAAAAGTCACATAGAAGCGGTTCCCATCCTTCGTGGTTGATCTAAACGGTCCACACACATCGGTATGTATTAGGTCCAATAGACCCTCGCCCCTTTCACATGTACTCGTGAAGGGCGACTTAGTCATCTTTCCAAGCAAACAAGACTCGCATGTGTCATCTTCCCTAAGGTAGAATGACTCCAACACTCCATCCTTTTGGAGTTGGGCTATGCATTTCTTGTTGACATGTCCAAGACGACAATGCCACAAGGATGCTTTATCCATACTAGTGGAAGAATCAATATTCAAAACATCATTTCCTAAGTTATCAACAATCATAACGGTTTCATATATTCCATTACATGGTATAGCTTCAAAGTAAAAGACACCATTTAGATAAGCCAAAATAGAACCATTCTCATTATTAAAAGAAAATCTAAATCCTTGTCTATATAAACCATGAAATGAAATGATGTTTCTTGCCATTTCTGGCGAATAGCAACAATTGTTCAAATCTAAAACTAAACTATTCCTAAGCACTAAGGAATACACTCCAATCTTGGTCACAGGCGACGATCTTCTGTTCCCCATGATTAGATTGATCCTTCCTTGCTCCACATCCTTACTTCTTCTTAGTCCCTACACATTAGAACAAATGTGATAACCACAACCGGTATCAAGAACCCAAGAAATAGCATGATTAGAATCGTTAGATTTGATTGTATATATACCTGCGAAAGATGGCTTGATATTTCCTTCTTTGATTGCTTGCAGGTAATCTGGGCAGCTTCTCTTCCAATGTCCTATCTTGTGGCAGTGGTGGCACTCTGCCTCCTTCGGGTTAGGGCAGGGCTTAGCGGGATCAACTTTGGTCCCACTAGAAGAGGCACCATCTCGGGCTTTCACCTTGCGATAGTTCTTCGATGAAGCTTTCCTCTTCTTTCCCTTCCCTTGTCCAATAGCCAAGACAGGAGCAGCGGGCGGATTGGGAGTGGGTGCAACAGACTTGTCCTTGAAGTTGCTCTCAGCAACCCTCAAGAGACCTTGGAGCTTGCTCAGGGTGACCTCTTCTTTGTTCATGTGGTAGGTCATCCTAAATTGGTTGTACATCGGAGGCAAAGAGTGAAGCACCATGTCGATCGCCAAATCCTCACCGAAGTCAACATTTAACTTGCGAAGGCGGTCGACATACCTTTGCATCTTTTGCAAGTGCACGGTAAGAGATTCTCCATGACCCATCTTCGCGGAAATCATGTTAGTGAAAATCTCGTACCTCTCTTGTCTCGCGTTTTGGTGGTACCTCTCCACTAAGTCTTGATGCATCTCGTACGGGTACATGTCCTCGTAGGACTTTTGGAATTCGGAGTTCATGGTGGCGATCATGATGCAATGTACCTTCGTTGCATCTCGCTCATGAGTTTCAAAGGCGGTGATTTCAGCGGGAGTAGCAATTTCGGGGTTGATTTTCTCGAGCTTCTCATCGAGGACATACTCCTTATCCTCATAGCGAGCAATGGTGCGAATGTATCTTATCCATTCGCTAAAGTTCGTTCCATCGAAGGTGACCTTTTGGCAAAGGCTCATCAACGTGAAAGAACTAGCAGCAGCGTTGTTTGCGTTCGACATCTACAATTAGAAAAGGACAAAGATAGATTAGAATAAGAATCCCTAATTATCACCCAATAAGAAAAATTAGGGCTAGGATCCAACAATAACATTTACATATTAGAAAAGGGATGCCGTAATTTAACATGCAAATAAATTGAAGGTAAGTGAATGACGATTCACTAATTCTCCATCACAAAACTTAAACTATTAGTCCTAAGTGTTTTTGAGAATTCCTAGGTTCGGATGAGATTCATTGAAACTATTCAATGGCATGTTTAAATCTCGATATGCCCCTCTCGTTTGTGACTGGGATGCCGAGGATCACAAAGCGGGTGTGAATTACCATGCAAATTCACATGGTGCCTTCATTGTAACAATCACCTATTCGGTGTGCCGGTAAACCACACACGCTCCATCGAACTATGATAAACAATGAATCACCCTTTGCCACCTTCGCTTAGAACCAATTAGTGTGCCGGTAAACCACACACGCTCCACTAACATCTTAGCAAGGTGCAAAGTGTAATTTCATGGGATTGCATCAATTCACTTTTCCTAAAGTAACTAGGATTGGGAAATTTTGGAAAAATATGTGTAGTTACTTTGTATTTCTTATTATACTTTTAATGAGAGAATAAGGTTGCCCTATCCTACCCGTTCGGCTAACGACCCTCCACCAATCAAGCAAGCGGTGGGTGTGAGTGTACACCCATTAAGCGCCATTTTATAGGCCGCAACCTTATACCCACCTTATAGATCGGCTTCGTGAATGAGGCCTACTAACGGTAAGACTAGCATTTTAGTTATACATATATATATTATTCTAGTAATATCATATTAGTATAGGATTGTATTTTAAAACTTTTAAAATCTAGGGTTTGAAATTTAAGTTGTCTAAATTAAAGATTTTAATCACAAAAGTAAATTTCAAAACATGAGGGTAGGTTTTAAACATTTAAAACATGGAGGATCAAATAACAAATAATTCCAATTAACAATTAATATCCTAATTATCTATATTTGATTTATTCAAGATTTCTTTGAAAGATAATTACCAAAATAGTTAAATAATTAATTAATTATCATATAAGGAAATTAAATATTTAATTAGTTGATAAATATCCTTTTCTAGATCAAGATAATAGTCATATATATCATAAAATCGGATTTAGGTTGATCTATTAGCATTAAGGTAAGTTTCCATAAGATAAACACAAAGAAATCCCGAATCTGGTCATTCCTGACGCCTGGACTCGCCGAGTACACAAGAGGACTCACCGAGTCAGGCCTACTCGCCGAGTCCACCTTGGGACTCGCCGAGTCAGTGACTCAGAAACCAAAAAAAAATCGAATTTTGCAGGTTTGTTTCAGTTAATCAAGCAACAATTTAAAGAAAACCAAGCTAGGCTCTGATACCACTGATGGGTTTTAGCCATAAGAACTTTCCTATGTGCGCATGCAAAACCCTAATGCTTGGATCTAGGCTTTCTACTAAACATGCTTTTGAATCCAAGACTTCTAATGACTAATTAGGTTAAATAACAACATTGAAGCAGATCTAGAATCATACCTTTGATTTCCTTGTTGATCTTGAGGTCTTGAAGCTTCTAGAGTCACAAGTGTCACTCCTCTAATGGCTTACAAACACCAATAGCAATAAGAATGATTTAGGAGAGAAGAGAGGGGAGGAATTCGACCAGAGTTCTCTTGCTTTTTCAGAGGTATCCAATTCCCTATGTCATGGGGTCTATTTATACTTGTAGACTCCTTAAGGGTTACAACCTAAACCCTAATTGGATAATCTTCTCTTAAGGCTATCCAAATCCATTCCATAGATAACCCTAATGGACGATTTTAGCTATCCTAAAGCCTCTAGAATCCGTCCATAGCTTATCCAAATGGATTTACAGTCTAAAGCTTAACTATCAAACAATTGACAGTTTATACCCCTTTATTTAATTAATCTCTTTAAGTCACCAAATTAATTCTAATTAATTCTATGACTTATATTAATCAAATAACAAATATATTATTCATTATATTATTCACATAATATATTAATAATATTTACTCTCTCTTAATAAATCATCCTATCAAGTTGCTATGGTGAAGGCAACCCAAAAGGACCATGCACAACCGGATCAAATACTTGCCTAATATAGTTACTGCCTTAGACACTATTCCAACACCTACGACATAGTACCTCGATGATTTTAAGTACAAATGAGATGATGTTACTCATAACTGCCTTCGGCATACCTCAAAACGCCCAAAAAGTTAGTCATCGTTATCAAACAGAAATCCGTTCAAAAATCAATGAGATCTTATGCCCTAAAAATCAAAATTTTCATTTGACCTACATCGGGGAAGTGCATAATAAAATTGGATAGAACACGTTTTCAGGATTCCATGTATATAAATATCATCTAAAATGGAGATCGTATGAGAAAGTTATGCATGTTTTTTAAGGTTTTAAGTAGGTATATACATGATTTTACCTTGTACCAGACACTACACAACTCAGTTTAAGGAAGCTACACATCTCTTAAACTAATTTTGAACACGTTACTGAACTCAAACTTCAGTCTAGTATTTGATTTTACTATTCCAATATTTTTAGTCCGGACCGAAATCAGATTCGCGAAAACTGACGAATGGGAACCCAATTGACGCGAAACTTCGAACGTCGTTTCACGGAGATCTGTAAATCGGATCCGGATTCCGTTTGAATATTTGAAATCACCGCGACCGTGAGATTTTCCAAGCACTTGCAAAATATTTTTATGAGCTCCGGATTTAACGTCATGTAAATCGAGACAACTTTTGTATGAGATAAATCAATGGGTCACATAAAAGACATGCTTGCATGCATGTTATGATGCAAATAAGGAAGATTCAACTTATTTTTCTTTGACGTTTGACCTATGTCCAGGCAACATATGTGCCTCTCTCACTCTCTCACCATCTCTCTAACAATCTCTTTCCATCTCGATCCCAACATCCCTCTCTCTAACTTCTATATCTCTTCCTCTTATTTCTCTCAGCTTTAATCCACCTTGCTCCACCATAAAACCACTACCTGCTGCCTCCTCTCTTCTTTCACTACCAAGAAAACAAACACCACCGAGGGTGGTGTTTTTGTGGTAACCGTCGAGAGACACCTTGAATCGGAGTAAACCCAGATACCTCCTCCGAACTGTTACTCTAGCTCTTCCCTTCCCCCCCCCCCCCTCTCTCGACGAGTTGCTACTGGCAGAACAAGAAAGAAAATGGGGTAGCAAGGTCGCCACCCCACTGCCACCACGAGACCACCCTTTGGCCACCACCACCACCGAACTGCATCCATTGTAAGTTCGACCCCCATCACCACTTTATTTAACCATTTGTAGTTTTCACTCGTAGCCCAACCAAGGAAAACAAATGTTTTTTTGTGTGTTTGTGTTCTTCCTTACCTGCGAAAACAAGAAACAGGGGGTGTTTGGGATTACTTTTTGATCTTAAAAGTCCTTTTTGTAAAAGGAATTTTTGGCTAGTGACTTTTTCTAAAATATAGTCTTTAAAATGTGTTTATATTAGCTTTTAGGGTAAAAGTAATCTTTTCATGTTAAAAAGTCCCGAAAGTCACAAAAAGATAGGATTTTTTGACTTTTGAAACATCAACTTTTCCTCCTATACAAAAAGTTGTTTTAAAAGATCTTTTGCACTACCCAAACATCTTTTAGCCATTTTTTAACTTTTTGGAAAAGTTAAAAGACAAAAGTTGTTTTAAAAGCAAACTCAAACACCCGATGTGAAAGTTCGAAGTTACTATTTAAAGTTCATTATAAATTAATTAAAAGAAACCTTATAGTTGTGAGGTTTTCGTAAGACAGCCCCAGCTAAAACTTCTTATTATTATTTTTAAATATAACCTCTAGGTTGTGATGTTTTTACAAGTCAGCCCCTCCCCAAAACTTAGATAACTTTGATGTAAATTAAACTGTTTAGCCTCTCCATGGATAAATGTTAAAAAATCTGGTCCTAAACCTCCAACTTGGATTTAAACTATACACTTCATCCCCCTGCTTTGGAAATAAGGAACAAAATAATCCCTTGTTGAATGATTTTGGCAAAATCAGTCCCTATAGTTAATTAATTTACACAACAACCCCATACTTGTTAAATAATACGAAAACTACCCTTTTGGTTAATTAGGTAACAAAAATAGTGTCGGTGCTTTATTTTGAACGCAAAGAACATCACGTTGTGGTCTCTCACGTCACATTTAGTTCTCAATTTTATGCGTTTAAGGTGAGTGTTTACGACCTCTTTTTAATACGTTTACACTCTGGGGGAGAATACATGTATTATATATTTATTGTTCATGACAAACATTTAACGATTTCAAAACTAATTTATAAATGTTATTTTGTTAATAATACTTCATTTACAAATAAACTAGTAATATATATATATATATATATATATATATATATATATATATATATATATATATATATAGTTTTTTTAAATAATACAACTAGTCAAGACCACATATTTGATGGGTTATGGAGGTTACAAAACCATGCACTAAACGGAATAACATTTAAACAATTAAATGATTAGGACACATGCAACTTAATAAGGATCTATGTCTTTCACATATATGCAACATACTATGAACTATCTATCTACAATAATTTTCCTATGAAAAACTAATTTATAAGAATGAAGACTTACCTTGAAGATTGTTATATCAAACAATCTTGAATTCCTTCTTTAAAACGTTTGACAGTAAGCACCACAAGTGTCGTGCCTCTGATGGTTCACACCCGAACCTTAGCAACTAAGGACTTTGAAGAGAGAGAGAGAGAGAGAGAGAGAGAGAGAGAGGGAGGGAGGGAGAGAGAGAGAGAGAGAGAGAGAGAGGAGAATAGTAGGATTTTCGCTCAAATCTTCTTAGGGAAAGGAGTGCCGAAAATATGAAGGGTATGGTCCTTTATATTGCTGAGTTAGCTTAGTGTCAAATCAAGGGTTTAAGGATGAAACCCTAATCCCTTTGCTTGGGAACTAAGCAACCCATTCCCTCCTCATTCAAGGGCTTGGATGAAAACTCCTTGGGCTTGCCCAAGTGATTTTTGTCCACCTCATCTAATGAGGTCCATAGGCTCATTTCCTAAACTTTCAATAAATAACCAAACAGACCATGTACTTTTAATTAATCAAATTAATCTTAAAGTTAAATTTAATTAATTTTTGATTAATTATTAGTTAAATAATACTATTTTAGATTAATATTTTATTTTCATAATATATTAACAGATTATTTATTTTGAATTCTAATTAATTTATCAACCATATAATAAACTAATAAATCAGTCCCTCTCTCTCTAAAAGTTATCATATTTAATTATTAAGTTTGAGGGTAACCCAAAAGGATTGTGCTACTATCAATTCACGTATATACCAATTATAGTTATGAGCTTAGACACCTAATCCAACATATCCTTTTACAAAATTGTCATGATTTTTTGTAATGTGTGAGCTTAGACACCTAATCCAACATATCCTTTTGCACCTAACCCATCAGAGACCACCCCTTCGGCCACCACCAAGCTTGCGACACCATTACCACCGAACTACTACCATTGTAAGTCCGACCACCATCACCATTTTATTTGATCATTTCTCATTTTCGTTCGTAACCCATCCAAAGAAAACAAAAGGTTTTTTTATGTGTTTGTGTTCTTCCTTACCTACGAAAACGAGAACCAGGTGAAAGTTTGAAGTTACTAAACAGCCCCTGCTCAGACTTCTTATTATAATATTTTAATATAACATTGAAGTTATGATGTTTTTACAAGTCAGTCCTCCCCAAAACTTAGATGTAAGTTAAGTTGTTCAGCTCCTCCATGGATAAATATTAACAAATTTGGTCCTAAGCCTCCAACTTGGATTTAAAATATACACTTCAGCCCCCTGCTTTGAAAATAAGTTATGCAATCAGTCCCTTGTTGAATAATTTTGGCAAAATCAAGAACTATAGTTAATTAATTTACAAAACCACCCCATACTTGTTAAATAATACCAAAACAACCCTTTTGGTTAATTAGGTAACAAAAAAGTCCCGATAGTTTATTTTGAACGCAAAGAGCATCACATTGCAGTCTCTAATGTCACACTTAGTTCTCAAGTTTACGCATTTAAGGTGAATGTTTACAACCCCTTTTTAATACTTTTACGCTTTGGGTAGAATACATGTGCTATATATTAATTGTTCATGACAAACATTTACCAATTTAAAAACTAGTTTATAAATGTTATTTTGTTAAATAATACTTTATTTACAGACAAACTAGTAATAAATATGTTTTATGTATATATGTTATAGTTGTTTTTTAAATACTACAACTATTCAAGATAACATATTATCCTACTACAAAAATGTCATGATTTTATGAAAATGTATGTTATAAAACTTATATATATATATATATATATATATATATATATATATATATATATATATATATATATATATATATATATATATATATATATATATACTTACACACACACATACGAGTTATCAAACTCATATATTGAAATTATTTATGTACTTGTGTGTACTACCATGAGATTTTCAACTTTTTTGAGTGAGTATTATACACTTTTATGAATTTATTTATCAATCATACTCGGGTTTTTATGATAAACCTTATTTAACAGCCTTATGAATGAGACATTATTCATTACATAAGTGCAAAAATACTTAGGATACCTACACCACTATAACCGTTAATATTCGGAGCTAAGATATGTATATATAGATTTATATAGGTTGACACCCCCACATGTGGTTCATAGCTACAACTTCGACCGATCTATCGAAGCGGGTGATAAATGTCTTATTCATTTCTACTATGTCCAATGAAGCATTGTAGAGGATACTTTAGTCACATAGTTCGGTTATAAGACTCACTATAAGCATTAACTGGATCTCTTTACCTAGAAACTACGGATTCAATTTCTTTGTTTATCAAACATTTTAAGTATGAATTTACTTATGATTCTTTGTTTATGAAACATTTGAAGTATGGATTTAATTATGATTTATGTCTTTATCGAACACACTAAGTATAGATTTACTTATATTTTATTTTTTTATCAAGCATTTTTCAAACATGGTTTTAACTACAAAAGTGATACTTTTCAGACTTAAAAAAAGGAGTATCATTACTGCGGTTAGCAGAAAACTTGTAACTCTCACCATCCTTTGTTTTGACTCTCAAATTACATGTATTCTTAGGAGATCATTGAGTTAGCCTTTAGCAGAAGAAATGTTCATGGATTTCGAGCAACCTAGTTTTTTTCTAGCTTTTGTTATATCAACTTATCTTTTAAGGTAAATTTATGAACTTGTTATTATTATTTGTATCAACCATGTATTCAAATCTTAAAGTGAAATATAATTACTATGTTGTTACTGTTGTAACTCGTGATGTATATTCAATTTGCTTGCCCTAAACTCATAATGGTGAGAAATAGATTATTTTCAATTCAATAATTTTCTATTGAATGGGACATTATTTTACATCGATAAACAACAAGTAATGGAAGAAAGAAATTATTTAGCACCTCCTTCCAATACTCATTGAAAGTGCGTTGCTGTGTCAAAAGAAGGATAGCTATATTGATTCAATATACTCTAAAGACGCCCTCGGTATCCATGAACTAAGTCGCGCAGACCGATGTGTTTCACTGCCTCTGTCGGGGGGTGTGACAGAGATCCTTTATCAAACTGGAAAGGCCAACATGATGACCGATGCTCTTAGCCGCAAGATGGCTAGTACTCCTATAAAAGATTTGTGTTTGAGGATGACAATGATTACTCTGATCTTGGAGCAGATTTATGGGGCTCAGATTGAGGCTATGAAAGAGGAGCACTGAAAGAGTGAGCACATAGTGGGTCAGGTGTCCTCTTTTGATTATGATATACAGGGATTGTTGACCCAACATAGGAGACTTTAGGTTTCGTATTTGGGAGGTACTTGTCAGATTATGATGGACGGGCGCACAAGTCGAAGTTCTCTATTCATCTAGGTGCGACAAAAATGTACAAAGACCTCCGACTCGATTATTGGTGGCCCTACATGAAGCATGATATGGATTGGTATGTGGAGAGGTGCTTAAATTGCAGAAAAGTGATGGTCAGGCATCAATGACCGCACGAAACGTTAGAGCCGTTGGGTGTTCCCGTTTTGAAATGGGAATAGATGACGATGGATTTCATCTTGAAGTTACCACGACAACAGGTGGGGTGGATTTGATTTGGGTCATCGTTGATCGATTGACTAAGAGTGCACATTTTATCACCATTCAGGAGAGCATTTCTATGGAGAAATTGATAGATGTTCATATCCGTAAGGTTGTGGCACAACATGGGATTCCAGTATCAGTGGTCTCGGATCGGGATGTATGATTTACCTCCAGATTCTGGAAGATATTCCACGAGGAATTGGGTACTCGACTGCACTTCATCACGACTTTTCATCTGTAGACTGATGGAGAGAGCGAGTTGACTATCCAGACTCTAAAGGATATGCTTTGGGAATGCGTGCTGGATTTTGGTTGGAGCTAGGATACTTATCTCCCATTAGTTTTGTTCTCATATAACAACAACTACCACGCCAGTATTGATTGACCTCCCTTTGAGATGACCTACGGGAAGAAGTGTCGAACCCCAATTTGTTAGGGTGAGGTCGGTCAGTGAGTCATGGGGAGTATGGAGGTGGTATTCAAGACTACAGAGTTGATACAAATGGTATGTGGCAAACTTTAGACCACACATAGCCGACATAAAAGTTATGCTGATTGATTCTGATCAGATTTGGAATTTCAGGTCGGGGATATGGTACTCTTGAAGGTGTCACCTTGGAAATGTGTCATCCAGTTCAGGACGCATGGAAAGTTGAGCCCCAAATATATTGTTCATTTCGGGGTTATTGCTTAGGTGGGCAGGGTTGCATATCGTTTAGATCTACCCGAGGAGCCCAGCCAGATTCGCATCACTTTTCACGTCTCTTAGCTGCGAAAGTTTTTAGTTGATGACTCCACAGTGGTACCTGTGGAGGATATTCAGGTGGACGAGCGCCTGAACTATGTAGAGAGACCGGTTACGATCCTTGATAGGAAGACGAAGACTCTGAAAAACAAGGTGGTAGGTTTGGTGAAGGTGCAATGGCAACATCGGAAAGGCTCAGTGTGGACGTGGGAGTCTGAGGAGGAGATAGGGGAGCATTACACAGAGTTATTTACAAAGGCGGACTTCGAGGATGAAGTCTGATTCAAGTGGGGGATAGTTGTAACACCTGTTTATCAGGTACTTTTCATTCATAGGTTAAATATAAATTTTCTTGCAAAAAAGGTCCTTACGTAGGGCATAAGTAATATATTATGCAGGGTGTAAGTCATTTAATGGACGTGGGGACTTTGTGCTCTACGTACGACGTATAATCCCTACACAGGGCGTAATTACTTAAAACCCAAACCCTAATATTTTTAGGCTTGAGACCCTATTTAAAGACCTTAATTCCCTTGAGGCTTCTCTTATCATAAGCGTCTACTCCCTCAAGCTGTCATTTTGAAACCCTAATCGCCTGTGAGCTTGTTTGAGCACTCTTGTGTGTTCTTAGTGTATATTGAAGAAGGATATTTCTATCATTGTGGATTGGTGTGGTTCAAGCTTGAAGATCCATAGCTTTCATCTCTTTTACAAACTTTTGGAGGTATAAAGCTCTCACCTTTATGGTTCTATGGCTTAGATCTAGGTTAGATTATTGGTTTGCAAGATTTTGATCCCATAGTTTTTGTTATTATGAGTAAAAGCTACTCCAAAGCTTAAGGTTTTCATTTTATGTTGTTTCTAAGGATCATGTGTCATAAAAATGAAAGATGTGTTGCTATCATTAAGCCATGCAAGTGTTTGAGGTCAATAAAGGGTGGTATGGACCTAAGGGGTTTGTTTTGGGCTATATTAAGCCATGCAAAGGCATCAATTCGGAAACGTTATCCTTTTAGATGTCCATTAGGTTCAAATATGAGTGTTGAGCATTTAGTCTTATGACATTGAGGGCTTAATATGGGGGTTAGCAAACTGCGAAGTTAGGTAGGGCATAAACCTAGCTATGCAACGCGTGGCCTAGTTTTGGCCCCATTTTCTGTGGAAACACTTTATGCAAGGCGTAGAGTAGGAGTACACATGACGTAGCCCCAAAAGAGGAATTGGTCATTTTTAGGGCTTTAGGCCATGTATTGAAGGGACTGGCCTTGTAAGGGTAAAATGGTTTTTACCATAGAGAGAGAAAGTATGTAATGGACCCTTGATTATGGATTATTACCCAAATTGTTAATTAGGGTTGTTTTGGATATGTTCAGTGTGTAAGGAGCTTTTATAACATCATATCAAGTGTGAGATTTGTTTATCTTCTGATTGAGGTGAGCTTTCTCATTGTACTTATGGGTCGAAGGCTTCAATGCCGGCCCACTGAATTGTGTAGTATGCTAGTTGTCTTTGTGATACATGCATTGAAGACCTTGGGATTAGCCCGTGACATGTGTATGGAAGGTATAGGGGCAACCCATGGAAATTACATGAAAGACCATGAAGGTAGCCTATGACATTTATATGAAAGACCATGAGGTACAACCCATGGTAATTGCATGAAAAACCATGAGGGTAGTGCATGACACTTGGGTTGTAAGACCCTGTGGGTAGCCCATGGATATTATATGTATGATATTTGGTACTTTGTCGAACTCACTAAACTTTGTGCTTACAACTTTATGTTTATGTTTTAGGTACTTCTGGTTCCAAAAGGGAAGAGCTCGACGTAATTGAATTGCATCCACCAGTGTTCTATATCATATGATATGATTTGTACTCTGATAACTATTTTATACATTTTCACACTTTGATGGGTTTTGCAATGAATGAATGATGACGTTGTTAGACTTAAAACAAAAAATTTTACATGGAATATTTTGGGTCGTTACAAAGTTACACCACATTCCCGACCAATTGAAATGGAGAAAGCAAAACCCAAAGAAAAAGACAAAATGGTAGATTCAGATGAGTTAAAAGTAATGGGGGCGAGGTGAATGGTCTAAATGAAAGAATGAACAAATTTTTACAAGTTGCTTCCGAAAGAGAGCATAGGAAACAAAGAGATAGTGACATAAAAATACTAACGCTAGATACAAGTCATATGCCCATGGATGTGCTTGAAATTGCTTTAGCAGTGAAAGCTGACGTTAAAAAATATTATGTTGATTAGTTATTTTAATCGCTTGTTGTGTGTTTTATTTATTTTTATTTTCTAAGTGTTCATGAGTTTTTTTAATGTGATGTTATGTTTTTTTAAGTAATGAAATTTATGTTTTTATTAAAATTGAATTGTTTTATAAAATTTTAATAATGTTTGTCTTGATATCGGCAAAGAAGCCATGATTTTTATGGTAAAAATGACATCAAAGGGTAGGTAGTGTTTGTATAGCTACTATGGAATTACGATAAGAATGATTTACCCTCCACCCTAACAATACCTATTCGTAATGGAATTACGATAAGAATGATTTACCCTCCACCCTAACAATACATATTCGTAAACAATAAAATTAACGGGTTGTGCTATAAATACTTTCTTAACTAGTTTTATCCTTCCTACCATCAATCTAATCAACCTTTTACATTTAATTTGACATCATTTTTTTCTTTTGTTTTCTTTTTGTTTTTTTGTTGTTTTTTCTTTTATTATTATTATTATTATAAATTTCGATAACCATATAAAATTCGAACATTTTAAAATTCGGACAACATTATAAATTCAGACGACATTATAAAATTTGAACAACTATATAAAATGGAACAAAAGAAAAGTTTGTTTTCAATCCGCATAACGCACCACGCAAATGTAATAACAAACCAATTAATATATCCGTGATAAATAAATACAAACTTTGTGTTTGTTCCGTTTTATATAGTCGTTCGAATTTTATTATGTCGTCCAGATTTATAATGTCGTACGAATTTTAAAATTTCATCCGAATTTATAATATCATCCGATTTTAAAAACCGATTTATAAAATATAAAATAAAAAAGAATTAAAAACCGGTTTTATATAGTTCGAATTTATAATGTCGTCCGATTTATAAAATGTTGTTCGAAATATATAATAATAATAATAATAATAATAATAGGATTAAAATATATAATAAAAAATAATTAAAAACTGATTTTATATAGCCATTCGAATTTTATAACGTCGTCCGAATTATAAAATTTTGTTCGAAATTTATAATAATAATAATAATATTAATATTAATATTAAAATATAATAATAATAATAAATTAAAAAAAAAAACAAAATAGAAGAAATGAACAAAAAAGATAAAAAATCGAAAGATGAAATTAAAAAATAAATAAATAAATACTAATATAAAACCTCTTTCTTTATAATCATACAACAAGTAAAGCAAAAGATACTTTAAATACTAGGAACCGCTTGGCATAAAAGAAATCAAACACATAATCACATGCATATGAAAATGTAATATATAATTGCCAACTTGGAAAGTGTGTATATATGTTGTTGGAGTTGAATACGGTTAAATCCCGACCATGCATCTTACACGTATCTTGAACCCATGACCCACGTGTTACCAATTTCCTCTTGCCATTAACCTCGATCATATCGAACCCTCTCCTACGTACCCCCTACAACTTCAACTCTCCCATTAGGCCACTGCTAATCAGAAATTCTAATGGGTAGCACTGCAATCCGCAAGCATCTCGTTCGTCTTCCTCAACATCGTGGTGGGAGGGTGCAGCAGCATCATCAGGTACCGGTGCCGAAAGGGTGCTTAGCTGTGAAAGTCGGTGAAGCAAGCGGCGAGCAACAAAGATTTGTCGTTCCAATTATCTGTTTTAACCACCCGCTCTTCATGCAGCTGTTGAAGGAGGCCGAAGAAGAGTATGGATTCGAACAGAAAGGCACCATCACCATACCTTGTAACGTCCACCACTTTCTTAATGTCATCAGTCGCATCATCCACCACCACCACCACCACCAACAATATTGGTGTTTTAGGGTTTAATTTGAGCTGAGTATCTGTGTTATTACTGATCTTGTGGTTGTATTAACATGTACAATACATCTTTCCAAGCAGGTTTAGTTATTCTCCAAACAAATGGGTTGTTAGTTTGTGCAGATTATTATCTAGAATTGTGTTGTCTGTTTTCTTTTTCCAGACAACTAATCATCACAACTAAATGGTGTCTCATTAAATAAATGATTAAATATTATAATAGAATTTCTATTAATACTCAATTAATTAATGCTATCACTATCAGTATATAAGTTATATACATTTCTAATCTTGCTATATCCAAAACGGATAAAGAGTATAGTAATAACTTCTGCCGAATCCAATTATTATTATTATTATTATTATTATTATTATTATTATTTATTTCAAATAACTTATTTGGTGATAGCTTTTGTTCAAAATAAATTGATGGATGGGGTTGAAATTGGTAATGGGTTTTGCACGTACGGTTAGCTTGTTAGATATTTTGGAAGTTCAAGAGCTAATTTGCGAATACTAATTACAAGTAATATTTTTTTTTGTTTGGCAATAGTATATACATAATTAATGAAAGTTTAATTTAACTTTTTTTTTGAAACGTTTGTTTTCTCTAGACTCTATGAGCATAGCAATTAGGTTTCACTTAAGGATCCTTCCTCTTCTATGGCATCAGATTCTTGTTTAGTGTGTCTTTTACGGTTTTTAATTTTATATTGTGAATTCTTCTAGAATGCCATCTGTTTTTTTTAGAAAAGAGAATGCCATCTGTTAACAGGAGATACTTGCCAACTGTTAATAGGAGAGATACTTCCGTGGTTATTTGGTTTATTTTTGGAGCGAATAAGTATAGGAGATTTACTTTTTGATAATGTAGTGTTCTTTTCTTATTTTTCCATTTGTACAAAATCGCTTATAGAACCCGGTTATATTCATTAAATAACTAATAGGATTTACATCCAAAATTACATTATGTTACAATTAACCACCAACAAAGGTGAGACTTACACATCCAGAACACATATTCAATACAAAAAGGTATATTTTGATTAGCAAATTATGTTAATGCATACATGCTAAATAACCAACCATTATAATCATTAATATAAACGTGTTTGTGTGTCACAAAAAACAACTTGATTTGATCATATCTTACTACATAAACTTTTTCAAAAAATAAATTGTTATTGCATCCAAGTAGAACTGTCACATAACATAATCAAGTGTAGCAGCCATCCTCCATTCTTACTGGAAAAAAAAAACACAACAAAGAATCAATTTTTTGTCAAAACATATGATATTTAACAAACAATCATTAAACTAAAAGTAAGATGCTTTAATGATTAACAGCTAACCTTATATGCACCTTTAGACATCATTCATATAAATATTACATACAGAATACATCTTGCTAAAGAATTTGAAGTTTCTCCCTAGAGTCCAAAGGGTATATATGTCCAAAATTTCAGTAATACTGTAAAAGCATATTCCTCTGATCGATTTTTTAGCCCAAATTCAATTTTGCACTTAAAACATAAAACAATTGGGTAGATATAAAATATTAAAATTATAAAGAAATAAAACTCCTCATAGAAATTAAGAATTTAGGATGACTATAACCTGATAATTGATATGAATATGAAGCTCCAGGTGAACCAGTTCCAGCAATTTCAGATCTAACAATCATTGATTTCCATCTTTTATCCTGGATATGCCATTTATATTGATTATACATGCTAATTAATCTTTATTATGGGTGAAAAAAGGATTGAAATGTGGAGGGGCATTTTTGTCTACTAATGATAACAAAGTTCTTAATACCATCTGCATTAAATATAACAGGAACCTGGTTATATAACTTTAAAATGTCACAAAACCATCACGAAAGATCACTTATCTTTACACGGAGAGCTAAAAAGTCCCTTTAAGAGCAGGTATCAACAAATTTAATTTGAAGACCAGATCTTTGACCTGCAACACAAACACACACAAAAACATATTTTTTTCTTAAAAAGTTATACAGATTGATGTAAAGAGGGATATATCGATACCCAAATCCATAGTTGTTGCTCAACGAAGCGTGGATTGTTGTCATCGATAATCAACACAGTCAAAGCTATAATAATCAAAGGAAATAAGAAAAACATATACCAATTAATAAACATACAAAGTACAACACCAATAGAGATGTTGAGTCGTCTAGAAGATCGAATACTGCTACATGGACAATGATTTGGCGACCTAGCTAGTGAGACGAGGAATGAGATAGGGTTAATATAGGAGAGGAGAAGGGTTTGACACACCGATGTGATGGTCGACACGATGAAGTGGAGTCGCCGGTTGACGCACGAGAGAAGGGTTTGAGGCGAGGAAGGAGTGGTCAAATTCGTCGATTATTGTAGTGGAGAAGAAGAAGGTCGTAAGGAGTACGTACTGGTGATCGATTTGGACCCAAAATCGGTGGCGGGATATTGAATTTTCATGGCGGGATTTCCAAAATTTTACCTCAAAATAAGTTAGCCAAACCAATTTATCTTTTAAATAATTTTGGCATAAATATGCACCGATACAAATGTAAAGCCGTATATTTATTTACTTTTTCGTCCAACCAAATACTATGGAGGATTTTTTTTTTTCTAATTTGTATTGTTTATTTGATCCACATTTCATTCAATACTTTTGTTATTTTTTTTATGTATCTATATTTTTAAATATGAAAGAAGGCTAAAATAAAAATGATGAGCAAATTTACAGTCACTTTCATGTTTCATATTGAATTAACTTGTTTTACTTTCCAAAGAATGTGGATGAGAGGTACGAGATTTGGTCCCTAGGATTAGAATCGATAGGTCTTAATTTGAGAATAAGAAGTCTCCAAAATAGTCTTTGACTAACTTTATTACGTGGGTGATAGATACGAAATTCGGTCTCTATGATTAAAATTGATAGTCCTTAATTCGAGAACATGTAATCAACAAAATTGTTTTTGACTAGCTTTATTAATTGCATAAAAATAAGAATCAATGGCGCACCATGTTTATAATGACATGCTAAACAACTTTAAACAATATCCTATAAATTAGGAATAAGTATCCTATTATGCACAGATAACTAAACAACTAGATAATAATATTTATTCAAATAAAACATTCAAAATAACTTTCATATTTTATTGCTTAGCCTTTAAGCAACCCTACTTTCGCCTTTGATAGGTCTGGCCAAACTATCCAGCCTTATCAGTGGGTTATGATATCCATAATTCTTCGTCTTGATTTAACCGTAAGTAAGTGGTGTCATCAACACCATCATTTGAAGATCGCATGCCAATAGAAAATGGTGGTAGCTCGTCAAACTGATCGTACTCTTCCTCGTCCACGATATCGTTAACACCAAGTATATATCGTTTGCTATGCATGACGATGTGCTTTCCGGAGTCCTTTGGGTCCTCAACATATAATACTTGGGTAACTTGTTTAACTAGAATGAATGGTTATGATACATAACATACATTGTTGTTCTTTTTTTCCTATCTATCTATTCTTCTCTTTTCTCATCTATCTGATGGATATTAGTGCTCATAACCATATCAAGCCCGATAATATTACTATAAATAACAGTGTTCTTTTGTGTAACGTCCAAAAAATATCAATAAAAATTTTCATTTTAAAGCATCGAGTCATACAACCAATTGATCCAAAACCAAACAAAGTAAAATTTATTTTCAAACATCATAGTATATCAAAAGTAAAAGTGTGGAAAAAGACATCAGGGGATGTAGTGCAATCAAGTCGGGCCCTTCCCTTTGAAACTAGAAGTACCTGAAAAATTTTAAACCACAAACCATAAGCAAAAAACTTAACGAGTTCCCTAAAATACCACATAAACATATGGGTCTTGCCTACATACATAACGAGCATCACCCACATACATAACGGGCCTCGTCCAACATGAAAACGGGTCTCACCCAACGGGCCTCACACAACATACAAACGGATCCCACCCAACGGGCCTTGCACAACATAAAAACGGGTCCCACCCAACGGGCCTCACCTAACATACATAAAGGGTCTCGCCTAACATACATGCAAGAGTTACAAAGACAACTAGCATCCTACACAATACAATGGGAAGACTCACCGGACTCACGAAATCAGCTAACCACAGCTTAGTGCTCCGCAACAGATGCTACAACACTCCTATCAAAACATACAAGGTCTAACCTTAGTCTACACACTGAATCCAACAATCTTCACCAAAAGTCAAACCATGTCAACAAGTCAACGGTCAAAGTCAAAATCAACAACCAACAATATCAATCATTGATCCTCACGTTGTGACCAGAATAAGAATTTGATTGCCAAATAAATTTGTATTCCATACACTTTTGAATTAGCTGAAGGGAAAAAACGGGGAAGTCGATATTCATGAAAATGAATCGATGAATTGCACATATTTTGTTTAATTATATATATATATATATATATATATATATATATATATATATATATATATATATATATATATATATATGTATGTATATATATATATGAAACTTCTTACCAGGATAAGCGGTGGCATCTTCGATGACATGGGGAAAATAAAAATTGATACCCTTTACATAAGGATGTTTAGAGATGGTTTCAAATGCATATCAAAATATATACTAAAAACCCGCCGACAAAGAACTTGTTAATTTCAAATGCAATCGTCTAGAAAAATACCAATTATTAGCTTCGATAAATCCATTGTGAGATGGCTGGCGATGCGGATAAACGAAGAAGGTGAGGCACAGAAAGAATACGTGCTTTTGTGGTCACTTAGGGTTTTAAATCCTTAAACCATATTGCATAAATTAAAGGGATTAATTACATATTTACTTAATTACCAAAGTTAATTAATTGGTAAGATTACAATTTTATCCTTATTTATGTTTTTGAAATGGTTGACCTACATCATTCCTACATCCACACAATACTTAGTTATAATATTTGAACCTATCTCTTTCTTTCTCTCTCTCTCTCTCTCTCTGTATATATATATATATATATATATATATATATATATATATATATATATATAAAGTGTTTTCTCCTCTTTGTCTTTGATTTATTGTCTATCTTCTTTCATCTTCTATATCTATAGGAGGCTTATATTCGGTCCAATCAAAAACGATTTTATCATTTCTGTATCGGCGATTCAATATAGGTGGATACATACCCTATACATCTGCCTCTCTTCCACTCATTTACCCATGAAATTTCGAATACTTGAACGGTCGGTTCTTTTTATCTTTATCCCCCCAGCCTAGAAGGAAACATACTTTTTTTACTATGATGAATATATATATATATATATATATATATATATATATATATATATATATATATATATATATATATATATATATATATATAAATCAAAAAATAGTTACAAACAATTAAAAAACCTACTAACTACCACCCATCACCACCGCTAGCCACCACCACCCACAACCACTACCTACCACACATCACCACCACCCGTCGCCACCACCCATCACTACATACCACCACTAACCACACCCGCCACCACCACCCATCACTAACCACCACCACCACCAACTACCACCCACTACACATCACCACCGCCTGTCACCACCACCCACAATCACTACCTACCACCCATCACCACCACCCGCCACCACCACCACCCCCCACAACCATCACCACCCAACCACCACCACCCGTCACCACCACCTACCTCCATCACCCATCACCACCGCCCGCAACCACCACCAACAACCATTACCTACCACCCATCATCACCACCCGCCACTACCACCCACCACCACCAACCACTACCCACCACTCATCACTACCCGCCACCACCACCAACCACCACCACCCACCCACCACAACCACCACCTCCAACCACCACCCGCCAACACCACCCATCACTACCCACCACCACCAACCACCACCCGCCACCACCACCACCACCATCACCACCCAAAGATAAATATTGTACACATATATTATATGTGATTAAATGCATATAATCACATGTGATTATATATATTTAATCACATAGAATTAATGTGGAAAATATTTATTTTCACGTCCTCGATTCAGTTGTTGTTCTTGTGTGCTTAATTACATGAGATTATATGTATCTAATTATATATGATTTATATGGACAATATTCATTTTCTTGTTCAATAGTTGTTCTTGTACATTTAGTCACATATGATTTCTGTACACAAGATTCATTTTTGTGTTTTTGATTAAATAGTTTTTATTTTTCCACGTTAATCATATGTGATTAATACATACAATCACATATGATTATATATATATAAGAAAACATATTGAATCATGAATATCATCAATATAAATCATATGCGATTTGATACATATAATCAAATGTGATTAAGTACAAGAGTACAACTATTGAATTGAAAAAGAAACAATGAATCTAGTCCACATAAATCATATGTGATTAAATACATATAATCACATTGATTAAATATATTAGAACAATTATTGAATCGACGCAAGAATAAATATTTTCCATACGAATCATATGTGATTAAATAAATATAATCACATGCGATTAAATACAAACGAACAACTATTAAATCGACATGTGAAAACAAATATTGTTCATGTAAATCATATGTGATTGATTTAATACACGATTCTAATTATTAAATTGAAAACACGAAAATAAATACGGCCTATGTAAAGCAAGAGTGAGTTTTTATCCATCAGACATGCTATTAGCCACAACACCGTATGAAGCAATCGCAAAATATCATATCCTTGTTAATAAATGACCACACCCTTTGTTATTTGGGTATGAAAATTAATTTTTTGTCATTTATGATGATATTTAAAGAAAAAAAAAATTTTGATCGCAATAACATAAAACAATATCGTTTACAACTTCAACATATATTTATATAGCAAAATATGTGATATCTCAATCTCATTGAAAATGTATTTATGTTTGATTCTTAGTCAAAAGACTTTTTATACAGTGTTAATAGTTTCAAGATGTTCCGCACTCATAGAATTCGGAGACTATTAGCAACAAATTAACTAAATAATATATTATCATCATGATGTTTCTCAAAAATAAACCAATTCACTAAACAAATTTTAACAAATACGAAGCCATATCAAATTTTAACTAAATACAAATCAAAATCAAAATAACGTTTATAATATTCATCCTTGTAGTCAAGAATATCCTTCCGATAACAAAACCCAATCCTAATTTTTTTATTAAGCGATGCGACCCCATGTCATGTACAGTGTGAAACTCGGAGCAAATAGGTAGAGACACCCAAGGTTCTCTGCCATTTCTAAGAGTAAAGACATTGCCCAAAGAGGTAAGACACTCATGGCTTATAACATCTTGTTCGTGAACCATCAAAAAATTGCATGTATGTTGTTCCCCCAATATAATATGGGTATACAAAAATAAGTTGTGTGGCCAAACCATGTAAATGGTAGGCAAATCTCCATGACTCTGAAGTTTTAAAATGATAAAGTCATACAAAAAAATGGGAAATTATCAATATTATAAAAAAAATAAATAAATAAAGATTTTCTAACAAATACATGTTTTCCAAGGCTTTCAAATTTTATACAACTTTAATACTATTTTAATAGGTTTAAAATAAGTATTATCAAGATTCAAGACTCAAAGGTTAGAGATGGCAAGGGGGCGGGTATTACAGGGGACCCAATCCCCATCCTTATCTCCAAATCCTCAATCAAATCTCCATCCCCATCCCCATCCCCATCGGAGAATATAAATAAACCCCCATCCCCACCCCCAACGGGGAATCGGAGATTTTTTTCTCTTTTAATATGGAAACGTTTACGTAAAAAAATTTAAATTCAACATTACCAGCATAAGTTTAGAGATTTTAGAAAATATAAAAATATCCATAGATTGCATAAAAATATAAACAAAATTTATACAAAATTT
The DNA here is from genome assembly GCF_002870075.4 of Lactuca sativa. Lineage (NCBI taxonomy): Eukaryota > Viridiplantae > Streptophyta > Magnoliopsida > Asterales > Asteraceae > Lactuca > Lactuca sativa. The sequence goes on along the minus strand of NC_056626.2, from coordinate 51,634,924 downwards.
AAATACATACATGAAAAAGCAAGTAGAAAAAAATTATTAGAGTGATATTTAAGGTAAAATTGATAAACAAAATACAAAAAAAAATACATTAGTTTAAATTAGATAAAAGAAAGAAAAGGTATATAATTTCAGCCAAGTTATTACTAATGAGTTAGGTTACTTGGATCAAATTTTACGTATTCTAAATTATAGTATAAATATATGTTTTATATTACTTTTTATATGGTAATATATATCGGGGGCGGGTCTAGGGTCGGGGATTAGGGGTATCCCCATCCCCATCCCCACTTTTTTATTCGGGGATTCCCCATCCCCGATCAACTTGGGGATTCCCCGGTCAAAACGGGTGCGGGTTTCGGATTCCCCATTGGGTATGAGGTTTTTTGCCATCCCTATCAAAGGTTATGATACATGTCCATTATATTGAAGCGGCTCACATCTCCTCCTGTGGTTTACCTGCAATAAAAGTGGATGATGTCTCCCATGATCATCTTACGTATAAATATACTAGGCGAATGCCCGTGCGTTGCGCAGAAACACCTATATAGTTGATGTCTTTACATATATATATATATATATATATATATATATATATATATATATATATATATATATATTAATATAACAATAACATTGTTAAATTTGATATAATAATTTGTATATACTAAATTGATATAATATATTGATTATTTTGAATTATATGATAATATATACATTTATTATAACTTCAAAATCTCAATCGTTTGAATGACTTCTACTCGCGAGTTACACATGAATAAAATTAAATATAATATATGATTTGATGTTATTTATAGTTGTTTTTATTGTTAATTAATTTTTTAAAATTTATTTGCTTAATGTTTTAAGTTCTATCATTATAATTATTTAAAACATCAAACATTATTTTTTTTTTATTTTAAAGCTAACAATATAAGCATTTATATAAAGTTGTTTTTAACTATTTTATTATAAGTTATTCTAAGCTACTTATTTGGAAACTTTTAACGATTATAAAAATATATTTAAGAAATATTTTAGTTAAATTGAGATTACAATTTAGTTTTTGCTTTTATCACTATAATTTAACACTTTTAACTATTTACAAAATATTCTTTACTTTTTTAAATGGAACTGAAATTTATATTTGAGTTGACATTGTAATGCGCAGAAAAATCTATATAGTTGAAGTCTTTATAAATTTATATTTATTTAAATATAACACTAACGTTGTTAAATTTGATATAATAATTCGTATATTAATTTGATATAATATATTGATTATTTTGAATTATATGATAATATATATACATCCATTATAACGTCATAACCTCAATCGTTTGAATGAACTTCTACTCGCGAGTTACACATCAATAAAATTAAATATTATATATGGTTTAAAATTATTTATAGTTGTTGTTATTGTTAACTAATTTTTTAAAATTTATTTGTTTAATGTTTTAATTTCTATCATTATAATTATTTAAAACATGAAACATTATTTTTTGATTTTAAAGATAACAATATAATCATTTATATAGAGTTATTTTTAACTATTGTTATTATAAGTTATTTTAAGCTACTTATTAGAAAAATTTTAACGATTATAAAAATATATTTAGGAAATATTTTAGTTAAACTGATATTAAAATTTAGTTTTTGCATTTATCACTATAATTTATCACTTTTAACTATTTATAAAATATTATTTGGTTTTTTTAGTGGAACTGAAATTTATATTTAAGTTGACACTGTAATGTTATATTTAAATTAACAATTTAATTATTTTGTCCAAATTGTTCAAAAGTTATAGTTTTAAACTGATAATAGTTTACATGCAACAACATTTTAAATCTAATAAATTAAGTATAATACGTTAAAATTTAAAAGCATAACTTTATAAATAGAAGTAAATATATTATTTTAAAATTGAAATTCAGTCTATTTATGATTACACTTTAGGTTTGATATTTATTTAACCTTATTAACCAACTTACAATCATTATTAGAAAGACACTACCATTTATCACTTTTAACTATTTATAAAATAATCTTTGGGTTGTTTAAGTTAAATAAAATTTATATTTAAGTTGAGCTTATAATGTTATATTTTAATTAATAATTTAAGTATTTTATAAAAATTGTTCAAAAATTATACCTTTAAAATGATAATGGTTACATCCAACAATATATTAAAACTAATAAATTAAGTATAATATGTTAAATGTTAAAAAACATAATTTTATAAGTAGGAGTAAAGATATTATTTTAATATTGAAATTTAGTTTATATATGATTACACTTTAGATTTGATATTTATTTAACCTATTTACCAAATTATAATTATTATTATAAAGAAATTGAAAAGTCATGAAAGTTTCAAATGAATGTGGTGAAAGGAAAAAAAAAATGGGGGTTTCAAATGCATGAGATTCAAGAAAAAATGCTAGCTTTATAAGTATGTATGATGTGCATTCAATATCATTTATTTAACTTTTATTTAAGAGAAAATGACAAAAATAGCCATTTACACTAATTGCATTACAAAAATAGCCAAAAAAAATCGAAATTACAAAATTAGCCAGCCATTTCGCAGATGGAGATGCCCCATCTGCGAAATCAGCATCTCATCTGTGAATGTACAAGCACCTAAAGCACAGCTGTGCTTTAGGTGCTTGTACATTCGCAGATGAGATGTCCCATCTGCGAAATTGATGTCTATCTGCGAAATCCCCTTCTCTTTCACTATATAAACGTTTTTTTTTTCTCCATTTTTCACCCTTCTCTACACAAAAACTCTCTCTATCTTTGGGCTTATCTCGGAATTTTGGCTAGTTTTTGAAGAAAATGGAGGATTATGTCAACAATCCCGCAAATATGGTTAGATTTTAACTCTTTTAATGTTTAAACTTTTCTATTTTATTTGATCATTTATTGTATTATTTAGTGTTAAAAAGGGTAATTTTGTTGTGTTTGATAGTTTTAATATTTCTTTAGTATACTTGAAGTTTAAATGTTATTTTGTTAGTGTTTGTTTGAATGTACAAGTAGAGACTGCGTAGATAATGTTTACAATTTGTTATTTTTGTTGTTTGTTTAGTTGTTGTATAACCTGAAAACTTGTATATTCTTATCGTATAATTGTTTATATAAAGTGAAAAATAGTTAAATTATAGTATGTGCAAAATACTCGTTTGTATATATATTTGTCGTATAAGTATAACATTTGTATAAGTTGAAAATTTGTCGTATATATATTGTTAGAAATTGTTTGTGTTTGTCGTATAAGTTGAAAATTTGTATAAAGTTGTCGTATAACTTGCAAAATTGTTAATTTGGTTGTCGTTTTATTTGAAAAATTGTTTGTTTATATGGTTATAAAATGTTAGTTTTAATTAGAAAGATAAAAATTGTTTATATATTTGTCGTTTAAGTTGAAAATTTGTTTAAGTTGAAAATTTGTCGTTGATATATTTGTCGTTTAAGTTGAAAATTTGTTTAATAAAATGTTTATATAATTATGTATGATATTGTTTTTTTATCGTAAATATATTTGTTGTATAACTTGGAAAATTGTTTATATATGTGTATGTTATTGTTTTTTATCGGAAATATATAAATTATTAATTAAGAAATTATATTTGCATTACTAATTGTTTATGTACTTATTGCAGTTCGTAATCATATATTTTAAAAACAAAATATTTTTTAGTTCTCTAATTTGTTTTTGTGTTTTTTTTGCAGCATGATTTTAGTTTTATCAATATGAAAGCCTTTGCGAACTTAAAAGGCTCGGGCAGTAACATATGTGAAGTATTTGAAGTTTTAGATGATGCCAGACGTGCCATTTTCAGAGATACCGTATTTGGTTATTTTATTGATGTCCCTCGTTTACAATGGGACGCATTATTGTTTCATAAAATGTTCGTTCATCAGATCCGGCCGGACCCTATTTTATCTCCAGATGGAATAAAACGATTATATTTTCGAGTAGGCAATACGAAAATGGTTTATGGGCCGGAAGAGTTTTGTTTGATTACCGGCTTCAATTTTGGGGAGTATCCAAAAAACATTGGGAGAAAAGGGTCGGAAAAATTATTAAGCAGTAAAAAAAGATGTTTATTGCGTGAACGGCTATTTTCGGACCATACTAATAGTTCGGTGAAAATCGGCGACCTGAAATGTTTAATTTTAAATCGAACATTCCTAGCACTTGACGACGTTGATGCAGTTAGAGTATGTTTGATATATATTTTGTGTGAAGGTTTTTTGGGTAAAGAAGTTAATGATCGGGTGCCACAAGATTGGTTTTTTTTTGCTGAGAATTTGGATCTCTAGAACATGTATATTTTGTTTACGTTAAAAGTTTTATTTTATTAAAGTTATAATTTATATAATAACCAATTTTGTTTTTTTGTTTTGTTAGCTTCGCTTGGGGTAGCTATCTCTGGGATTTTACTTATGTTGACTTTGAGGATACATGGAACAAAATACATAATTATTTATCACTTTCTGAGCGTCGTCAAACTTTAAAGTACTCCGTCTCAGGATTTACGGCTCCAATAAGGGTATAAAAATTTTCTTATATTTAAATTGTTTTATTGTTATGTTTTTTATTTTAACTTTAACTTTTATTACTGTAATTGTAAAAAATTGTAGATATGGATATATGAGATGATTCCGACTGTTCGTGCATGTGGATTTGTATTGAGAAAAAATAAAGACTTGCCTCGGATGAAACGATGGAGTGGAACAAAAAAATTGAAATGGGTTGACGTGAACAAGATTTGGTCAAAGATACAGGTTTATAAATTTTTCGTTTATTATTAATAAACTTGATTATTATACTTTTATATGCATTTTTAATATGTTTAATTTTGTAGAAGGGGCAACCACCAAGACAAAACATGTTACCGGGTGATGATGAGATGACATCTTGTTATTATATGTCATTTCAAGAGTATGTATATGGTGAAGGGAAAGCAGTTCCATCCCCAGTACGGGACCATATTAGGAGACAAGACGAATCTTCGTCTAGTATGTCGTCCAGTGGTCGCTCTCATGGTAGAGGTCGGGGCAGTGGGAAACACAACCTAGCCGAGGTGTTGAAACGGCTACATGCACTGGAGCAACATGTGTTTATGAACCGACAACCTACAGAGGTTTTTGTTGAAGAAGTGAATACTGAACAATTTTGGAACGACATTACTTTTGATGATCCGATAATGTCACAAAGAAAATATGATGAACATGTTAGTTACACGCTACATTATTTTTTAAGTTTTATTAACATATATGAATACCTGTGTTCATATTTTATATTTGAAAATATAGGTTGTGCAAGATGAAGTGATGAATAAAAACAATACAACTGAAAATGTTTTTGGTGATATTCAAGACGACAAGGTTGTTATAGATATTACCTTTACGATTTTAATAATTACTTTTTAATAATGTGTCTTTCGTTATTAAGTAAAAAGTTATATTTTTAATGTAGGTGTTGGAGGAGAGGAATGACTATGCGGGGAACAAATTTGATGATGATGTATTTGATGTAAATGATTATAGTGAAGTTAAAGAGGTTGTTATAGTTACATTAATTTATATTTTGTTTTTAGTAGATTAAATCATTTATTTAATTAGATATTATTGCTTATTAAATTATGTGTATTTCGTTATTAAGTATAAAGTTTTATTTTTAATGTAGGAGTCGGAAGAGAGGAATGACAATGCGGGGAACAAATTTGATGATGATGTGTCGGATGAAGACGAAATAATAATAACGAGAATTGTAGATTATTTTGATGAGTATGATGGCAAAGAAGTTACACCCGATAAATCGAGGACTCGAAAACCATCACAATATTTGTGCTCTCCTTACACTGAGGTATTCGTTTTATTTATAAACTCATGATTTTATGTTTATGTGAATTATCTGAAAGATATAGATTTAAACATTTGAATATTGTTTTTAGTTGCACACGACACCGAAGCAAAAAAGAAGAACAAAAAAGAAGGTTGATATCAAATCAACAAGTCCCGTTCCTCCTCCAGTTTTTGGTGTTGCTCATGACTTCTCCATGTTGCACCTGCAACCTTACGTAGCAGGCGGTGAGATTGTCATCCAAAATTATATATTTCATTCATATGATGTCCAACATCGTTTGTTTAATTTCGTGTTAGATAGAGATTTTTGGAGCTCATTGTTTGGGCATACACACGACGGATGGTTGGAGTCAGCGGTAAATTATTTGTTAATTTATTATTTTAAAAGTTAATTGTTTTTTAGTCAATAACAAAACTATCATGTGTGCAGCATATAACCATTTGGTACCGACTATTGATGGAGAGACGGTTTGAGAGCGACCGACATACAATAATGCCTCCAAATTTTTTTTGTTTCTCATGCTTTGGAAGAAGGACAGGACTGGAGGGCGTTTATGGCTGGTATTGCTACGTACCCCAACTTCATGGTTGCTTGGTGGGATGTTGATACGGTAAACTTAATTGTTTATATTGAAAATAATATCTTTATTTTTGTTATGTTTTTGTATTGTGATGTAAAAAAACATAATTTTATTTTCTGATCCTTATACAGGTCTTATTGCCAATTCATTCATCCCCTAATCATTAGCTATTTGGAAAACTACGATTAGCGTCAATGGAAGTGCATATTTATGACAGTCTTGGTAGAGGGGCTTATGAAAAATTCAAATATGAAGGAATCTTTTCCAAATTTGAACGTCGGGTGGCAAATTATTTGGACAAGATTAAGTATTGGACCCGGAGGAACATCCCAAGGATTCCATTGAATATGCAATTCATTTATGAAGAAAATGTTCCCCAACAAAGTAGTCATTTGGGAGATTGCGGTGTTTTTGTTTGTATGTTTATGGAGCAATTCGTTTCAGGTCAACCAATACGTGTTCTTATTGACCAAAAAAATGCAGCTTTAGAGTTCCGTCAACGGATGGCAAATTTTTTTTGGGGGTCTAGTCTTGGTCCTATGTAGTTGGATTATATAATTGTATATCTAAATTAATGTTGGATTTGATTATTAGTTTATTTTTACAGTTTACTCAACGGATGGCAAAAAAATTAACGTTACGACAATTATTATTAGTTTATTTTTACAGTTTACTCAACGGATGGCAAAAAAATTAACGTTACGACAATTACAACAAATTAATGACCTACTAATTACTTATCAATACATACAACATAAGAACGACTACAACATTTGTTTTAACGTTACAAATACAACAATTTATTGACCTAACAACTTCAAAACCATAAAAACAATATTGAAAAGCTTACAACTTGTAAACAAGAACTGCCAAGAACAACACCCAACTACAAACCAACGCTATCTTTAACTTCTTATTTTCTGATTGAAAGAGCTTATTAGAGTTAGCTACTTTAGCTATTACCATAGATGATTGGTCATTCTCTTCATCAACCCAACTAATAAACCCGCATTTTGGTCCCTGTTAAATTTAACATTGACAGTAAGAAAATAAATTTTTGTCATGTAAACACGAGGGTTTAAATTTGAATGATGTTAACAACATGATACCAAATATGGGCAAGCGTAAAACAATCTTCCTGGGTTTTTAGCTGTACCTGAAATCCTAACGATACGTTCTCCTCCGCAATTGCAGTATGCCATTAGCCTTCTTTTTCTTTTAAATCGGAGTTACTTTCTAAGTTAAAATTTTCATACTGAGTGACACCCATTTATAGAAGAAATCATATTACAGACAATTCTTTTTGACTATGAAATGAACTGGTTTGACTATGAATTCAAAAGGTTGAACTACGAAATGCAGACAAGTACATTCTGTAGTATTGTCATGTCGGTCAGTGAAATTTGACTATGAAATGAACTAGTTTGACTATGAATTCAAAAAGTTGAACTACGAAATGCAGACAAGTACATTCTGTAGTATTGTCATGTCGGTCAGTGAAATTTGACTATGAAATGAACTGGTTTGACTATGAATTCAAAAAGTTGAACTATGAAATGCAGACAAGTACATTCTGTAGTATTGTTATGTCGGTCGGTGAAATTTGACTATGAAATAAACTGGTTTGACTATGAATTCAAAAAGTTGAACTACGAAATCCAGACAAGTACATTATGTAGTATTGTCATGCCGGACAGTGAAATTTGACTGTGAAATGAACTGGTTTGACTATGATTTTAAAAGGTTAAACTATGAATTTTGAACAGTAGAGATACAATATTTTCTATTTATAATTGCATTTGTTTCATATTGCATTTGTGTGATGATTGTAGAGCACTATCATCGGTATTGAAAATGAGTACTTACAGCGAAAGAAGCTTTTCTCAACTACCAATTCTCTTGCATAACCTTCAAAGAACAAATCCTAATACCTTGACAGCCATTAAGAAAACCGATACCAACCGCTTTCAATTCTGTTTTGTGGCTTTAGGTTGCGTGGTATAACATACTTCTTTTATTGAGTTATATAATATTTCATGGTAATGTATCTCGATTAGTTTTTACTTATCACTAATATGTGTTCGTTTTTATGTAGATTCGTACCTTCCTTAGGTGCATGATACCGCTGATATATGTGGGTTATTTACCCCTTCTTGGGAGCTATCTGACAACAATGTACTTCGCAGTGGCTTTAGATGGAAATCATGAACCACTACTCTTAGCAATTGGTTTGGCAACCTTAGAGTGTGAAGAATCATGGAGATGGTTCATGATGAGGTTAAAAGATTGTTTAGGTGAGGACATAGAGGTTGGTTTCATAAGCAACCTGTGTGATAAAATAGACTTTGGTGTTCAGAGTGCCTACTCGGATTCCTATCATGGATATTGTCCTAAAGATATAGCTCGAAAGATACGTGAGTCTGTCGGACATAACAATACGGAAGTCGAATCGTTGTTTTGGAAGTCATGCAATGCATATAGAGTTGATGATTTTTACTTGTGTTTGGAAAGGTTGCAAAGTACATGTAGGAAACCACCTTTCTGCACCTTGCTTATGAGTCCAATTTACTGGCTTGACGATATACCGATTTCAAAATGGACACGAGCATTTTTCCCAAAAATACGTTACAATGTTAAATCGATTGACGTCCCTGAAATTTTGCAAATTATATCCACACATGAGTTTCCTATAACAACGATAATTGAGTTAATTATGCTGAACGGGCCGAAGTGGCGGGTAAGGGAGATTGTTATATTTAGTTTTTTTTATTGTGCTACTATTTTTATTAAAATATCAAATTTTACAGGGAGGTTGCCTGGTGGGTTGACCCCTTACGTTGAGAGTAAGGTTCAAAAATGTCTCAACAAGTCTTATAATTGTAATGCAAGACGTTTGTATAGGGATACATTTGAAGTCGATGACAATTTTGCCACCAGCAATGTACAACTTGAACGAAGGGTATGTAGTTGTGGTAAATGGCAAAAAAGCGGTATACCATGTGGCCACGCTATAGCATGTCTAAGAACCCGTACATCTGAATCCATTCACGGAATGGTTGATTACACAAGTTCACTAATTATGTGTATCGACTTGCATATGAATCTGAGTTGGTGAATACTATACCATCACATGTGCATTGGGAAATACCAAATGAAACGGTGGTCTGTTACCTCCCTCAATGCAGTAGTTATTCATGTAGCACCTTTATGTTTTATGTAGTATTATGTATTAGTTTTTTATGTCCCCCGTTTTTATTTTAGTGTCGTGTTACGTATTAGTTATCCATGTACCCAACTTATATTTTATGTCGTATTATGTATTAGTTATTTATGTACCCCATTTATATTTTATGGCGTTCTATGTATTGGTTATTGAGGAAACAACATATATTAAAAGAAATGGACGTTTATTAAATAGTAACGACTACACACATACAACAACAAGCAACTTAAATAACGAAAAACAATTAACTTAATCAACACGCATTTAAAAATAAGGGACATTCTTTAAAAGATTTCATGCATCTAAGTGGGTAAACTCGCTACCATCATATTCAAAACGGTATAGTTCCAAAGCCACCTGCCGTAGAATGTCTTCATCCGTATTTGCATGTTCGTTATCCAACTCGTTATAAATACGTTGAAATTGTTTCACCTTTATTTTCATATCCAGAAACTTCGCTTTGACATCTCTTCTTATTCGATATTGAGTACGGTTCATTAAATGGTGAAACAAATGACAGACACGAGACCAAAATGATCCAGCACGAACTTGTGGGGGACCCGGTGGAAAATCCTCCTCTATAGTTATAATCCAAGCTTGAACCAAAGCGACCTCCTCTGCGTTCCTCCATATATGTGGTGAGTCCATAATTGCAAGGAGGGAAGTAATACGATACAATTACAACGGATATTAAAATCTATTTATAACGATTCCTTACTTTCCTGGTGCAATGGCTTGTCAATTCAAGCAACAATGTATTGTGTTGTCATTCGACCGGGAATGACTTGTCAACTCGAACAGTGATCTGTTGTGTTATAAGTATAGTACACTGCATTCGTCAGTTAATTTTGACTATGAATTGCAGACATATTAGAAGATTGGACTGCGATTTTGTGTAGAAACTACTATAAATTGACCTTAAGTTACATAAATACTTTATTAAATAAACCAATACAGCTGTTCAAATATTGTTTTTTTAGATTCTACTCTCTTTGTTTCAATCAAAATGAGTTCTATATCATGGAGCAATGAAGAGTTCTTGGTTCTTACACATGCTTGTATTCATGTGTACGAGACAAGCAAGTTGAACGATCCAATGTTTTGGAGCCGTTTAACCAATATTTTCAATGCTGAAAACCGAATGGCTACAAGAAACGATCGTGACGAACTAGACATCTTAGCAAGATGGTATGAAATGAAAACCGAAGTTCTATTATTCAATGATCTTTATACCAAAATTGACGACACCCGTTTAAATGCTACTGAGGAGGTCATCTTGGAAGCTGCTAAGGAGGAATACAAGTCATTAAGTAACGGGTTGGAATTCCAGTTTGAAGCCCCTTGGAATATTTTGAAATATATCCCGTTTTTTTAAAATCTATTTTAGTTTATTATGTGAGTACTAGGTTATTTTCATGTATTTCGTATGTATTTCGTTTGTTTAAAATCTATTTTAGTTTATTATGTGAGTACTAGGTTATTTTCATGTATTTTGTATGTATTTCGTTTGTTTAAAATCTATTTTAGTTTATTATGTGAGCAACTCGTATGATTAATTTGAATAAATAAATGCCCATTGCATTAGTTTTCACGATACATTAGAATACATTAGTAACAAGGATTCCATGAACCATTAAAAACATTACAACAATTACATGAAAAACAACGACATAATACGAACAAAGCATTAACGTAAAACACAAGTCGATGGGTTATTCTTAACAGAAATTAGAGCGGTCTACATGAAATATTGTTTATCTTTAACAGCCTTCCAACCTTCCTCATATTCGAAGTCTCTGCCGTCATGCTCACAGATGTAAAAATCTGTAACAACTTCCAAGAACTCTTCTTCGTCACGATAACGAACATTGTTACTTTTCGCATAATTACATGCTCGATTGAACCATGTCACTTCTTCCTTTACATCCATCCACTTAGTAACAACATCTGATTTTTCTCTTTTTTTTTCCTTCTCCCATCTCATGGTTAAACAAAGATGTTATTCGAGTCCATTCATCACCAATTAGGCAATGCGGGGGAGCAAGTAACGATACACCATCCTTAACACTTAGCCAACATCGTGTTAGAACTAACACCTCGTTTGTCGTCCATGGCCTTTCAGAATTGGAACCAGGTACTTCATTCGAAGAACTTGCTGCATTCGACGACATTTCTAATAATGGGAGTTCGTTTCGTTTAGGTGATTTGGGTGTTTGGTTTTTAGATCTTAAACATCTATTTATATAAATAAATAGACTATGAATTAATCCTTTGACTACGAAATGGTTATCTTTGGACTACGATTTTCAGCTTTATGCAGTGTTTTATCATGTCAAACTATCATTTATCTCTTGTCACTTAAGGGTCCCACTATGATGTGCAGGTTACTACAGTGACTTGTCATTACTGTCTCGTCATTTCAAAGTTGGACTTCTCATTACTGTCTAGTATGTATAAATACCACTTATAGCTCCAGTTTAATACAATATCAACTTTATTATGAGTTCCTCACACAAATTCGAAATTTTCTCATGCAACAAAGTAGATTGTTACTACTGTGATTCGGTAGACCCTTTTTTTACACCCTCTTCAGTCGGGCCATATATGTCACATGAAAATTTTGAAGAATTAAAGAAGGCTGAAGCACAACAAGAAGAGGACAAAGAGTCATCCCGACTTCTCACTCAACTTGCTAATGATATTGAATCGGAATGCAAACAAGCTCAAGAATGGATTGACCTCAATCAAAACAAAATCAAAGAGCATAAAGATTAGATAAAAAAGAGTAAGAAGGCAATCAAAACGACTGAAAAACGGCTTGCTGAGAAGGATGAGCAGTTGATACACATTATGGTAAAAAAGGATCGTTTCGAAGACAAAATGAGAATTAGGGATGGCTATATAACAATGGAGAAAGAGAAGTACCCATTGCAGTTCCCTGAGTTTAAAAATTAGTTACAAAGTTGTTGTAATATTATCATGAAACAAATTAGGTTGCAAAAGGATCGTTTGTTGTTTTTTTAAATAACATGTTGTAACTGTTAAAAAAAATCTGCAAAATATATTTTATAATATAAAGGCTTCATTCATTGTTATAATCAACAAACTTAACTAAAATATGAAAGCATAGCAATGTCTTGTAAGAGTTAATAAAAATATTACAATACATAATAAGTAAACAACTCATCATTACTCTTAATTTCAAGGTTGTTTTATATCAAAATCAGCGTTATAGGTTTGTGAGCAACCCGCTGAACCAGCAATATTATATGCCATTTCTGCAGTAGAAATTATGTGACCTGCTCTGCTACCGGACGCCCTTCCAGTACAATTATTTCTTGTGTGTCCTACCACATGTAGAACACTCTTTTATAATTGGACCCTCGCCTTGGGATGGAATGCGGTCTGTGTTTCTTGGCCTGCCTGGCTGACGTTTATCCATTATAGGTGGCTTAACAATCATCAAATCATCGGGGATCTGTAACGCCCGTAGATCAGGGCTAGTCAATTTAAGGACGATAAGCATCAAAAATGAGTTTCTGATAGAAGATTATTTAGAATGAATAATCTTAACTAGGTTATAGTATATGTTACAAGGATTCCGTACATATAAAGAACGTCGAAATCCTAATTATAACGAAGAAGTTATGACATGTCGAAGTTTCGCGACAGAACCGACACGATGCTGAATGATGTAAAAAGTGAATTTATGTTAGAGCGATATTTAGCATTAGTGATCTAAACAAAAGTTGTATAGTTCGTTAAACCGTGAGCATGCATAAAAAGAACGTCCAAATCTGACTTCGTATGAGGAAGTTATGATTTTTCTAAGTTTCAGCTTAGCAGTATGCAGCCCAAATACTCGATTTGAGATTGAGTGGTTTTTAGCCAAAACAATCTAAACGAGAATCGAAGATCTCGTCAATTGTAGTGAAACGATAAAAAGATAGGCGAAAACGAACATCGGATGAAGAAGCTATGAATTTATAACGGAGTTTTCCAGTCCCGGCCTACTAAAAATAATATAATAAAAATAAAGTCAAAATTAGCCAACGGAGTCTAAACGAAAGTTGTAGAGCGTAGTCTCACCTACGCGTGGATATAAAGAACGTCGAAAACGGAGCTCGTATGCGAAAGTTACGCAATTTAGAAGTTCGACGAGTCAAATTACGCCCAACGTAATTTGAGTACGCCCAACGTACTCAAAGGGGTGCAACTTGTCTGACCAATACTCGAGTGCCACCATTCGATGCACGCAATGACGTCAAAGTACGCCCTGTGTAACTCGAGTACGCCCCGCGTAATTTGAGATTACGCCCCGCGTAATCCCAGACCCAGCAGCCTATAAATAGAACTCGAGATCAGCCATTTCCTTGCGATTTTTCTTACTTTCTCTCTAAGTTTTTGCCTCGATTTGCGTGCCAATCATATCCCGAAGCCCCGGTATTATTCCCGAGCCCCGAAGCAAGATCCAAAGCCCTGGGGATCCCGAAGAGCGTTATTCCCGAGCCGAAGCGCTGCCCGCGAGGAGCCGGTTTTTTGTGAAGATCTTCCAGATCTACGGAGAAACACTACTTCTGCAAGCCGTAGTGCTGCCCGATCATCTTTTGATCAAGTGAGTGTATAGTCACTTTCATCTTACACATAAATATGAAGTATTTTATAAAATACGTGCTATGTGTTATATATTAATTATCTATTTGAGATGGATTTGGAATTGATGTTTTTATATGGGTGTTAAATGATTTAAATTGTGTTTGTATTTATATCTACAAAAATGTTGGGTAGAACATGGGTAGATGGAATAGTTGGTGATGATGCGACTTCGTACCTATTGAGTAAGCCTTGGTGACGATGCGACTTCGTGCCTATTTGATAAACCTTGGTGATAATGTGACTTCGTGCCTTTTGTGTAAACCCAGGTGACTATGAGACGTAGTGCCTATTGTGTAAAACCTGGTGACTATGAGACGTAGTGCCAATTGTATGAACCCTGGTGACTATGCGACGTAGTGCCTGTTGTATAAACCGTGGTAGCAAATGGACTGTGTGCCAGTTCCTTAGGTAAACCCTTAGGAATGAATGAAGAAAGTATAATCGATTCTTAGGGTAAAACCTTAATAAATAAAGAAGATAATAGGGATGGGTATTTGGGTTGATTGTTGATAATTGTATTTAATAAATGTATTATTGTGGGTTGAAAACCCAATATGCTCACCACGCTCCCAAGCCTGACCCACTCAGTTTTCTTTGTATCACAGGTATCAATATGAAGACATAATTCACTGAGAGAATAAAGGAGATGTAAATCATTAGTGTAAATAATTGTAAGTTCTGTTTATGCTTATGTGTCTGTATCGGAACATGACATCCCGAGATTTTGTTATATAATGAAAATACTTTTCTTTAAGAAACGCTTTGATAAATTCTTATCATATTTTTTTTATTTTGGGGACAAATTCCGCAACAATTTTCTTTAAACGATTACTCTGATTTTAAAAACAAAGCATAAACAAATCGGTCTTTTCTGGCCATGAAATTGGGGATGTCACAGGATCTCCCATTCGGATGGCTTTGGCAGAGGGTTTATTGATTCCTCATATGTTTTCCTCAGTGTTTCGGTAAGGTAAGCATTTAATGCAAACCTCGAGCAGTCTTGGTAATTGTTCACTGTTAAACATCTTATGACATGACCACAAGGTATCCCATCAAGTTGCCAATGCCTACATGTACATGTCATATGTTGAAAATCAACAATCACATTTTGTGCCCCCTTTTTGACCTCGCATTTCGTATTTGAGATCATGCGAACATCCCATTTGGTAAAAGTTTTCTTGTTTTTTTTACAACTTCATCCGCCCAAGGGGTAAGTATTTTGTTGCTTCCGCTAAAAAAACAACCAAAATGAAGAAGTTAAGATCAATAACATCAAAACTAATAAAACATTAATATTACAAATTTACTTAATACCTGCAAAGTTACGTCTTTGAAACCACCATTGTTGCATTATAGCACGAAAAAAATCGATCAACATAAGTATTGGCACCTTACGTGCGTGTCTAGATAATGCATTTATAGACTCCGCACTGTTGGACGACATAAGATTGTATCGATTCCCTATAAAATGTGCCCTTGACCAGGTTTCTGTATTTATACTTTTTAAGTACTCCCATACTGGTTCTTTTGTCTTTTTCATAACATCCATGGCAGCATCAAAAGAATCAACTGTGTACGCCCTACACGCCTCCCAAAAAATTCCTTTAACCGTCTTACTCTTGCCGAATCTAGATACTATGTTGAAATACAAATGGACACCACATATTCCATGATGAGCGTGAGGAAAAATGTTGGCAACGAATGTTGCTATAGATGGAGACCTATTAGATATAATTGTAAGCTCCTGCATATTTCCTATGCAATCATGTAGTTTTTGAAAAAACCATGTCCAAGAATCGGTACACTCAATTTTGCATATACCATATGCAACCGGTAATATATGGTTTTTTCCGTCCTTAGTAACTGCAAGTAACATGGTACCTTTGAACTCGCCCTTTAGGTGAGCTCCATCTACTACTAGGGTCGACTTACAAAAATTGACAAAAGCGCGTACCTACAATACATTGTATATCTATTCAAATACACCAAAATAAATATTAAAAAATTAATATAATATGATAATACTAACTGAGCAACCGAGTGCGACGTACAAAAACTCAAAGCGATCATCAGCATCTGTTTTAATATGTGTGACAGTACCCGGATTATGTTTGGCCAAGTTGTGACAATATGCCGGAAGTTTGGTAAAAGAATCCTCTTTCGTACCCCTTAACGACAACAATGCATATTGCTTCACACGCCATGCCTGATGGTATGAGATATTGATATTCAATTGAGCATTCATATCATTAACAATTTCTTTTCCCCGATAAATTCGACTATAGTCTTCAGCCAAAACATCAACAACATATTCACCCAAAACATATTTGTTTGCTTCTCGATGATTAGGTTGCAACAATGTTGAAGAACATGTGTGTACATCAACAAATTTATTCACTTGGAAAAGTCCATCAGAATTTTTAATTGCTTTTGCTCTTAGTAACCAAGAATAATTTTTCGAAACACACACAGCTTCATACCTTGATTTGGTGGATCTACTTGTCCTCGTCTGGAAACCTTCTCGAAGACATTTTTTACCAATACACCGCTTTAAAAGTTCTTTGTTCTTAAATATACTCTCACATTGAATCTTTTGAAGATTCATGTCTACCATCTGTGTTGGGATATCTTCATTAATATCAACTGGCCATGCTGGTACAGGGGGCATACCGTGAAAAAGGTTATCGGGAAACTTAGCTTTAACTTCATCACCCAACTCATCTCTATCGGAATTGCTTTGTAGCTCGGTTATATCTAAACATACATCACCAACATCAACATAATGCCCGTAAACATGATTTTTTTTCATTTTTTTGACTTGAATTTTTTTTTTCTTTTTAGTTTTATCTACCACACGCCTACTTATAACTTTAACTTCTTGTTCGGCAACATCATCACAACGACCACCCACATCATCAAGATAAGTACCAACATCATCATCACCAACATGCTTGTAATTCTCAGGATCCACATAGTGAATAGGTGAATAACTAACATTAACATTTTCAGCAACACTGTGAAACTGAGGTACACTAGGAGTATTGAAAGTACCTATCGGATCGTTGCTCCCTTTATAACTGCATAAATTACCAACAAGCTGGTTTCCAATTTCACCACCCCCATTAACCTCCTCAACTTCATCAACCACCACAAACACTTTCACAGCCCTTCCTCCACTACATTTGATTACGTTTATCAACATTCTAACATCCATGTCTTCAACTATAGCTATATAATAATTTAATTTAGGATGGTGGAAACGAAGACTAATTCTATATTTGTCTAACAAACCAATTTTGCTTCTTACCAAAGATACAAAATCACTATAACTAATATACTCAGAAAATATCAAAGCAAGTTCAGAAATACCTCCCTGTGGACATATGTATTCCAGATTAGTTCCATTAACTTGCCATCTTCCACTGGTTACAAGACAAACCAAATATTCAATCATTTTTTGAGCAAATTGTAGAGAAAGTTCCTAAACAAATAACAACCAAAATGATATTTTTCTACAAAACTTTTTATATAGCAACATGCTTTCGTAGTCAAACCAATTCATTTCATAGTCAAACTAAAAAAAATACAAAAAAAACCACAATTTCGCAGATAGAATGAGAGTAAATTGCAGATGGACCTATTCCATCTGCGATTTTACCCCTATATATACAGAAAAAAATTAAAAAAAAAAATTAAAAGCACCTGCGAATGTACAAGCACCTAAAGCACAGTTGTGCTTTAGGTGCTTGTACATTCGCAGATGAGATGCTGATTTCGCAGATGGGGCATCTCCATCTGCGAAATTGTGGACTAATTTTGTCATTTTCTCTTTATTTAATTGAAACTTGCAAAGGATGGCAGGTAACTCGGGCTCTAAAACAATCTTAAACAAATCAGGACCACCTAAAAACATAACAAGATGCATTAGAAAAGGTAACTATAAATGTTACTATATAAGAAAAGGTGTTACACAGGATGACGACACCAACATTTTAGGGGGTGTACTTCTAATACATGGATCTAAACCATCCTCTTGTATATAATGAGCTATAGTATAAAATCATTAAATAGATGAGAAAACAAAACGCTCAAAATCATCCTCTATAATAGTGTAAAATTAAATACAAAGTTAAATAAATAATATGAATTTATTCCGGATGCTATGTTGCTTAGAATATTTGGATAAGTCCATTGTTACAATCCGTAGTTCTATGATTCATTCAAACAAATATGGACCTGTTGGTTAGGGTTAAAAACCAACAAGGCATTTTGCCAAGGGTAATCTCCTTTTTCCAAAAAAACCAACAAGGGCCGTTGCAAATCATTATCCTTTTCAGCCGTACCGAAGACAAGATGATTGAGTACTTCGTAATTTTAAACCCAATTATTATAGATGACTCCGCTCTTTCTAGGCTTTGTTATGCTTTTACAAGATGAAAATCATTGATGTAATAGTGATAAGTTGCAGGATTGAACTTTACTTATAAGATAATGTGTATCCGTAATGAAAATAAAAATATATAGATAAATGATTGAAGCATTAAAAAAAGCTTACCGAAATGAGTTCATTATTTTCTATTAATGAATATTTTTCGTTCTTGCAAGAGTTTGTTTCAAAGTTTATATGTATACTTTGAACCTTTCAAGCATTGATAGGATGATGAACTTGCATCTTTAGAGAGTCATTTAGGCTAATTTAATCCAATTCTCAACATCATGAGGCATTAAATAAATCTATTAAAAGATTCAAAATAGTTTTGTGTTTAATGTTATATCTATCATGGAAGAAAAGTTCTATTGATACAATTTCCAAATGTTATTCAACAAAAAGTGCCCAATAAAACTAAAATTACCGATAATCCGATATGCATTAATGTCCAAGTAAGTGTACCTTAATTGATATTTTATTTTAACTCAACGACAAATAGTAATTAATAATAACAATCAATATTTCAAATACTAATTAATAATTAATAACATTTCATATTTACAAATACTAATTAATAATAACCAAATTCACCTATTTTATGGCAACTATCAAGTTTTTTCTAACAACATTAAACCTTAAAAGTGTAAAATCTAAACATAAGCATACTGTATAAAATAAAAAAAATTAATTATTACCGTTTGTGGAAAAAACATGAATTAAGCGAAAAAGTAAATATTTTCACCGAGTTGATCAACTAAACCGAAAAGGTTAAAAAAAAAACTTTAATTCAGTTACCATTGTAACATAGTTTCTTTAAGGTTTGGTTGTTGAGCCGACGATAATGGACAATCTAAGATGTTGTGAAAATGATAGATAAATTGATATTCTAACGGATACACAAAAATTTAAAAGCAATTGAGATATTTTGATATTTGTTATTTTCAAATAAAAAACCACAAATGGCTAATTAGGGCTATTTTTCAATTAAAAAAAAGAACAACAATCATATATATATATATATATATATATATATATATATATATATATATATATATATATATATATATATATATATATATATATATAATATTTATTGATGCATTGATTGAAAAAAGTTCAAGGTCTACCATATTGAATACTATGGACAATGATGTAAACGCCAAACTATTTGTGCAAAAGAACTAATCTTCCTTTATAAACTAATTTCTGAAAAAACTATTGACACCCGTCGCTTGACGCGGGTAAACGGCTAATATATATATATATATATATATATATATATATATATATATATATATATATATATATATATTAAAGTTATCGTTCCTTAGTTACAGAAAATTTGCTAAGGATTTGGCAAAAATGGTCATCCATTTAATGATATATGTTCAATTGCATCTCTTTTTTGATTTGCGTTTTTGTGTCATTATATAGATTGTTGGTGGACATGTGGGTTGGTTATCTACCACGGTTACCAGCAGGGTTACCAGGTGTGATCCACCGCTTCCTTCCGAAGTGATACGTGTTCTGTACATGTGAGCACCCACCGCCCCAAAAATCCATTCATGTCGCAGTCTGCTTTTCCAAACTACCCTCTCATGACTTCCTTCCTATGCTCTCTATCTATCTTCTTCCATGTTCCACCCACGAAAACTCCTAATTGATGTTCAGTTTCTTCCTTATCAGGTCGATCTCCACCGCACCCCCTCCTCTGTCACACTCCCTCTCCGATATTCAACCTTTGCTTGCCTTTATTGATCGACGGTGGCTAAGTCATCGAGAACTCCATGATTTTACATGGCGTCCCGATCGACAACTTGGTCGTTTCCCTCACCGATAAACCTTCCTAATCCTTCTCGATAAACCTTCCCGATCTTTTTAGATGTTGGCAATTTGTTTTTGATAGTGTAGAGGTTGGTGATTCATTTTAATTTTAGTTTTTGATTGACTTTTGATTTTATTTATGATTCCTATTTTTTTTAAAAAAGTTTAGTGAAGGGAAGTTGTGAATAGAGAGGGTATTATTAGTTATGGAATTGGAAGTGATTGGTGATGGACTGTTTGGTAAGTATGATAATATTGAAAAACATTTACCTATCATTCCTTATAATTCTACATAAACAAATGTTTGAATTGATTAATCTTTTCTTGATCTTCTTAGGGATTCATGTTGGTTAAAGAGTTATATTTTGTTAATAATAAGATTAGTATGAGTCGATCTCTTTATGTGCAGGTTCTCACATGCCTTCCTAATCATCAATTTATCAAATTGAAGAAGGCACCTAGATTAGAAGATTATCTACTGTGAAACTATGTCATGCTTATTGGGTCTCTAACCTCTGATGATGATCTGTCTCACATTGTATTGGTTCACATAATTCTTCTACTTGGAAAGGGGTTAATAAGTTTCATTATGATTTTCAGTTATGTCTGATTTCTGGATAATGCTTAGTTATAAGTATTCTGTCTATAAACACAATTTGATTTTGATTTTACTCCATGATAAAGTTATAGGAAATGTTACAATGATGCTGATTTTATAGGATTTATCACCACAATTAGCATAGAAAACATATTAAGAACATTGAACCTGATAGAAGGAGCACTGACCATTGAAGATTTAATTAAAACTGCAATACCTCCTCATGTCTACGAAAACAAAATGGAACTACAGTTGCTTCTGTACAAAAGAATGTTGGTTAACTTAGATGGCCTATGAGTTGGCTTCATAAATCAGTGACACATTTATGTTCTCACTTGAAGGACGAAAACTGATGGGTTTTCTTTCTATTAGTTTTTGGACCGGATAAGACTGATGAACCGGACCGGATCGAACGTGGTCACGTTTTTTGGACCCCGGGCCAGTTCTCGTTTCTCGGTTCTACTCTTAATCTTCATTACTTTAAGTTTTAATATTGATGTTCGAACAATTCTCCCGTTTCTGGTGTAGGGATCATGGATGGTTGGGGAGATGAAGGTGTTAATTAGAATTAACCGGTCACAAGAACAAGGTCAATTGAATTTGCTGCTGGAAATGTCCATTTTTGTATTGGATTCCTACACTTTAGTTTTAGATGAATGTAAGTATTTGTTTAATAATGATTTTTTAGGTCCCTGATTTTTTGAAGAAATCCACTCAAGTCTCACGAATCTATTTTCTAACATTTAACATATTTTGATTTCCTCACTAAATTTTGCAGGTAGTTATTTTAGGGCACGCATGTTATAAGTTTGGACGATCTGGCTCCTAATGATGGTTAACACTGAAGAGTATTTTCATATCTGACATGCTTTGTTGGCTGAAATAGATCTTGATTTATGTTATCTTCACATTCACGTACGAAATGGGTTATCGGTAAGAAATAATATCAAGATTTATATTACATAACGAAACATTCATATTTTGTGGATGATATCTTTCAGTCATGTGACGAAGCTAATGGCACAGTTGCAGCTCAGTTAAGCCTCTACAAACAACCCCTATGTGTGCTATGTTGCTATTTGTATAAATACTTTTTTTCTAAACCATATTACCTCTTTTCCCTCCGGACCCGTTTATGCGTGTGGAACCGAAACATGAAGAGTTGAACCGGGTTCATCCAAATGTGCTTCATTGGACTGATGCTAAGTGGGTTTTTTTTTTTTTTTTTTTTTTTTTTTTTTTTTTTTTTTTGTGCATATCTTAGAATAAAACACTAAAATAGGGCAATGTATTTTCATTTTAATGTTTAGCTTAATATCCTTTATTTTTATTATTTTAAGCATCAAAATTGTAAAAGGGCGAATTTTAGAGAATAGCAATATACTTAACTGTACTACCAACTAAGACAATGTTCTATACTTGAATACAAAAACAACACCTTCCAACCCCCGCAACGCGGGAGAACGCATCTAGTTTATAAGAAAGTCCAACCTTCTAGACTATTATTCATTATTCTTTAAAACTGTCTTGTATTGAACTATTTATAGGAAAATTAATTAGACGTTCTTGAATTACATTTCAAATATGTTTTAGAGAATCTCTAAAAGTTTCTTAATTTATTTTTTGAACCGAAAAAATTAAATATATAATTTATACCTAAACTAACACCTAATTCCACCTATGTTAACGGCGAGACTAGAACGCTCGACCTCAAAGAAGGAGGGCACCACCTGATACCGCTGGGTTATAAGCCCTTTTACCAAACATATATGTAACTTTATTGAAATTTAATGATATTCTATTATTTTTTTTAAACAAAAAATTTAACCTACTTCTAAATTATTTTTAATTTTACAGGTATATAAAAGTACTTAAACCCTCAACCTACTCCGAATCTATACTAATAAATAAGAATAATTTTGTCACATGTCATATTCTCTTTTATTTTAATACTTGTCATTTTCTAGATTTTTTTGAATTATTTAATATCCACTAGGTATAAAACTCATGTATTATACGGGTCGATTAAAAAAAATAAAATATTAAAAATTTTAAAATAAAATTTTGAAATAAAGAATGTAAAAAACATATTAATTGCAATTTATTATAATATTTATTACATTTGATACTTTACATATATAAGTATAAGATTATGTGGCTTTTTAATTTTAAAACTTGAAAAATAAATTGACATGTGAATATTATTTATTTAAATAATATCACAAAATGACAAGTGTCAAAATATTTATTTAGAGTGAATTACACGAATGGTCCTTTGGGGTAATTTGCATGCTTGGTCCCTAACTTATTTTTTTAACTCGGAAGGTCCCCACTATTTTTTTTTGTTACGCGTTCGGTCCCTACTGTTTGCTTTTGTTACGCGTTTGGTCCCCGTCGTACCTAAAAAGACTATTATTTAAATATGGAAAATGGTGGAGTAGGTAAGGTAAGATGAGGGAGGTAGGGTTGGGGTGTGTTTATTCAAATAAATTAAAAAATAAGGGCAAAATAGTCTTTTTAGTTAAGACAGGGACTAAGTGCGTAACAGAAACAAACAGTAGGGACCTTCCGAGTCAAAATATTAAGTTAAGGACCAAACGCGCAAATTACCCCAAACCATAGGGACCATTCGTGTAATTTACTCATTTATTTATTATAGTAGAAGAGGATTTGTCATTTTATAGTGTTTTTTTATTCAAATTCTACCTATTAAATGTCACCACATATTAATTAATTTTATAAATATATTAATTAATATACATAATAACTTTCTATATATAAATTCTTCCTTCTATTAATATATTAATTAATGTATATGTATATTAATGTATACAATACATTCTAATTGTGAGTTCATATTAATTAATTTTATTAGTATAGATTAATTAAGAGCAAGTTATATAAATAGTCCATGCGGTGTAACAAATGTCACAAACTCAGTTGTTACTTATTTTTTTTATGAACATGTTCTTTATGGTTACCAAAACTTACCAAAACTCGTGTAATACACGGGTCTTACACCTAGTAATAATATAGAATTTCAAAAATCCTTGAATTTCTTCGACTCAAGTTTAGAATACTAATAGTCTTCTATTTCTATAGGGTCAATAGAAACTTTTATATAATATAATCAAAGGAAAATACCCGAAATAGACAAAAAAAAATTGGGGTGAATTTCTAAATTTAGGCATAAAACAAGAATTTTCCAGCTATAGACATACATTCCGCAGAGGACCTCCGCGGACCTCCGTGGAATTACGTCATCTCCGTAGACCACTCAAAACTCACATTTTTTTAAAGGTTACAAGGTTGTTCCGCGTAGGCCCTCTGCGGATTCAATAAAACCTCCGAGGAGTGAGTTGTTTCGATGTCATAAATTCCTCCACGGAGATGTTGACGAGGAGCTCCGTAGAGAGAGTAATGTCTCTGCTGAATGGGTGGTTGGAACGAATTTTTCAAAAACAAAAGTGAGTTTTGTCGATAGATCAGTTTCGTTTTTCATTTTTTGATACACAATGTAACACCCAAAAAATACGGACCAAAAATTTCATTTTAATTAAGTGATTTGCAAAACGTTTGTAACAGAATATCATACGATCATAACATTTAATAAAACATATCTCGTGGCCGTAACCCAAAACGTAAAACATAATAATATCATAGTGCAAATCCCAGAAAGACTCATAGTGAGGAAAACAAAGAGCGTGTGTGTGTGATGAGCCACTACCGCGCCAACTCCTTCCCCTTGACTAAAGAGGTACCTGAAACAACAACTGGAAACCATAAGCACGAAGCTTAGTGAGTTCCCCCACTGTACCACATACCATATAACCACATAACATACATATATTGTCAGGCATATCTGGGTGCCCGACCTACCCCTTCGGTCCTCTCGACGGGATACTGACTAGCATATCTGGGTGCTGGCCTCCCCTTCGGTCCTCTCGACTGGATACTGACTAGCATATCTGGGTGTTGGTATCCCCCTTTGGTCATCTCGACCGGATACTAGGGACTATTTCACCCCTACCACTACCACATAACACATATCACATAATCTGTCTAGCATGGCTAGGCATGACCGCCCCTTCGGCCCTATTGACCGGTAATCTGGGGACTATCTCCCCTACTGTCACTAGCACATAACATCATATCATACTAGCACATAAACATATCACAGGTAGTAGAAACCCTAGATGAATATCACATAGACAATCATCTAACATACAACTCCTACTGGTGGGCCGGCATTGTGGCCGTAGACCCACCGCTACTGGAAGGTAACTCACCTCGAAGTAGTTGCTGATTAGAGCGGGAACTGACTGTCTACTGCTGTTGCTATCCCAGAAATCCTCCGGCTATAATTCCCACAAAACGTTCATTCAAACACTGCTAGATGTACTTAGGGTAGAATGACTCTTTTACCCTTGACTAGGTCAACGTCCAAGTCAAAGTCAACTTCCTGTTGACCCGACTCACCGAGTTGGCTTGCCAACTCGTCGAGTCCCGTCCCATCCGATCGTCCTTAATCCCGACTCTACTCGTCGAGTTAGGCATTGACTCGACGAGTTCTCCTTCCAAACTGATGTCCAAAAGTCCTTCATCCTACCCGCCGAGTTGTATGAACAACTCGTCGAGTTCGTCTTCATCCGAAGAACGCTCTATGCTGAGACTCGCCGAGTTGTATGAACAAATCGTCGAGTCTGTTCTTGAGGTAAGAAGATTGCCTTGGACTCGCCGAGTCAGGGCATTGACTCGCCAAGTCCTTCCATGGATGAATCCGGATTCCGACTCACTGAGTCCACCCATGACTCACTGCTACTCAACATACACGAAAAAGGGGGAAAATCAGGGACTCACGACTCGACTCGCCGAGTTAGAAGAATGACTCGCCGATTCGCATGCATACAAAAACTGTACACTCGATTCTGCTTTGATCTAGTGCATACGATTCATAGATCTGGGTTCCTAGGGTTGATTTTGACGCGTAAAGTCTCCAACTTTACGTGCATGCATACTCATACAAGTGATTTAAGGACTTTAATGGGGTTAGAAGTGTAGATCTTGGCTTGCTCATGAAAATGGCCCATAAAGGTTGTAGATCTGAGCTTCTAGAGCTCAGATGTGGTCAGATCTGAAGGCTAAACGAACCAAGGAGTCCTCTAAACCACAACCAAGCCAAATAAATGGTTCCAAAAAGTCTTAAAGATGCTCTAATGGAGGTTCAACCATAGAAACAGAAGAAGGGGTCGAGTTTTACCTTATAAATCTCTGAAATGGGCTCACAACTTCTGTTCTCCTCCTCCTCCTTGATCTTTCCTCCTTCTCTTCTTCAAAACTTCAAAGAAACACATACAAACACTCAAATCACAAAGGGGAAGGTTAGGATTTGGCTAAGGTTGCTCTGAGAGTGAAGGGGGAGAGCTTGGGGGCGCATATGGTGGTTTAAATAGGGTGCAAACCCTTGAAATTAGGGTTTCATCAGACAGCGGGGACTCGTCGAGTCGCCAACTTAAACATGCTCAATATCCCGGCTCTACTCGGCGAGTCGGGCCTACAACTCTCCGAGTCCAAGGCTAAAATACAGAATACTTAGATAAATTTTACATACTAGGAACCAGGTGCTACAAATCTCCCCCACTTATTTTAGACTTCATCCTCGAAGTCTGCTGCTCAATCCTGAAACAGCTCGGGGTAATGCTCGATCATTTCTTCCACCGGCTCCCAAGTCCACTCCGAACCCTTTCGGTGCTGCCATTGCACCTTCACTAATTCCATCCTCTTATTCCTCAGATCCTTCGACTTCCGGTTGAGGATTGCGACTGGGTGCTCAATGTAATTCAGGCTGCCATCAACCTGGATATCTTCTAACGGCACTACCGCTGAGTCATCCACTAGGCACTTCCGCAACTGGGAGACATGGAAGGTGCTGTGGATCTGACTGAGTTCGGCTGATAGATCCAACCTATATGCCACCCTGCCCACCCGGGCTACAATCCTGAACGGTCCAATGTATCTCGGGCCCAACTTGCCCCGCTTCATGAATCGAATGATGTCCTTCCAAGGCGACACCTTCAGGAGAACCATATCCCCGACCTGGAACTCCAGGTCTGATCGGCATTTGTCGGCGTAACTTTTCTGCCGACTCTGAGCAGTCTGAAGCCTGCTCCGAACCTGCTGAATCCTCTCGGTCGTCTTGAGCACTATTTCTGTGCTCCCCATGACCCTCTGGCCAACTTCACCCCAACATATCGGGGTCCTGCACCTCCGTCCGTACAACATCTCGAATGGAGGACGGTCAATACTCACGTGGTAGCTGTTGTTGTACAAGAACTCTGCCAAGGGAAGATAGGTATCCCAGCTACCACCGAAGTCTAGCACGCATGCCCGCAACATATCCTATGGAGTTTGGATGGTCCGCTCGCTCTGACCATCTGTCTGCGGGTGAAAGGCGGTGATAAAATGCAGACGAGTGCCCAACTCGTCATGAAACTTCTTCCAAAACCTGGAAGTGAAACGCACATCCCTATCTAAAATCACTGATACCAGCACCCCGTGCCGCGCCACTATCTCCCTGATATAGATGTCGGCCAACTTTTCGGCTAAGATACTCTCCTGGATCGGAATAAAATGGGTGCTCTTGGTCAATCGATCCACGATGACCCAAATCGAATCTACTCCTCGCGCAGTCCTGGGAAGCTTTGTGATAAAATCCATCGTAATATCTTCCCATTTCCACAACGGGATATCCAACGGCTGCATCTTGTCGTGCAGTCTCTGATGCTCGGCCTTGACCTTCCTGTAGGTCAAGCACCGCTTGACGTACCAAGCCACATCCCGTTTCATGCGGGGCCACCAATAGTCCAGACGAAGATCCCTATACATCTTCGTCGCCCCTGGATGAATGAAGAACCGGGATTTGTGTGCCTCCTCCATCAAGATCTGGCGCACGCCTCCGAGATACGGCACCCACACCCTACGGTGTAGTCTCAATAATCCTCGACTATCATAATCGAAGGAGGTGACTTGACCCACTATCCGCTTGCCCTTCCGATGCTCCTCCTTCATAGCCTCCTGTTGAGTTGCCCGAATCTGCTCTATCAGTGGAGTCACCACCGTCATCCTCATACACACATCCCTGGTCGGCGCTGCCTTACGGCTAAGCGCATCGGCCACCACATTGGCCTTCCTTGGGTGATAAAGGATCTCGCAATCATAATCCTTCACCATGTCCAACCACCGACGCTGTCTCATGTTCAGATTCGGCTGATCCGTGAGGTACCTCAAACTCTTGTGGTCTGTGTAAATGGTACATCGAACCCTGTAGAGGTAATGTCGCCAAATCTTGAGGGCGAAGACCACCGCCCCCAACTCTAAATCGTGCGTCGGATAATTCGCCTCGTGAAGCTTCAGCTGCCTCGAGGCATAAGCAATGACATGCCCTCTATGCATCAATACCGCGCCCAAACCTGAAATAGACGTGTCACAGTATACCACAAAATCCTCTATGCCCTCTGGCATGGCTAAGATTGGCACCTCGCACAATCTCTGCCTCAGAAACTCAAACGCTGCCTGCTGCTCAGGCCCCCATCGAAAGACCACGGCTTTCTTGGTCAACCGTGTCAGGAGGACGGCTATCTTAGAGAAGTCCTGAATGAATCTCCGATAGTAGCCCGCTAATCCTAGGAAACTTCGAATCTCGGATGGAGACTTCGGAATCTCCCATCTCATCATGGCCTCCACCTTGGCTGGGTCTACTGAAATCCCGTTCTGGTTGACAAGGTGCCTAAGAAACTGCACCTCGCACAACCAAAACTCACATTTGGAGAACTTGGCGTACAAGCTCTCCCTCCTCAAGGTCTCCATCACCTCCCGCAGGTGCTCCTCATGCTCCTCCTGTGTCTTGGAATAAACCAAGATGTCGTCAATGAAAACTATCACAGACCGATCCAGCATCGGTCTACACACGTGGTTCATGAGGTCCATGAACGCGGCAGGAGCATTGGTGAGCCCAAACGACATCACCACGAACTCATAATGGCCATAACGCGTCCAAAACGCGGTCTTCTGCACATCCTCCTCTCTGACCCTCATCTGATGATAGCCTGATCGCAAATCGATCTTAGAGAACCAAGATGCTCCCTGTAACTGATCAAAGAGGTCATCAATCCTCAGGAGTGGGTAACGGTTCTTCACTGTTACCTTATTCAGCTCCCGATAATCTATACACATTCGATGTGACCCGTCCTTGTTCTTCACAAACAGGATTGGGGATCCCCAGGGTGAACTGCTTGGTCGAATAAATCCCTTGTCTAGCAGCTCCTGCAGCTGCGTAGAAAACTCCTGCATCTCGGGAGGAGCCAACCGATAGGGTGCCTTGGCTATCGGAGCCGCACCAGGAACTAGGTCTATCCTGAACTCTACCTGTCGCTCCAGAGATATCCCAGGAAGCTCCTCCGGGAACACATCTGCGTAGTCTCGCACCACCGGGACCTCGCTCACCGTCGCTTTACCCGCCTCCTGGGTATCCATAACATACGCGACATATCCTGCACAACCCTGCTATAGGTAGCGTCTGGCCCTCGCTGCTGAACATACTATGGGTCCACGCAGTGGCCCCTCTCCGTGCATCACCAACTCTCCCCCACTTGGGGTCCTGATCCGCACTAGCTGCTGTGTGCAATCTATCACCGCCCTATTAGGGCTCAACCAATCCATGCCTATAATCACTTTGTTCCCATGCAACGGAATGGGAACCAAATCCACCAAGTAGCGCTCCTCAAATAACATCAGAACACAATCTCTGAACACCGTTGATGCCCGCACCGATCGATCATCGGCAATCTCTACTTCTAAAGGGCAATCCAACATGCCTGCGGACTCAGTAAACTTCTTGCTAAGTGCAAGAGAGACAAACGATCGGGTGGCACCCGAGTCAAACAACACCTGAACAGGGATACCGTTCACATGGAACGATCCTAATGCATATACACATAGCACATATCAATAACATAACACCATATAAATAAAATAGAGGGAAAGAATCATACCCGTCACCACATCGGGCGTGGCGCGTGCCTCCTCGGTAGTCAGCTGAAATGCCCGGATCCTCACCACTGGAGCCTCTGCCTTGCCCCGCCGGCCATCAGTGATCCGCAAGGTCGCTGGAGCTGGCGCCTTCACTGGCGCTGCTGCTGTCAACTGGGGGCAATTGGCCTTCTTGTGACCCCTCTGGTTGCAATGGAAACATAGCAACTCAGACGTCTGTATCACAGGTGTAGGGGCGGTACAATCCCGGCTGAAGTGCCCTGCCTTTCCGCACTTGTAACAGCCTGACGATCCCAACTTGCACGCTCCCTCGTACGTCTTGCCGCATTTCCTGCAGCAGCCTCGCCCCTGTTGGCCTTTCGGCCCCGCATCTGGTCCCTTGGGCTTCTTCCCCGAAGCCCCCATAACATGCCCCTCTTCCACCTTCCTCTTCCGAATGTGCTCCAAATCTATCTCCCTCTCCCTTGCCCTGGCAATCATCGAGTCCAGGGTAGGGCAAGCTGAAAAACTGACATGCTCCCGAATATCAGCTCGTAGCATGTCATGATAGCGGGTCCTCCTCATATCCTCATCACCCGCATTCTAGGGCACCAACAACGCCCTCTCCCGGAACTTGGCGGTGATCTCCGCCACAGTCTCTGTTGTCTGCCTCATATCTACAAACTCCCTGGCCAGCTGCTGAAGCTCGACAGCCGGCGCAAACTCTGCCCTAAACCTGGTCACAAAGTCCGACCAGGTCATAGCCTCGACAGCCGAGGCTCCCAACAAGTCACCAACGAACTCCCACCAATCCCTAGCTCAATCTCGTAAACACCCTGCTGAAAATCTCACCTTCGACCCCTCGGGGCAGAAGCTAGTCAACTGTGCAGACTCAATGTCTGCAACGCATCGCCTGGCAGCTATGGGGTCCTTCGCCCCGTGAAAATCCGGCGCACCATTGCCCCTGAAGTCCTTAAAGGACAGTGTGCGAGATCCTGAATGGCCAGATGCCATGTCACTCCTGAACGCCCTGAGACGGTCCTCCATCAGCTCAACTATCCCTTCCTTGATCGACCCGAAAATGATGGGGGTCGACTTAAGGATGCATTTGGTGATCTTTGACGCGATGAACTCGCGTAGCCTCTCATTTGCTGGCTCGGAACCTGATCTCGAACCCGATCCCTCCCCAGAACTGCCACCCGCTGGCCTCTGACATAGTACCGCCATTCTGCAATACACACAAGCAACCATTAGTGATACTGATACCTCAAAAGGGATCACATTTATTTCAAGTTCTCCAGTCTTGTCTCGGCCTTCCTTTGTTCGGGTACGAATCCTCTGCTTTCAGTAGTATGGGCCCATACTACTTCCACATCTATCCGCACATTCTTTAAGGACTGCCTTGACTCCACCAGATCCCTTTCACTACTGCTAATCACTGCTATTCCCATTCTAGGCTTGCCCTAGTGAAAATCTCTGACTCCACCCAAACCGGCCCTCAGCTGCTGAAGGCTTCCTCGTAGTGCCAATTAGCCATTACTTGAACACCATCAGATGTGATGAGGCTCAGATAATCCTTCGAGTAACATACTCATCCCTAAAATGGTTAGACTCAAACAAGAGCTGCGCAATAGGGCCAAATCCAGCACTCTGAGATTATTCAACCCTGATCACATGTAACGTGACGTATTCACCTAATGACTAACTCCTATCACTCAGAGTCCCATAAAGCACAAAGCAAGCAGCATTCGGACGCAGGAAAACTACTCAAGCAAATCTGTCCTCACAGCGTGTCACACCCCCAAACCAGAACGGCGGAATCGTTCGGGGGCGTAGGACGTCATATTCAGTATCATAACAGTTCATAGAAAGGAAAGTACACACCACCATAATATAAATATGTTTGAAAAGTTTACATGATTGCAGGTGTTACATGTTTGCAAAAGAAATCAAATATAAAATGGCGATCCAAAATATGTTACTAACGCCAGTGCGTTAGTCTTCCGAAGTAGTTGCTACCTGGCTAGCGGTTTCCTGTGAATACAAGTTATTTCAAAGAAAAAGTGTCAACATTTAAGTTGGTGAGTTCATAAGTAGTGTTTTGAGAAGATGTATGCCATTCGAAAGTGTTTGTATGTTTTCCAGAAAAACCCTTATTTTCCCTATAAAAGTATGAGATGCATATGGATATTCATGATGTAAATTGCAACTATTTGTACCGAGAAAATCCCTTATTTTCCTATTAGTTGTTTGTTTTGTATACAGGAAAAACCCTTATTTTCCTGACATAACTGGCAGTCTTGAAGACCGAAAATTTCAAGCAAGCGACGTGCTTGTAAGTCGTGTCATAGTTTTACATAGTAAAGCTATACGAAAATCACCCTTATTAAATGAAGAGTAGTTTTAATGACTACTTGTTCATAAAAGCATAATACCATAATAATTGTATATCCGATGAGTTTTATAACCATACTAAACATAATATGCCTGTAGCGACGTTCTTCAGGCGTCGTAGCGTTATGACAACTGTCACCCCAAAAGACGGACTGTAGCTAACAGTCAGGGCGCGGGATCATGACTTCCCGTATAGATCTATACACATTTGACACGTTCTCCGAACGGGAGACTCTGGTTATAGACAGGACTTGTAGCATTATTTTCTAATAAAGAAAGTAACGTTTGAAGATATACACGACTCATGGATTCTCAACTAAGTCCGTAATAAGGTAGTAGTTTGTATGCAAAGTTTAACCTCTTTCACAATGTTTGACAAAGCATAATCATAAGTTCTTTGAATGCATGAAATGACTTAGTAAAGAAATGTTACCCTTGATATGATGTGTTTGTATGTAAACGTATAAATAAAACATATTTCTATTTATAAACATATTATATCCCAAAGAGGGTAAAGCTGTGTTGTGAGGGGTTTTGTATCATAATAACTTCACAAGATAGTTAAAACAACAGTATGAAAAGTATATCAAAAGGTTAATGTTTCACACGAATTTAGTCATGTGTTAACTTGTATTCCTCCCCAAAAAGAGTATAAAACATTTAAAATGTATTTAAAGAGTGTTCAAAGGGGATATGAACTCACTTGATAGTTTGAAGATTGTGAGGTGGAAAACCGAGCAGGGTTTCGTCTCGGGAAACTGATTTTTCTCGGGATTCTCGGGAATCTCGGGAGTAGAATCGGCCTTCGGGACTTGAGCCAAAAAGACCAGAGCTTCGGGTTTGAACGGACACGGAAAACGAGGAAATGCTGAGAGAGAGAGAAGAGAAATGAACCCTTTCTTTGGAAACCCTCGCATTCTATTTATAGAAAGGCAGGTCTGCCTCGGTACGCGGGGCGTACGCTCGTACGCGCTGCGTACGCGTACGTCATGCATGACCGAAGCCTCGACTGCCTCGGTTCGGATGGGACGGGTTCTTGGGTTCTCGGGTCGGATGGGACGGGTTGCTGGGGAGGTGGGTCGGATGGGACGCCGGGTCGGATGGGACGTCGGGTCGGACGGGTCGGCTTCCTCGGATATGGCGACGTGGACGATCCGAGGCCAATCCTCTCGGTTACGCGGGGCGTACAGGAGTACGCAGCGCGTACTTCGGAGAAGGACGCTGACTCCTCTTCGGATAATATCCGAATTTTGAATTAAATAAATAATTAATTTATTTAATAAACTTCAAAAATCCATATCTTCTTCATACGAACTCCGTTTTTGATGGTCTTTATATCCACGCGTAGGTGAGACTACGATCTACAACTTTCGTTTAGACTCCGTTGGCAAATTCCAAAAATTATTTTTATTATTTATTTTATAACTAATCGTTTTTAAGGAATTTCTTTGAAAAATCATAACTTCCTCATGCGAAGTCAGATTTGGACGTTCTTTTTGTGTACGCTCACGGTTTAATGTTATCTATGACTTTCATTTAGATACCTAAGGCTAAATGTTATCGTATTGAAACTTTGCGTTTTTCGTTTGATCGGTGTTGTCGGTTTTGACAGAAATTTTAGAATGGTCATAGCTTCTTCGCCATAACTCAGATTTTAGTGTTCTTTATTTATTTGGAACCTTTAAGACGATATCTACTACATAGCGTACTCCAAATCAGAGCTTTTGAACAATACATTTATCGATGATATTCCCATTACATTCAAAAGGGGTTACAAGACTCGGTTTATAATGCCCGGGATAACGGGTTGTTACATCATCCCCCCGTTAAACGGAATTTCGTCCCGAAATTTAATACAAGGTAAGAGTTTTAGGGGCTGAGGAAGAGATGCGGATACTTCTGTAGCATTTGGTCTTCCCGTTCCCATGTGAATTCGGGTCCTCTCTTAGCATTCCATCGAACTTTTACTATTGGAATGCGACTCTGCTTGGTCCTTTTAACTTCCCTATCCATGATCTCGACGGGTTCTTCCACAAAGTTGAGATTTTTGTTTAACTCGATTTCATCGAGTGGAATTACAAGTGTTTCGTCGGACAAACACTTTTTCAGGTTCGACACGTGGAATACTGGATGTACTTTGTTAAGCTCGATTGGAAGTTGGAGTTTGTAGGCCACTGGACCAACTCTCGAAATGATTTCGTAGGGTCCAATGTACCTGGGATTTAGCTTTCCACGCTTCCCAAAGCGTATCACGCCCTTCCAGGGTGAGACCTTCAGTAACACACGGTCGCCAATCTGGAATTCCAAGGGTTTACGTCTCCTGTCGGCATAGCTCTTTTGTCTATCCCTTGAGGACTTCAGTCGTTCTCGTATTTGCACGATCTTTTCGGTAGTTTCTCTGATGATCTCTGGACCAGTAAGGGTGCTTTTAGTGACTAGACCTTTTGCCAATTGGGTGTCGCCCACTTCTGTCCAGCACAGGGGTGATCTGCACTTACGGCCGTAAAGGGCTTCGAACGGAGCGGTCTTGATGCTAGTATGATAACTATTGTTATAAGAGAACTCGACCAAAGGCAAGTGAATATCCCATGCCTTGCCAAAGTCGATTACACATGCTCGCAACATGTCTTCCAAGGTTTGGATCGTCCTCTCACTCTGTCCGTCAGTTTGAGGGTGGTATGCTGTACTCATGTCCAACCTTGTTCCCATGGATTTTTGCAGTGATTGCCAAAATCTGGAAGTGAACCTGCTGTCTCTATCTGAGATGATGGACATTGGTACTCCATGAAGTCGTACGATCTCCCGGATGTAGGTTCTTGATAGTTTTTCCATCCTATCGGTTTCCTTGATAGGTAAGAAATGGGCTGACTTGGTTAATCTGTCGACGATTACCCAAATAGTATCTTGGCCACTCTGAGTTTTGGGCAGTTTGGTTATGAAGTCCATGGAAATCTGCTCCCATTTCCACTCAGGTATTTCAGGTTGTTGGAGTAGGCCTGAGGGTTTTTGGTGTTCTATTTTTATTTTGGCGCAAGTTAAACACTTGCCCACGTACGTAGCGATCTCCGCTTTCATGTTTGGCCACCAGTAGAGTTGCTTGAGATCTAGATACATCTTGTCTGACCCTGGGTGTACGGAGTATGGGGTCCTGTGTGCCTCGCTCATAACTACCTCTCTGAATCCCCCAAACTTTGGTGTCCAGATCCGGTTCATGAAGTAGCGTGCTCCGTCACTCTTGATTTCTAAGTTCTTGTCCATTCCCCTAAGGGCCTCACCTGCCACGTTTTCGGGTTTCAAGGCCTCTAATTGAGCTTCCTTGACTTGCGTTGATAGGTGCGAATGGATCGACATAGCTAATGACTTCACTCTCCGGCCTGAGTACTCCTTTTGACTAAGGGCATCGGCTACGACGTTTGCTTTTCCCGGATGATAGCGAATATCGCATTCGTAATCACTGAGTAGCTCGACCCATCGCCGTTGTCTCATGTTGAGCTCCTTCTGATCGAAAATGTGTTGTAAACTCTTGTGGTCGGTAAAGATAGTGCTCTTCGTTCCATACAAGTAATGTCTCCAGATCTTCAGGGCAAACACTACTGCTCCTAGCTCAAGATCGTGGGTCGTGTAGTTAACCTCATGTGTTTTCAACTGTCTCGAGGCGTAGGCGATGACCTTACCTCGTTGCATCAGAACACATCCGAGTCCTTGGTTTGATGCATCGCAATAAACTACGAAGTCTTCTATTCCTTCGGGAAGGGATAGTATTGGTGCGGTGCACAAGGCTCGTTTGAGCGTTTGGAACGCTCTTTCTTGTTTCTCTTCCCAGTCAAAGGCCACACCTTTCTGGGTTAGGGTTGTAAGAGGCTTCGCTATTCGTGAGAAGTTCTGAATGAACCTGCGGTAGTAGCCAGCGAGACCTAGAAATTGGCGAATTTCTGTAGGAGTCTTCGGTGCTGACCAGTTCTCAATGGCCTTAATTTTGGATGGGTCCACGTGGATTCCCTCTTCGCTTACCACGTGTCCTAAGAATTCGACTCTTCGGATCCAAAATTCACATTTCGAGAACTTCGCATAAAGTTTCTCTTTTCGTAATATCCCTAGAACTTGTCGCAGATGATCGCCATGCTCTTTCTTACTTCGGGAGTAGATCAGGATGTCGTCAATGAAAACGATGACGAACTGATCCAAGTAAGGTCGGCATACTCTATTCATCAGATCCATGAAGACTGCGGGCGCATTGGTCAATCCGAATGGCATTACCACGAACTCGTAATGTCCATAACGAGTTCGGAAGGCGGTCTTCGGCACATCCTCCTCTAGCACTCGTAACTGGTGATACCCGGACCTCAGATCAATCTTAGAAAAATAGTTCGCCCCTTGCAGTTGGTCGAATAGATCATCTATGCGCGGTAGAGGATAACGATTCTTGACCGTCAGTTTGTTGAGTTCTCTGTAGTCGATGCACATTCTGAACGATCCATCTTTCTTTTTCACAAACAATACGGGTGCTCCCCATGGTGAGAAGCTCGGTCTGATGAATCCTTTTCCCAGTAGTTCATTCAGTTGACTGGATAGCTCCTGCATCTCTGCCGGGGCTAATCGATAAGGTGCTTTGGCTACTGGGGTAGCTCCGGGAATCAGATCGATTCTGAATTCGACTTGTCTTACGGGTGGTATCCCTGGAAGGTCCTCGGGAAATACATCGGGAAAATCGCATACGTCGGGCACATCCTTGATGTCCCGGACTTCGCGTTTCACGTCTACAACATGTGCAAGAAATGCGTGACACTCCTTTCGTAAGTGCTTCTGAGCTTGGATACTTGAGATGATTCTAAGAGTGGTACTAGGTTTGTCGCCCAAGACAAGGAAGGTTTCGCCGGTTGGCAGATTAAGGCGAACGGCCTTATCGTAACATAGAATGTCCGCACGATGTGAACTTAGCCAATCCATGCCAATGATGACATCGAAACTCTTAATCGAGACTGGCATGAGGTTGATTTGAAAGGGATTATCGTTTAGAGTTAGGGTGCAGTTTAAGTATATCTCTTTAGTGCCTTCAGTTTTCCCGTTGGCCATTTCTACTATGAACGGTTCGCTTAATGATTGTGGTATTGGTTTTAGCATGCTTTTAAAGTCGTGACTCACAAAGCTCCTTTCTGCTCCACTATCAAACAAAATGCATGCATACGAGTTATCGAGAAGAAACGTACCCGTAACAACAGTAGGGTCCGCAATGGCTTCATCTTGTCCCATTGCGAAAACTCGGCCTCTTCCGCCGGTATTCCTGTTGTTTGCCTTCGGGCAGTCCTTGCGGTAGTGCCCTGTGCTCCCGCACTCAAAGCAAGCGCGGCTTACTCCGGTATTAGCAGTGGGGGCGGATTGTTGGGTTGGCTCCTTGCAATAGCGGGCTGTATGACCCTTCTTATTGCACCTGGTGCATTGAAGGCCATGACAGAGACCGTGATGGTGGAAGTTGCACTTGTTACATTTCGGTAGCTTTCCATTGTATGAACTTGTGGGGGCAGAGTTGGTAGGTACAGTAATAGCGTGAGTCGCTATCACTTGTTGTTTCTTGGGGTTCTCCTGGAGGATTTGTCCCCTCCTCTTGTTCCAAGGCCTACTCTGTCCCTGAGCCTCCCTAGGTGGATTTGCGGCTGTTGTGATGGTACTCTGTTTCGCTCCGTGATCGATGAGTCGTTGCGCCAGGCGTTTAGCGCTGTTGTAGGTGATAGGGTTGGAGGCTAGGACATGCCCTTGAATCTGGGGTGACAACCCCCAAATGTACCTTTCGACCTTCTTTGATTCTGGGTTGACCGTGGTAGGGCACAAAGCAGCGAGATCGTTGAACCTAGCTGTGTAAGTGACTAGGTCAGACCCGACCATTTTCAAATTCCAGAGTTCCTGCTCAAGCTTTTGCACTTCACCCCTTGGGCAGTATTCTTCCAGTAGTAGTACCTTCAGTTCTTCCCAACTCATGGCGTTAGCGACAGTGAGCGTCACTGAGTTCACATGGCTTTTCCACCAAGTGAGGGCTCGATCTATGAAGGTGCAAGCAGCGAACTTAACCTTGCTTGTTTCTTGGCACGAGCAGATCTCGAAGACAGTTTCGGTCTTTTCGAACCATTGCATTAGTGCAATGACTCCTCCTGTTCCATTAAAAGTTTTTGGTTTAGCGTTAGAGAACTCCTTGTAGGTACATTCTCTTCCTTGGCCATGACCAGTGCCATGATTTGGATGATTCGTGCTGCTTCCCGCCCCTCCATTCCCTTGGGAGTTTATTTGCGAGAGGGCTGCGGTTACCGCTGCTGTGATAGCAGCCTGAACCATGGCCGGATCATAAGCTGGTGGTGGAGGTGGTGGTGGTGCCGTGCCCGGCCTGGGCCTTAAGTTTGGACGAGGAGGCATCTTGCTGCCAAAAGAAAAATATGGAAGGAAATTATAAGTTTTGGCAGTTCAAAGTTGAATGATATTGAATGAACTTCTAACAGTTCTAGGAAGTTGAGTTTAATTGACCCAATATTTTAAGCTTGAAGGTAAAGTTTGAATAGATGCACCAATGAATCGAACTATTTGCGCAAGATTAACAACGGTAAGAAAAGCGGTATACCCTTATATATATTAAACATATAGTTGTGTTACAGCGGGGTCTAGACAAAATTCCTTGGCCTCTCTAAAGGCCTCCGGTTACGGAAAATTTTAAAGAAAGTAATACTTTTATCCGAAGTCCTAGTTTATAACAAAATTTGAGAGTTGGGCAAGTACTACTTGCGGTGCGCCTTGCGTTTAGAGCTCGACTCTGTGTCGGACTGCTTCGACTCCATGAGGCGTCTGTCAAACGCAGCCTGTTGTTCTCTTAATTCTGCGAAGGCCGCGTTTGCTTGTGCTTGAAACGCTTCGGCGCGAATGTGGATGTCGTTCTGCATCAACTCTAGGCGGTTGATATCGGCCGTGTGAATTTGCACATCCACATTGATCTCTCGGATTCGGTTGGCTTGCACTCCAGATTGATAGCACTGGTTGGCGAGTTTGCCAACCATGACCGGAAGTGCGCGATCGGCTGATCCCCCGCCTCTCACGTCATAGAAGTCTCGGCACATGCCATAAGGAGGGCGTACGCTTTGTTGTTGGCTCCAATGATGGAGGTGACTTCCCCACACTGGAGTGGGTCCTTGGAAATTTCTCACGTGGACAGGTGGTGGATCGATCACTTCAGGTTCTGAGTCAGTACCGGAGTCATCACCCAATTCTATGGGTTCCTCATCCTCTTCTGGATCATCTTCGATCCATCCTCCGTTGCCTTGGTTGGGAAAGTAGGGGTCATTGGGGTGGTGAAATCCAGCCATTTGACTGTACGAGAAATAGGGTCATAAGAATTGAATAAAGTCGGAACATGCAAAACATGTAAGTTAGTTTAAATAGCAATTACTCCTATAGCATTTAAATTATTGTGTTTGATTCTTATAACGGTTTGGTAAGTTTTTAAAATTTGTTGTCCACTGCAGACACCCCTCGGCACACGTTAGTCGGCTCTCGGACAAATATAGTTGATCAGGCTATATCCTTCCCAGTTCCGATTACGTGTCCCAAGGCGTTCCTGTACTGTACAACTCATTAATAATACTTCTAATATGGTACGATGTGGAACTGTTATTTATTACTAGATGAATGCATGCTTACTTATACAAACTAAATAGATTTAATTTCAAAAGCATGACTCTTCTCAGAGTGTTTTTGCCCAGTTGAGTTTATAGTTGTATAAAAAAAATGGTTTTGATATACTTAATTCACTATAAACGAAGCTCTGATACCAATCTGTCACACCCCCAAACCAGAACGGCGGAATCGTTCGGGGGCGGAGGACGTCATATTCAGTATCATAACAGTTCATAGAAAGGAAAGTACACACCACCATAATATAAATATGTTTGAAAAGTTTACATGATTGCAGGTGTTACATGTTTGCAAAAGAAATCAAATATAAAATGGCGATCCAAAATATGTTACTAACGCCAGTGCGTTAGTCTTCCGAAGTAGTTGCTACCTGGCTAGCGGTTTCCTGTGAATACAAGTTATTTCAAAGAAAAAGTGTCAACATTTAAGTTGGTGAGTTCATAAGTAGTGTTTTGAGAAGATGTATGCCATTCGAAAGTGTTTGTATGTTTTCCAGAAAAACCCTTATTTTCCCTATAAAAGTATGAGATGCATATGGATATTCATGATGTAAATTGCAACTATTTGTACCGAGAAAATCCCTTATTTTCCTATTAGTTGTTTGTTTTGTATACAGGAAAAACCCTTATTTTCCTGACATAACTGGCAGTCTTGAAGACCGAAAATTTCAAGCAAGCGACGTGCTTGTAAGTCGTGTCATAGTTTTACATAGTAAAGCTATACGAAAATCACCCTTATTAAATGAAGAGTAGTTTTAATGACTACTTGTTCATAAAAGCATAATACCATAATAATTGTATATCCGATGAGTTTTATAACCATACTAAACATAATATGCCTGTAGCGACGTTCTTCAGGCGTCGTAGCGTTATGACAACTGTCACCCCAAAAGACGGACTGTAGCTAACAGTCAGGGCGCGGGATCATGACTTCCCGTATAGATCTATACACATTTGACACGTTCTCCGAACGGGAGACTCTGGTTATAGACAGGACTTGTAGCATTATTTTCTAATAAAGAAAGTAACGTTTGAAGATATACACGACTCATGGATTCTCAACTAAGTCCGTAATAAGGTAGTAGTTTGTATGCAAAGTTTAACCTCTTTCACAATGTTTGACAAAGCATAATCATAAGTTCTTTGAATGCATGAAATGACTTAGTAAAGAAATGTTACCCTTGATATGATGTGTTTGTATGTAAACGTATAAATAAAACATATTTCTATTTATAAACATATTATATCCCAAAGAGGGTAAAGCTGTGTTGTGAGGGGTTTTGTATCATAATAACTTCACAAGATAGTTAAAACAACAGTATGAAAAGTATATCAAAAGGTTAATGTTTCACACGAATTTAGTCATGTGTTAACTTGTATTCCTCCCCAAAAAGAGTATAAAACATTTAAAATGTATTTAAAGAGTGTTCAAAGGGGATATGAACTCACTTGATAGTTTGAAGATTGTGAGGTGGAAAACCGAGCAGGGTTTCGTCTCGGGAAACTGATTTTTCTCGGGATTCTCGGGAATCTCGGGAGTAGAATCGGCCTTCGGGACTTGAGCCAAAAAGACCAGAGCTTCGGGTTTGAACGGACACGGAAAACGAGGAAATGCTGAGAGAGAGAGAAGAGAAATGAACCCTTTCTTTGGAAACCCTCGCATTATATTTATAGAAAGGCAGGTCTGCCTCGGTACGCGGGGCGTACGCTCGTACGCGCTGCGTACGCGTACGTCATGCATGACCGAAGCCTCGACTGCCTCGGTTCGGATGGGACGGGTTCTTGGGTTCTCGGGTCGGATGGGACGGGTTGCTGGGGAGGTGGGTCGGATGGGACGCCGGGTCGGATGGGACGTCGGGTCGGACGGGTCGGCTTCCTCGGATATGGCGACGTGGACGATCCGAGGCCAATCCTCTCGGTTACGCGGGGCGTACAGGAGTACGCAGCGCGTACTTCGGAGAAGGACGCTGACTCCTCTTCGGATAATATCCGAATTTTGAATTAAATAAATAATTAATTTATTTAATAAACTTCAAAAATCCATATCTTCTTCATACGAACTCCGTTTTTGATGGTCTTTATATCCACGCGTAGGTGAGACTACGATCTACAACTTTCGTTTAGACTCCGTTGGCAAATTCCAAAAATTATTTTTATTATTTATTTTATAACTAATCGTTTTTAAGGAATTTCTTTGAAAAATCATAACTTCCTCATGCGAAGTCAGATTTGGACGTTCTTTTTGTGTACGCTCACGGTTTAATGTTATCTATGACTTTCATTTAGATACCTAAGGCTAAATGTTATCGTATTGAAACTTTGCGTTTTTCGTTTGATCGGTGTTGTCGGTTTTGACAGAAATTTTAGAATGGTCATAGCTTCTTCGCCATAACTCAGATTTTAGTGTTCTTTATTTATTTGGAACCTTTAAGACGATATCTACTACATAGCGTACTCCAAATCAGAGCTTTTGAACAATACATTTATCGATGATATTCCCATTACATTCAAAAGGGGTTACAAGACTCGGTTTATAATGCCCGGGATAACGGGTTGTTACACAGCGAGAAGCTGAACTAGCATAAAATGCTACACTCATACTACCAGGCATAACCTAATTAGGCTATCCTACTACTGTCTACTCAATACTAGGATGCAATTCTCATAAGCTGAAGCACATAAAGTAGGCACATAAGGCATCACTCCTAGATCCTTAGTCCTATTCTAGCATGCTGTTCTACTGAGACTGTTTAACATAACATAAACTTGTATGGGTACTTTGGGGAATACTTACTTGAGCTTGGCCGGTCGTGCACATCACACACTTCATACTTTTTCCAAAACTCTTTAATATACCTTTTTGGAAATCATTTTCTTAGAAAATTCTTTTATTCACTCAATTTGAGTCCAGACACCCCCGAAGGTGTGTCCGAATCCCTCAAACCAGGACTCTGATACCAACTTGTAACACCCCAAAAATACGGACCAAAAATTTCATTTTAATTAAGTGATTTGCAAAACGTTTGTAACAGAATATCATACGATCATAACATTTAATAAAACATGTCTCGTGGCCGTAACCCAAAACGTAAAACATAATAATATCAGAGTGCAAATCCCAGAAAGACTCATAGTGCGGAAAACAAAGAGCGTGTTTGTGTGATGAGCCGCTACCGCGCCAACTCCTTCCCCTTGACTGAAGAGGTACCTGAAACAACAACTGAAAACCGTAAGCACGAAGCTTAGTGAGTTCCCCCACTGTACCACATACCATATAACCACATAACATACATATATTGTCAGGCATATCTGGGTGCCCGACCTACCCCTTCGGTCCTCTCGACGGGATACTGACTAGCATATCTGGGTGCTGGCCTCCCCTTCGGTCCTCTCGACTGGATACTGACTAGCATATCTGGGTGTTGGTCTCCCCCTTCGGTCATCTCGACCGGATACTGGGGACTATTTCACCCCTACCACTACCACATAACACATATCACATAATCTGTCTAGCATGGCTAGGCATGACTGCCCCTTCGGCCCTATCGACCGGTAATCTGGGGACTATCTCCCCTACTGTCACTAGCACATAACATCATATCATACTAGCACATAAACATATCACAGGTAGTAGCAACCCTAGATGAATATCACAGAGACAATCATGTAACATACAACTCCTATTGGTGGGCCGCCATTGTGGCCGTAGACCCACCGCTACTGGAAGGTAACTCACCTCGAAGTAGCTGCTGATTAGAGCGGGAACTGACTGTCTAC
Organism: Lactuca sativa; assembly: GCF_002870075.4. Taxonomy (NCBI): domain Eukaryota; kingdom Viridiplantae; phylum Streptophyta; class Magnoliopsida; order Asterales; family Asteraceae; genus Lactuca; species Lactuca sativa. Next base: position 51,590,865 of record NC_056626.2, on the reverse strand, counting down.
TGCTGCTGCTGTTGTTGTCCCGGAAATCCTCTGGCTATAATTCCCACAAAACATTCAGTCAAACACTACTAGATGTACTTAGGGTAGAATGACTCTTTTACCCTTGACCAGGTCAAAGTCCAAGTCAAAGTCAACTTCCTGTTGAGCCGACTCACCGAGTTGGCTTGCCAACACGTCGAGTCCCGTCCCATTCGATCGTCCTTAATCCCGACTCTACTCGTCGAGTTAGGCATTGACTCGATGAGTTCTCCTTCCAAACTGATGTCCAAAAGTCCTTCATCCTACCTGCCGAGTTGTATGAACAACTCGTCGAGTTCATCTTCATCTGAAGAACGCTCTATGCTGAGACTCGCCGAGTTGTATGAACAACTCGTCGAGTCCGTTCTTGAGGTAAGAAGATTGCCTTGGACTCGCCGAGTCAGGGCATTGACTCGCCAAGTCCTTCCATTGATGAGTCCGGCTTCCGACTCACAGAGTCCACCCATGACTAGTGCTACTCAGCATACACGAAAAGGGGGAAAATCAGGGACTCACGACTCGACTCGCCGAGTCAGAAGAATGACTCGCCGATTCGCATGCATGCAAAAACTGTACACTCGATTATGCTTGAATCCAGTGCATACCATTCATAGATCTGGGTTCCTAGGGTTGATTTTACACGTAAAGTCTCCAACTTTACATGCATACATGCTCATACAAGTGATTTAAGGACTTTAATGGGGTTAGAAGTGTAGATCTAGGCTTGCTCATGAAAATGGCCCATAAAGGTTGTAGATCTGAGCTTTTAGAGCTCATATATGGTCAGATCTGAAGGCTAAACGAACCAAGGAGTCCTCTAAACCACAACCAAGCCAAATAAATGGTTTCAAAAAGTCTTAAAGATGCTCTAATGGAGGTTCAACCATAGAAACAGAAGAAGGGGTCGAGTTTTACCTTACAAATCTCTGAAATGGGCTCACAACTTCTGTTCTCCTCCTTCTCCTTGATCTTTCCTCCTTCTCTTCTTCAAAACTTCAAAGAAACACACACAAACACTCAAATCACAAAGGGGAAGGTTAGGGTTTGGCTAAGGTTGCTCTGAGAGTGAAGGGGGAGAGCTTGGGGGCGCATATGGTGGTTTAAATAGGGTGCAAACCCTTGAAATTAGGGTTTCATCAGACAGCGGGGACTCACCGAGTCGCCAACTTAAACATGCTCAATATCCCGACTCTACTCGGTGAGTGGGGCCTACAACTCGCCGAGTCCAAGGCTAAAATACAGAATACTTAGATAAATTTTACATACCAGGAACCAGGTGCTACACACAAAGTGTTATTTTTCTTCCTTTTCATTTGACTTTCAAAAACAAATATGAGTGTTGTTATTTTATGTACTTGGGGTTTTTGGCAGATAAGTAATGAGATTAACAACTACGTTAGACCAATGTTTAACAACTTAGGTTTACTGCTTCCGCCAAATTTTGATTGTCGAATATTGTTTGATTTGATCAAAAGTAAGGCTAATGTGTTCAATAGTAATATATCATTGTCATTTCAACACCTGGTTCATGGGTATGTTATGAATATTTTAGATGAAGCAGATGTTCATCAACTCAGAAATGTAATTTCTGAAACGAAGGAGATTGTGCATTTGTATTTAGAGGTGTTTCAGGGATTGGTCGAACAGACATAACTGGTTGAGAAAGTTGTAGCATACAATGTTGAAAACATTGTATCTGATAATGTTCAAGAGTATCCAGAAGAAGAAACAGTGGCAGTGAATACGGTTGAAGAAAAAAATTTATATGAGTTTGGAAGACTGACTGACAAAACTTTGTTAGACGGTGAAGAGTCAAATGAAGGATGGTCAGAAGATGAGTTCACAGACGAGAAAAAAGCTTCAGACATATTTTACGGTATGCCTCCCATACATGATTTTCCTGATCCTATTGTTGAACCCGGACCATTTCACAGTTTAGGTCCAAATGATGATATGTTTGTTCGTCAAACATATGATAACAAACAACAACTAATTTTTGCTTTGAGTCTTAAAGTAACCTTTTAAAAGTTTCAGTTTAAGACCAAACATTCTAACAAAAATCATTATGAGGTATATTGTGAAATTGAGAACTGTAGTTGGCTTTTATATGCAAAACGCCTTGATCCCACTGATGAATTTGAAATCAGGACTTTCAACAACGTGCACACATGTTCGTAATTACAGATACAACCTAATCATAAGCATGCTAATAAAAAAGTGATGGGTTCTATATTGCATGAGATTATGGGAAAAATTCGTTCCAAGGTTTGGAGGCCTAATGAAATATCAAGGGATTTGAATGCTTTGCTGGAAATCAATGTAGATTACAAACAAGCTTGGCGCGCAAAACAATATGCTATGGAACTGTTGTTAGGATCCTCTGAAGAATGTTTTTCCAAACTTCCTTTTTATTTTCACAATTTCAAGAGGCATAATCCCGGTACAGTGGCCTATATTCAAACAGATTTTGAAGATTGTTTCGAGTGTTGTTTTTATGCCATTGGGAGCACGGTAACTACAAAAAACTTGTTGTTATTTAATATATAATTTTTTAAACAAATTATAGAGTGTTTATGTGTTCCATTTTTATATATTGCAGATACGAGCGTTCAAACGTTTTTGTCGTAAAGTTATAATTATGGATGGTGCCCATTTGAAGGGTGATTTTAAGGGAAACATATTACATGCAGTAGATATGGATGAGAACAACCAGATACTGCTCCTTGCACACAGAATATGCAAAAAAGAGAGTGGTCTTACTTGGACATGGTTTCTTGAAATGTTGTATGAATGTGTTGTTGATTGTCAAGAATTGACTTTTGTAACTGATAGGGCCGATGCAATTCGGGTTAGTATTGAAAATGTTTTTCCACATGCTCATCATGGCTTGTGTGCTTTTCATCTACTAGGAAACATAGTACACAGGTTTGGGAAAATTGATAAAACAAAAGTGTTTTTTTGGAGGCTTGTGAAAGCTTACAAAAGAAATGTTTTTGAAGAATTGTGGTATAGATTTAGTTCTACTAGGCTGCAAGTAGTAGCATATCTAAGTGAAATTCCCCGTGCTAAATGGACTAGAGCCTATTCGATGTTGAAACGTTATGATTACATGACCGCAAACAGTGCAGAGTCCATGAATGCTTTATCTGTAGATGCAAGGAAGATGCCTATAATACCCCTTCTTGAGTTCTTCTGTCGTCTTTCACAGAAATGGTGTAACAAGCATCGCATTGAGGGAGGTATGAATTTAATTTTAACTTTAATTAGGTCTAATAATAAGTTAATTATATATACCTTCTTTACAGGGAAATATTCAACAGTGCTAACAGAGTGGGCTGAAAAAGTAGTTAGTAAAAATGAAGATCGTACCACAGGATGGTCCGTTTCTGGTGTTTCAGATGCAATATATCAAGTTCATGATTTCAAACATGGTGGCATAGTTGATCTGAGGCAAGAGACATGTACATGCAAACATTGGGAAGGAACTGGGTTGCCTTTGTGGTCATGTCATAATGGTCTTGAAGCACTTGAAAAAAACTAACTTCGAACATCTGGCTATAGATGCTTACAAAATGGAAACGTACCGAAGTACGTATGAGGAGCCGGTTTACCCCCTTCTAGAACCGTGTGATTGGGAGATTCCTACTGAGATGATGGTTGTTAAACCCCCGATAATGGATACACGTCAGGTTGGTAGACCGAGAAACAAAAATTGTATCCTGTCACAAGGTGAGGAACCTACAGTAAGAAGGTGTAGTAGATGTGATAGTACAACACATAATGCAGCGACTTGTCCAGCATTGGTCCCAAAGAAACAAAAAAAGGCTACAAAAATTAGTGCGGCATCAGGTAGTAACACAAAAGGGAAAGGGAAAGGGACAGAAGGGACTCAGGAGACACAAGAGATGCACGGGACACAAGAGACGCATTGGACGAGTGGGACGCAGAGAAAACTATTGTTCAACGTTTGATTTGAATGATTGATGTTGTATTTATAGTTAATTATGTTTTATTTTAGAGGACATTAATTTCTGTACTTTGAAATGGTGTGTTTAATTTAAAGATGATGGGTAATATTATGATTATATTAGTGCATAATTACTAGTAGAATAATAACTAATACTCGAAGATAATACATTCAACAAACCAGAAACATATAGTAAACGTACAACAACAATAATTAACTTAAGGGAATTTCAAAGGATACTTTTCTTTGTCCATTCTTATGTAGTCGTCCCTAATTCTTATTTTATCTTCCATACGGTCCTTTTGCCTACCAAGTTCTATCACTTCTGCATCCTTGTCAGCAAGCCATTTTTCAGACAGTTTGATATTCTTCTTATTTTTTTTATCCATTGCTCATGATCTTTGATTTTTTTTAGTAATCGCCATCCTTTCCTCAACATCTTTGCACTCCGCCAAAACGAGGTCACGACGTTCAGTGAGAGCTCGAGACGAGTCTTTATCTTTTCTTTTTGTTGTTCTTCAGCCCATTGTAGTTGTTTCAAAGTATCCTCCGACATATATGGCTCTCTTAAATCTGGTGAGTGGGGCAAGAAAAGGGTCGATCGGATCACAATAGAAACAATCAACTTCGTTGCACGAGCAAATATACAAAGTTGAAGACGAACTCATTTAAAATTTAAAAGAAAACTTATAACACTATACCAAAAATCCAACGACCATCCATGACTATATATAGTCCCTTCCACTCCGCAGAGAGCTGTTATCTGTCCACAGAGCTTTTTGTCAGTCTGCAATAATGTTTGTCAGTCCGCAGAGCTGTTTGTCTAGTCGTTGTCATCCATACATTATGATGAGTTCGAAAACTCTTTGATCGATTAGATCTTTGTAACAGGTAAATAAATGAAACAGAAACAATAATATAAAAACACAAGTATGGATTTGAATGTGTCGAATGATTTGATTAACTCAATCCTCAGCAGAGCTCAATGAAGAACTTCCGCTGTAGAGAATTCTAGGGTTACAAAAGATAAGAACTTGTACGCTATCAAATCTCTATCAAATCTTACGTTAAGAATGCATGCAAGCATCTATATATAATAAACCCTAAACAAAACTCACGGATGGACAGGCCCATACCGGAGACAAAACTTGGACTAGCTAACGAGCCCAAAGACGCAACACTAAACTGGACCTAACAATCTCCCCCTTTGCGTCAATTTGGAGCGAGACTATCATTTCTTCTTGCTTGGACCAGCTGCTGGAAGCTTCTTGGTTGTGTCAAACAGGCGAGAGATGAGTGCGAGAATAGTCTGTCTAAAGCGAATGTACCATTGAATCATATCATCAAAGTACTTCTTGTCATCCGCCGAATTTTGCTTGCACCGATGAATGATCCCTAAGACATGTTCCAGACATCTAGTGGTATAGAGATGTTTGTCTGCCAAAGCGAACAGGCATTTTTGGCCTTCATTTCTGGTAAACATAACAGAGTTTCTCTTCGGGTCTATCTTTCCCATCTGCATCATGTTTAGGTCACTTGCTGAGCCAATAGGAGATATGGTAGGCTTTTTCTTGAATACACTCGCTATCTCCTGATCCATCTTGGCGACTTCCATGATGTAACAAACAAGAATCCTCTTGAAGTGGTCGATGATCGGACCATATTCTGCTTCATTAGTAAGAAGGATGTTGTGCAAAATAATCCAGTCGTGTGGATTCAAGTTGGGAAGATCAGCAAGCGAGATGGCATGTTCAGTCTTGGCAGATCCTCTCAGCACCTTAAACCGAACGTTGGTGAAGTTTCCTTCCCTGTACGGCTTTAGAACTCGAACATTGATAATCTTCTGAGTGCTCCATGTTTGGTACTGTGGTTGAGCGGCCCTCAGATAGAATTCGACTAAGTCCCTGTCAACCTTTGGATGAGGATGAGGGAACTCAACAATGTTGTCAAAGGCATGGAATACGAATGCCTTTCGGGTCAGTGGCATGTCAAACTGAGAATCGACAGTATTATCACGATCAAGTGAGATCACCGGTTCTAGCCACAAGATGCTTGGAGTTTCTATGGCTTCTTTCAGCAACTTCTCAAGATTCCAAGGAGGAAAGATAGTTTTCCTGCTCTCGAGAAGGTCGTGAGCTTCTTTCTGTCTTCTTTCGGCTTCTTCAGCCTCTCTAGCTAGACGAGCGCTGATGTCAGCATCTTTATCTCGACCTTGCTTCTTCAGAAGGTTGGCAATGGTCTCTTTGTCATCATCGCTCTCCTCAGCAATTTTAACACCCGAACCTGAGGCTTGGCTTGTAGGAGGAGGTTCGGTTGTGTGAGTTGCTGTTGAAGTAGGAGGCAGTTGAGACACATTTTCTTTTTCTCCCCCTTGTTTCGGAATGGACACGAAATCGGAGCCCTTCAATCTTGCTCAGGAGAGAGAGGGCAGGAGCAAGTTTTTCTGCAAGAGTACGCCTCACAGAATAGTTGAGAATTGGGTCATGTGCTTCCAGGGTGTTTGAAATGGATGTGTGGACATCCGAAACACACAATGAAATCACCTCTTTTTCAGATCGAAGAGACTCAATCTCCTTTTGAGAATTGGAGAGTTGAAGACTCTTGACCTTCAGAGCGGTGGTCTTTCTGGCAAGAGCGTCCATGAGTGAGTTTTCAGTAGCAAGGTCCTCATGGAGCTTAGTCAATCGTTCCTCAATCGTCGCCTTAAACGCTGAGTTGTCGTCTGAGAGAGTCTGACGAAGAGAAGCAAAAGACTTCAGTTCTGAGGCAACTGAGGTAGCCAGCTGGTTGAAAATGGGTTCCAGCTTTGTTTTGGTGGCTTCAGCATTTTCCTGTAAAGACTTCAACAAAGAAGAAGCATCAATGAATAATTTATCGACTTTTTCGGTCGTTGCCTCACAGGCTTTGGTTGAGGCATCAATGGCTGCAGTGGCGGAGTCTAGAGAGACTTGATGAGCTTTGGAAAAAGCAGCAACAATTTTCTGAATGGCAGCTTCGGAGATGGTAGACTGGGATGAAGAAGAGGAGGCGATGAGCGAATCTATCTTGTCGTGAATCTCCTTGAGATGCCTCTTTGTGATGGGAGCATCATCATCATCATCACTCTGTACCTGAAACAGACTGTAATAGACCGAATCAAATGTCATATCCTCCCCGCTGAGGAATGGTTCTTCGTCCTCTGCTGCCTGAGCAGGAGATGAGGGTGGAGGCTCGGTAGTTGTAGTAGGTTCGGGTTGGGTTGTATGTTCGGTAGTTGGTGTGGGTTCGGGTGCTGTAGTAGGAGCCCCCGTATCAGATACGTTGGTTCTTACTTCAACGGTTGTGGTGGTTGCTTCTGTAAAGATGGGAGGGGGTACTGGGATGGAGGTGGATGGTATTTGAGTGGTGGAGGTTATGGGGGGAATGGAAATGGGAATGGTAATTGGTGGAGAAGAGATTAGAGAAGTGGAAAAGTGAACATCTGGAGTAGGCGATCGTGGGGGAGTGTTACCACGAGGAGAGTCGTCAGAGTCAGAACTCTCTTCCTCAGATTCGCTTGAGGAGGAAGCGATTATCAGCTTTTGCCTTGGTTGGGTTTTTCTCTTTTTCAGCGGAGGGGATTGGACAGCTTTGGTGGTTTTTCGTTTCTTGGGAGAAGGGCCTTTCGCTCCCTTGCCAACCTGCTTGTCTTAGCCTTTGTCAGTTTTCTTTCCCCTTGGCGCAGGCTTGTCAGCTTCATGGATGGACTTGAGCATTTCAGGAGTAAGCTCTCTCGGACCAGAGCGTCGAAACTCCTTGTAGGTTTGAATGATCCGGCTGTCGGCAGGAACATCTCCATACATCATCTCAGGAATAGAGCCAATGAATTGAAATTTTGAGGCATCGGAGACAATGATCTTCGTGGTATGGAAAGTACCAATCGAAGACATTAGAGAACCAGCAACAATGGGGACGTGGTACTTGTCCATCACCAATTTTGTAATGAGAGTCCAAAATCGAGCATAGGAAATCTCGGAATGCCGAGATGTAGAAGACAGACTTTGAATGAGCTGTTGCCATAGGACCGACCCGTAGTCCAAGTTGATACCATTGTAGATCCCGTACAGAATCGAGATGAACAGACGACTTGCTCCGTCTGATCCAGCACTGCGTTCAGACAGCCCCTTGAACAACACTATAAACAACCCATTCCACTGAGGAGGCAAGCACGATTTCTTGAACTTCGTGACCATTGTCAGCACCTCAGTATACCCCATGTTGTAGAACATAGAGAACATGTGACCCACCGGAATCGATTCAGGGTTAATCCTAGTTGAATCAAGTTCAAACCCTAAAATTGAGCAAAACCTCTACTTGGAGATTGATGCCTTGTGATCGAGCACGTCGAAGAAGATCCTGTCGACAGCCTTGTCGTAATGAGCAGTGGCTAAAATCTGAGATAAGAACTCCATAGGAACTGCTTCAACTTTGGTGAGAGCAGGAGCAATCGGTGAGTACTTGAGGCATTCGATTATCGGGAACATGAAAGCATCATAGACCTGAGGAGTAAGATCGATGATCAAACTCTGTTGGGGACGAATCGGCAGGATGTGGAAAGTGGCATGAATTGATGAAGAATCCGCCATTGTTGTGAGGAGGTTGGGGAGAGATGATGAACAGTAGAATACGTGAAGAATTTCTTGCTCTCTGATTTTTGGGTGTAGTAAAGAGGTAAACAAGGGTTGAAGTTACCTTTTATACTGTGGGTAGAGGAGAGAGAAGAATCTGTCCCAAATCTTCGAGGGAAATACGAAGGGTTTTTCGGAAGTGATTGATGCGTGATAGTTGGTAGCACCGATGATTACACATGAGAGAGAGTGTCAGTCCCGATTCACACGCCTTCCCATCAGGCGCTGTTTTTAAACGAAACGGTTCCACTTCGCACGCCTGGCCTTCAAGCGTCGTTTGAAAATCAAATCGATTAGACTCCCGCCTGAGTCAACATCTTATCCTTTTAGATTAAACGTCATCTTAAAGCAAAATTGACCACGTGGATCAATATTAACCACAACTCCCTAGTAACTGCAAATCCCAAAAAAATTATGCCTTGTAACTAATGAAACCAAAATTTTGGAAAATCAAAAAGATTTTCGTGCTTAGTGTGTAAAAGAAAAAGAAATAAAGCAACACATTTGAGGGATTTTGTGATGTCAGTAAAGACACGAAACAAAGGATCCCGGGCACCTATTGAGAAGTGTTAAAAGGCTTCTTTTAATCAGGCTAATTTGGTTGGCTTTCGCTTCAATTCAGAATTCCTGATCTTGATATAAGATAGAAATCGAACGAAGTACTTGTGAGACCAATGCAGTCTGTTGAACAAGTAGGTTTGAAATAATTTAAGTGGCTAGATAAAATAGTTTATGTAAAGTCTCAAAAAAATTTAAAACTGGATTCCAAGGGAAGAAATGTTATAGGACTTAACAATTTCATAGGAATCACACAAAAGAAAATTAGAGATTTGACTTTCCATCCTCATTGATAAATTCGTCAATTCGTTAGTTATAGCTAGAGCAAAGATGATTGATCACCGTCAATTCATAGTAGGTATTGAATTGTGGGTTTCACTTAGTTCGTATTGGCACGAAGCTCAGATCATAAACACAGAAATTGTGTAATCATAAACCTCAGTGGTAATTTCTGAGAGTCTCAAGGGTTACGTTTATGAAGCGAATGAGATGGAGAAAAGTAGTGTAGATGGTGTAAAGAAACTAAAGTACCTCTGCTGTTAAAATAGGGACCAAGCAGAAAACTCTTATCTCATGTGAGAAGAGAGTTAGGTAGCTCATGATTAGAATAAATATGAAAGCCTAATTGGGAAGACAAGGTTTGTTTGTACCAAGTCAGTAATGCTATTATTCAGAATCAGGTGAGGCTTTGGACACATACAACAACATGCTTCTAGGGACACTTAACTAGTGAAATGATTTCCCCACAAATAGACACACAAAAAGATAAGACACAAAACAAAACAAAATAATAAAAAAAATAATAAAAAATATTTTTGGAGTTTTTAAATTCACGAAAAGAAAATAAGAAAGAAAAAATATTTTTGGAATTTTTTGATTTAAAGAAAAAAATAAATAAAAAAAAATGAGACACAGAAAAAAAATTTGGAACCGAACCCGAGCGTTCGGTCTATTTCGGTTAAAATTTTTTTTGGAACCGAACCCAAGCGTTCGGTTTATTTCGGTTGCCAAAAAAATAAGTTTGAAAAAGAAAAGAACTTTGAAAATAAGAGAAATGAATTTGAGAAAATAATGCAAAATGTTTACAACCAAAGAAACTACCTTTGAGTGATAAGCAAAGATCAGATGATACGACCGAACCCGAGCGTTCGGTTCATTTCGGTATACCAGAACAAGACCCGAACCCAAGCGTTCGGTTCATTTCGGCACACATGAGACCCGAACCCGTACGTTCGGTCTATTTCGCTTCCATTTTTTAATTTTGAGAAGTAGTCTTTGGTACTGACTCCGATTCCATCATTCATAGCCCTTGTAGAATTTTATTGAAAGATGCTTCAGGAAGAGCTTTGGTGAAGATGTCAGCCTGTTGATCAGTGGTTCGAACAAAGTGAATTTCGACGTTCCCATCTTCCACATGATCTTTAATGAAGTGATACCTCAGTGCTATGTGCTTGGTCTTGGAATGTTGCACTGGGTTATGACAGATCCTAATTGCACTTTCTGAATCGCAATATAGTGGGATCTTTTTCATATTGAGTCCATAGTCCTGGAGCTGGCTTTGGATCCAAATCACTTGAGATGTATAGGAGGCGGCTGCGATGTACTCTGCTTCTGCTGTAGACAGAGAGACACATGTCTGTTTCTTTGATTGCCAGCTAACCAACTTCCCGTCTAGGAATTGGCAGCCTCCAGTGGTGCTTTTCCTGTCTAAACCACAACCTCCAAGGTCTGCATCTGAGTAGGCTTGAATGAAGAAACCTGAGTTTGATGGATACCATAAACCGAGAGAGGTGGTTTGTTTCAGATACCAGAGTATGTTTTTCACTGCAAGCATATGTGGTTCACGAGGATTCACCTGAAATCTAGCACAATAACACACAAAAAACATTATATCAGGCTTGCTAGCAGTGAGGTACATCAAAGAACCAATCATCTGGCGATATAACGTAATATCTATTGCCGGTTTTTCCAAGGATGGTGTGAGTTTGGTGCCGAATGCCATTGGAACTTTAACCTTTGAGTCTCCAATCATGCCAAATTTAGCAAGAAGAGTCTTGGTGTAAGCTTCCTGGTTGATAAAGATGCCTTCGGGTCCCTATCTAATATTTAAACCAAGGAAAAAGTTAATCGGACCCATTGAGCTCATTTCAAATTTAGTCTCCATCAGCTTTCTGAATTCAGCTGTTAAGCTAGGATTCATTGAGCCAAAGATGATATCATCGACATAAATTTGAACAATCATAAGGTGGTTACCTTCCTTCTTACGAAAGAAGGTTGGGTCAACCGAACCTTGTTTAAATTTTGACATCTTTAAAAACTTGGTTAGCGTTTCATACCATGCCCTAGGTGCTTGTTTCAGACCGTAAACCGCCTTGTCCAGAATATAACAGTGATTGGGGTACTTTTCATTAACAAATCCAGGAGGTTGCTCCACGTAGACTATTTCTTCAAGTTCTCCATTCAGAAAGGCGCATTTCACGTCCATTTGGTAGACCTCAAAGTTCTTGTGTGCAACATAGGCCAAAAATATTCGAACAGATTCCAGCCTCGCTACTGGAGCAAAAGTTTCCTCATAATCAATTCCTTCCTCCTGGCAGTATCCTTTCACCACGAGACGAGCTTTGTTTCGAATCACATTGCCTTCCTTGTCCATTTTATTTCTGAATACCCATTTGAGACCAACAACTGAGGCGTCTTTAGGAGTTGGAATGAGGCACCAAACCTTATTTCTTTCGAACTCGTTGAGTTCATCTTGCATAACTTGAACCCATTCAGAATGATCAAGAGCCGTATGTACTGTCTTCGGTTCAACTTTTGATACGAAAAAATTATACATGCAGAACTCTACTTTGGAGAATAGAGATGTTTGTTTTGCCTTCAGTTGAGATCGGGTCAGGACCTTTTTAGAGACATTACCCATTACCTGGGATACAGGATGATCTCTGGTCCACTTAGCAAGAGGAGGGTAATTTGGATCATAGGATGGATCCAATTCAGCATTCACCATTTCTTCCAATTCAGATTGACTATCTTCATCATAGAGCATATCGGCATTCTCCCCCTCGATTGATGAGCTTTCCGGTGTAGCTGGACTTTCTGGTGCTACAGGACTTTCGGGTATTGATGAGCTTTCGGGTGCTGGAATGGAATTCTCCCCCTCAAGTTGTGAGCTCGGTTGTTTTGAAGAAGGTGGATTCTCCCCCTCAACTGAAGCACTTTGCTCAGGAGGTTCGTTTGGAACTTGTTCTCCTTCACCCATTCGTTTGGCGGAATCTTCGACAATTTTCTTCAGATGGTCGACTTTGTTGTCTGCTGCCTTGGCTTCCGAGAGAGTAGCTTTCTTAGGTTCATCGAATAATTCTACAAACTGATTGAACAGATTAGCAATTGAGGCCGTGACTTGACCTGTTTGAGTGAAAATCTCTCCAATTGTTTCTTCAGTAGCTTTTAGCTTTTTGATGTAGTTATCATCGAAAGTCATATAATATGTTTCTTCGATCTTCCTAGAGCGCTTATTTAAGACCCGGTAAGCTTTTGAAGTAAGAGAATATCCCAAAAAAATACCTTCATCAGCTTTAACGTCAAACTTGTTACGATGTTTTTTGGAGTTGAAGATGAAGCATCGTGAGCCGAACACATGGAAGAATTTTACGTTCGGCTTCCTGTTATTGATGATCTCATAGGGAGTAAGAGAAAAGCTCTTGTTGAGATAAGACCTATTCTGCATGAAACATGTTGCAGCGATAACGTCAGCCCAAAAATATAAAGGAAGAGAAGCGAAACTTAGCATCATTCGGGCCGCCTCACACAAGGATGGGTTTCGTCTTTCGACAATTCCATTCTGTTGAGGTGTGTAGGGAGCTGAGAAGTTGTGACTGGTTCCTTTTTCTGCCAAAAAGTCTTCAAATTCTTTGTTCTTGAACTTCAGTCCATTATCGCTCCTGATGTTGCGAACGACTTTTCTCAGTTGCACTTCAACCTGCTTAATAAACATCTTTAGCTTAGGAGTTGCCTCAGATCTGTGCTTCAGAAAGAATACCCATGTAAAACATGAGAAATTATCAACAATAACAAGAATATACTTTCTACCGCCAATGCTTTCGATAGATGATGGACCACACAAGTCAATGTGAAGCAACTCAAGTGGTTCAACAACTTTTGTGTTTATAATGGATGGGTGACTTTGACGACTTTGCTTCCCCATTTCACATGCAACACATAAATGTTCTCGATCAAACTTGAGCAATGGGAGACCCCGAACATGACCTCTTGTGACAAGCTTGTTGATGTCCTTGAAGTTGAGATGTGAGAGCCTTCGGTGCCACAACTAGCTTTCGTCAGAATGAGCTTTGGATAATAGGCATATAGCTGGATTTCATTTGATTGGTCTGAGATTGAGAGGAAACATTTCTCCTTTGCATTCTAATTTGAGAATTACCCTTTTTTATTTCTTTTCTATGATTTCTGAACCTTCATCGTCAAATGAAACTTTGAGACCGGTGCCTCCTACCAGTTGAGACACACTGATGAGATTATGCTGTAGACCTTCAACATACGCCACCTTTCTTATTGTGAAGTCTCCATTGGTTATCATCCCATAGCCCTTTATCGTTCCATAAGAATTGTTGCCGAACTTGACATTCCCACCATTCTGAAGGGATCGAAACTCCCTTAGCTCCTCCTTCCTTCCTGTCATGTGACGTGAGCAGCCATTGTCAATGTACCATTCTTTGTCGAACTGCTCGTCACTTATAACCTGCAAAAATTAAGCAGATTTAGGACCCAAAGTTTCTTGGGTCCACGTGATCCTTTCACAGGAACATGAATAGTAAGAGAAACATTAATAAGATATGTTCTTTTTATTAATGTTGTTTCATCTTTTCTTTTAATGGTAAACACTTTGATTTTGTTAGGATTAGCAACAGTGGGTTTGGTTTCAGGTTTTGGTGTTTGGGCTTTAGACTGCTTTCGGTCTTCCTGGACAGAGGAAATCTTCGATTTTCCTTTCAGGTTCGTTGACGATTTAGAATTTTGTGCATGAACAGAATTAGGTTTAGAAGAGATTTGATAACTAAAAGAATTAGAATGGGAATTTCTTCTGACTTGCGGTTCGATATGACCCTTTTGTTTTTGGTCATTGGAGGGACCGAACCTGGACGTTCGGTAGCTATTGCTTTCGGGACCGAACCTGTCCTTTCGGTTGCTGTTTGAACCGAACCTGTCCTTTCGGTTGTTGTTGCTCACTGAACCGAACCTGTCCTTTCGGTTGTTGTTGCTCTCTGAACCGAACCTGTCCTTTCGGTTATGTTCCTCATGTGGCCTGAAAGCCTTTTTCTCTGACTTTGAATTTCTATCATGATAAGAGAAATGATTGTTTTGAGAGCGCCAAAATTTCTTTCGCTCAGAGAGATTCTTTTTGTATCTTAGGTTTCTTTGCTGCTTTTGATCTTTCACTTGTTTCGGCTGTCTGTGGATGTTAGCCTTTTGTTTCAGCTTCTTGTCAGCCGGTTCACTTTTCACAGATGATGTTTCGCTTGTGGAAGTGACTTCTTTTACAGGTATTTCTTTTGTACCACTTGTGCTTGGCACGTCAAAGTTGTCAGGCTTGTTCAACGGCTCTGGTACATATCTTCCTTTTGTTTTCCAGGACGTTCGCTCTGACAAACCAACTGTTTCGTCGACATTATCTATAGGAGCAGACCAAAAGAACTCATCACAACCATCTGCGTTATCTTCGTTCACTATGGCAGTGAGTTAGGCTGTTTGATGCTCGGTTACTCCTGTGACCTTGTACACCTGATTTGGTGTTGTTCTCACCTTTTGGTACACAACAGCCTTTTCTTCAAGAATCGGGGACTTATTTTGGGACAAACGAGCGAACTCCACAGAATTTTCAGAAATAAGATTTTTTGTGGTTTTCGGGTTCGCTCTTGACAAACTCAGAATAGTCGACTACATCCTCTACAGAAATTTCACTCATATCATTGTCCTCATTAAGTTCAGATGCGTTTTCAACATCAATTTTATTTTCTGAACTTAAATTAGCACTCAATGAGTCGAATTTTTGTATGGTTTCGGTCCTTAGTTTCAGCTTATCGTTTTCATCCAAAAGATTTTTCAGCATGTCCTTATGGTCTTTGGACTTTATGAAAGATTCTATTTTGTCCAGACCATACATGTAAGTGGGATTCACATCATCAGACGATACAATACTTTCGCAGTTATATGCTTCAGCATCGATTTGATCCTCCTTAAACTCAAGGAAGGGAAAAATCATGCGATGAATTTTCTACCCTATTTCACAATTCAGATTTAGTTGAGTGATGTTAGCATAAAGTCGTTTAGCCATCAAACAAAAAACATTTCTCTGTTTTAAAAGTTTTAAATTGTCTCTTTGTAAATAAATGTTTTCATCCGTAGACTTTATCAGCTCCGACTCTTTTTTCTCTATCCACATCCTTCGATCCTCACTCTTGGAAGACACCCTGCTTATTTGGTCAGTTAGGTTAGAATTGGTGACCCGTGTTTGAGTTAAACAACTATCCAGATTTGAGATTCTTGAATTTAAGCTATTTAATTCTTTTTCATATGATTTCTGTGGGACTTTGAATGAAATAAAGAGAGATTGTATCTTCTTGATCAATTCATCAAGCTCATTGATCTGCACACTGAGAGGTTTTGCTGTGAAGCATAAGTCCTCTCGCTCCTTGGTGTCCTCGTTTCCACCATCAGTATTGTATCCCCTTATGTGAGATACATCAGTCACCACAAAACACTTTCCACTGCTTTCGTCACCTCTTGCAACATATGCCTTTCCATGTGAAGGCTTTCTCGCTTCAGCATCCTCTGAGTCGGTTGACCATACCTGCACGCCACCGAACTCGTCATTCTCTGCCGAACCCTGTACAATAAGAGCATTCATAGAAGGGTTAGTAGCAGCTTTCTTCCTCTTGATCTCTTCTAGCTTTTTCATCAAGACAACCTCTTCATCTTTTTCCTCATCTTTCTCTGCCATTTTCTTCAGAACACAATCTTTAGCATAATGGTTCTTTCCTCCACAGTAATAGCAGCTAACGCCAAAATCTCCTTCAACTTTCGCCTCTTTCTTTGGTTCCTCTATCTTCGACTCCTCCCTTACCTTTTCAGAACTATAGCTTCCCTGCCAATTTCTGTTTTTATTGGTAGGAAACCTCTTCTTGATGAACCTCTTGGGATTGGATACCATCATAGCATAATCTTCTGACGTAAGATCATAGTCCTCTAGGTTCAGATCTTCGTCTTCCACTGCATTCTTGCCTTTTGATAGGAGGGCCAAGGACCCCAAACTTGAGACCACATTCTTTTCTTGCAAGAAAATCTTTTCTTGGGATTTCAGAATTCCCACCAGCTTTGCCAATGAATATGACTTGAACTGCTCATGAGCTTTAACTGTAGAAACGACAGCTCTCCATTCAGATCTTAGGCCATTCAAAAAGTGACCTTCTGTTCAATCAGCTTCCTTTCGATGTCATGTTTGATCATCTTTCTAAGAAGATGATTGAAGCGATCAAACGTCTGTGTGACGGTCTCTTCAGAATTTTGCTTGAATTCTCCAAACTCAGACAAAAGCAACGTCTAAATAGAGTGCTCTAAAGCTTCATATGTGGAATACAGCTCTCGCAACCTATCCCAGATTTCTTTAGCGGTACTGCAGGAACTCACCAACCTAAACGTGTTAGATTGAAGAGCGAATCGGATCTGTCTCAATGCTTTGATGTTGCACTGAAACTTCTCCTTTTCGTCTTGAGCAACATCTTTTACATCTTTTAACAGATCATTATACTCTTTCTGAGTTTTAATGATTTTAGATGTTCCTGAGTGAGCAAATGGTCCAGACACAATGGCTTCCCAAATAAGATACCCATTATCTTCAGATCCGATGACATAGTCTTCAAAATGATGAGCCCAAACTTTGTAATCCTGGGTGTATAGAATAGGAATCTTCGTCGTTGATCCAATGCTGTTTGAGATGTTGATAGCATTAGATTGAGAATCGTCCATGCTTGATCGTTTAACCTGTTTGAAAGATCAGACTTGTAATATGTAATATTAGGGCAAACGAATAAATAAAGAGATACGTCAATTATGGAGTGACGGCTCAATAAATATCAGTTAATGCGGAATAACCCTAATCGCTTCTTTCACAGAAGAGATGTGTATGAATTACATAGCCTCCTACTTTGATACCAATTGATGAGTTCGAAAACTCTTTGATCGATTATATCTTTGTAACAGGTAAATAAATGAAACAGAAACAGTAATGTAAAAACACAAGTATGGATCTGAATGTGTCGAATGATTTGATTAACTCAATCCTCAGCAGAGCTCGATGAAGAACTTCCGCTGTAGAGGATTCTAGGGTTACAAAAGATAAGAACTTGTACGCTATCAAATCTCTATCAAATCTTACGTTAAGAATGCATGCAAGCATCTATATATAATAAACCCTAAACAAAACTCACGGACGGACAGGCCCATACCGGAGACAAAACTTGGACTAGCTAACGAGCCCAAAGACGCAACACTAAACTGGACCTAACATATTACAATTATGGGAATACAATTATTTATTTAAAGGTAAACATTTTTTATTAAAAAGTAAAGAATGCCAACAGACCATTACAACTACGATTAACATAGAACTGAATACAAACTAATATTCGTTGTGATACATACAATACAGTTCAATTGAATTGTCGTGGATGTAAGGCCACAACACTTTCAATTGGTATTTCCCAATGCCTAAGGGTTGGAATAGGATTGACCGTCTCAGTTTGATAAGCATTTCGATACACCGCTGTACTTAACTTTAAATTTACCATTTGATGGATTTCTGCAATTTCGAGTCTTTGTAGTGAAGCTATAGCATGCTCACAAGGTATACCACAATTTTGCCATTTACCGCAACTACAAATACCACGGTCTAATTAGACAGATTCGGTTGTTGAATACTTACTCACTTCATATATGTCTCCAACAATATGCGTAATCCTACAACCATCTGAGTGGATAAATCTTTTATGAATCACCTTAAGTGCATAAGGGGTTAGAAGACTATGAAAATCCCCTATGAAATGAACTGAATCAAAAAACAAAAATTATGATGTCATAACGTATAATAACAAATCAATTCACCATTTGAGTGATCTCATAACTTATAATTACCTCCAAACGTAGCACGTTGAAGATACACTGCTTGCATCGAGTCATGAACCATTTCAATGATTGTTGTTATTGAAAACTCAAGCTTGTTTGTTTTAAACCAATTGACAACATCGGGAATGTCAATGACTTTAACATTGAAATGTACTCTTGGAAAATAAGCCCGTACCCATTTTGCAATGGGAATATTGTCAAGCCAATGAAGATCATTCCCATTAACCTCAATTTTTAAGTTGTTCAAACATGCATAAAAATGAGTTAATTATACGCTTTACAAGTCTTCCAGAACAACTGCTCTACGGCTATATTGCTTCCGATGGAAGCGCGTATTTTCTCGGCTATATTTTTATAGCAATACCCATGATATGAATCAGGGTAGACTCTTTGAATCGCAAAGTCTATAGAATCAGACATATGGCTTATGAAACCAACTTCTGTATTGTCACCTAAACATTCTTTAAGCCTCCTCATGAACCATAACAATGAATTGTCATGGTTTATGGTTCCCAAAGAAAACGCTATGAGAAGGGGTTCATGATTTCCATCTAAAGCAACAGCAATGTACATGGATCTTATATACGCTCCAAGTAGAGGTACTTGACCAACGAATATGATTGGTATCATAGACGTGAGAAATGTAGGAATCTGTAAGTCAACATAAAAATATTAGGCATATAACAACTTGAAATAACTAAATATTTATTTAATATAAGGGATTACATACCATGCATCCCAATGCCACGAAACAAATTTGGAAACGATTGTACTGATCTTTTGTAATGTACATGAAGGTATTAGGATTGGTTCTTTGCAGATTATGGAAAAAAGTCGGTAGGCTGGAGAAACTTTTCCTTAATACCTGATTGACTGAACTCATTTTCACAACTTTCGACACCTTGTAAATTTTTTTCATGGTTGTCTAATTTATAAGGAATTAGTATACATTATTCTGCAGAACTTACTTGTCAGTCCGCGTAAATGACTTGTCAGTACGCGTAACTTATTTGTCAGTCCGCGAAACCTGTTTGTCAGATTATGTTATTTGAATTTATGGTTTCGTAACATTTGTTGGTGAATTAATTTAAAAAAAAATAAAGGATAAATACCATATTAGATATAAATAAAGCAATACAAGAACAATACAAAACGCAGTACTAGTTAAAAAAACGAGACATCTTTCAAAAGATTCCAAGGGGCTTCCTACTTGAAACTCTATCCGTTGCTAATGGATTTTTATTCTTTTTTAGCCACCTCCAAGTTGTCTTCCTCACTATCATTCACACGATCGTCTTCAATCTTATTATAAAGATCGTTGAATAACACAACTTCTGTTTTCCATTCATACCATTTTGCAGCTATATCAAGCGTGTTGCGATGGTTTTGTATGGTGGTTTCAGCGTCAGTGTTGAAGGTATTTGTTAATATGACCCAAAACATTCTATCCTCCAAACTGGTGTTCTCTGTGACATTAATATATGCACGAGTTAGAAGCAAATACTCGTTAGCAATCCATCGGTTTCAACCCATTGTAAAACATACAAACTACATGAACTAAAATACCTTAGATGAAGTGATACATTATTGTTTGTCGTTTTATATAGACATGACAGTCCGAAACGCGAATGGTCAGTCCACGTTACTGAATTGTGAGTCCGTATTACCGACTTGTCAGTCCACAAAGCGAATGGTCAGTCCGCGTTACTGACTTCTCAGCCCGCGTTACTGACTTGTCAATCCGCAAAGTGAATGGTCAGTCCGCGTTATTGACTTGTTAGTCCGCGTTACTGACTTGTCAGTCTGCAAAGCGAATGGTCAATCCGCGTTACTGACTTGTCAGTCCGCGTTACTGACTTGTCATTCTGCAAAGCGAATTGTCAGTCCGCGTTACTGACTTGTCAGTCTGCATAGCGAATGTTCAGTCTGCGTTACTTATCTTTTTATATATAGTAAAGCACGTATCTATACGTCCGAATTAGTGGTAAGGGATCATTTCACGAAATGGCATCCAATGTACCAACGTCTTCAAATGCAGCTAATCTGTCTAATACGTCTGCTCCAACAAATGCGTCTGCTCCATGGACGACAACAGAGGTGTTGGTTCTAACACGATGCTGGATTACCGTTTACGAGCATCTGCCAGTAATGGCTCCCCTTAATTTCCTTCTTGGTGATGAATGATCCCGATTAGTAGCTTTGTTCAACTATAAGGTGGGACGAGGACAAGAATGACTAAATCCCGATATTGTTAGTAAATGGATGGATTTAAAGACTAAAGTCACATGGTACAATCGATGCTACAATCATGAGAAAATGCGATGCTCTGATGCTGATCATGAAGAACTTCTTGAATACGTGAACATATATTACCTATGTCAGTTTGATGAAACTGAGTTCGAGTATACGGATGTCTGGAATCTGGTTAGAAATAAACCCTTTTTCATGTAGACAACTCTTTTATTCGTAATGTTCTATGTAATGTTTGTTAGTCGCTCATCTTTTATTTGTAATGTTTTCTGTAATGTTATTATGTTATTTCAAATTTTTGTATTTCATACCATGTGAATTATGTTTCCAAAAATATATGATACAAAAGTTGTTTATATTAAACAAAACTACTAAAAACAAGTATTTCATAATAATGTATACAAACTTCCAAACATCAAGTTATTTAGTATCCCAAATAATATTTGTCATCCTATTTCTATAGAGAAATCCTACATCTTTACATGGCTTATCACTCTTCACCTGTACCTCCGAAGGAATCATTTACATAAACATGCTTACGAATACTCCACAATCCCCTTTATCATCAGTATTTTCTTGTTGTGGCGCATCTACAATATCAATAAATTCCACAACTGCGTTGTCTTTGTGTCCATCAGGGAAATCCTTCTAGTAGTCAATCGCATCTAGCTCTTCGATTATACTATCCCCTAAACTTTTGAATTCTCCACCAGCCAAGTACTTTGTGAAGTAATTCATACATCGTGCTGAATCATAAATGTGTACTTTCCAAATTTTTAAATGTAGCACTGCCAAAAACCAATGGGCATGAGGAACGTTTATGGGGAATAGAACCTGCAAACAAAAACAAATTTAATAGTCATTAATTCGTTTCCTATATAAAATAAATAATTAATAAACTTAACTAACCTTATCCACATCCTTCCATTTAGGATGGCCTCCGACACCATTTTCCATATTCCTAAGAAAATATGTTTTTCCGTTTTGCAAAGTAAGTTCCTGAGAGAATATCGTCCACCTTGCGTTTGCAGACCGTCTTTCCATGAACAAGGCACCCCATATCGCAATATGCTCTACATTTTAAGATAAAAATGTTACAGTTTTTTATATAAGTTATCGTCTAAAATTGTAGTTAAAAATTATATTTAACGAATGTTACCGAAGAAATTAACCACCCAGCGTTAGTAACTGCAAGTAACCTCGACCAAAACTCGATATCCAGTGTGAGCATATGCAGCCTATGCTTAGTATTTAGGTTGGAAGAGATCGAATTCCATTCTTTCCAAAAACTCAACGTACTGGCAGCTTCAACAATGTCGAGCAGGAGATGATTTGAAACATCATTACTCTCTTCATTCACAATGTCTTTATTTGGTTTTTCAGGACTCTTCACCACTTTTTTTCTTTGGTTTGGTGATTTTCTTCACTTTTGGTGTGGATTGCAACTAAAAAATTAACATGTTAAATAGTTATCAATACATTAATATTTTAAAAATATACCAAATTTAAAATATGAGTTTTGTACCACTGTGAACGGAGTCCTTTGAAACCATGGAACACCCCTCTTTCGTTGCGGCCTACCAATAGGAGTCATTTCTTTTGTGTAATCTACACCCACGTCCGATGACTGCTCAACATGCGTAGGTGTAGGCCTAAATTCCCCCTCCACACCATGAGTACTGATATCATTATAGTCAAAATATGTATGATGGTGATATTTTTCTTCCTCCTCTTCATTTATCATCTCTTCCTCCTCTCGAAACCCTGTCTGGTTCAACATTTGTGTTTGGTTCATCTTTTTTCTATAATACACGGTCTACTTTAGAACTTAAGCCTGCCACAACGCCTAGTAGATGCTTCACTAATTACTTTGTGCTCGTCTTCTTCTTCTCTACCAATCTTGATGTGTTGTTTGACATATAACTTGTTTCAAGATGTTGCGAGGAAGAAGCATTTGTGGCAGATTCAGTTGCAGATTTTTCTATTTCGGACTTGTACATCCTTCTTCGAGCAGGCGAGGAAACATCATGTGGACTATTTTGAACATGACTATGTTGTCGTGGGGGAGACTCTACAGGGTTAAGAGTCCAACTGACATAACGAACATAAATCCAATTGACATAATGAACATAAAATGGCAACATCAGCTCCTTCGGGTGTGCCACGACAATAATAGGTTGGTTGTTAGGCTGCAAAAATCAGATTATTAGTTTAACATGAAATTACATTGAAATTTGTAAATATAAATGATTGTTAATATAAAAACCATACCACATACACGCTCATTATTCGGCAACATTGATCCCAATTTAACGGTGATTTGGTAACGACCCAAATTTTCAAGTCCAAAAATTTCATTTTTATTTAATTGATTTATAAAAACGTTTATAAGAAAACACCAGCTAGTAATAACTTTTCATAAATCCACAACTCATGTCTGAAAACCATTCACAAAATAAAACAATGTCAGAGTACAATCCTAAGAAACTCTATGCGGAAAGCCAACATGTGTGTGTATGATGTGCCGCTACCGCGCCAACTCCTTCCCCTTTGCTGAAAAGGTACTTGAAACCAAAACTATAGACTGTAAGCACGAAGCTTAGTGAGTTCCCCCATCGTTCCACATACCATACAACCACATAACATACATACTGCCGGGCAATTCTGGGGTGCCCGACCTACCCGGTACGACCATTCTGGGGTGCCGACCTACCCGTACGACCATTATGGAGGGCCGACCTACTCGTGCCAAGCCATTCCGGGGTGCTGACCAACCCGTCGTTCCTAACAACCGACCATCAGGGACTGTTCCACCCCTACTGCTACTATCACATATATCATAACATAAACATACTATCAGACATATCTGGGGTGTCCGAACTACCCTTCGGTCCTAACAACCGAACTTGGGGACTATTTCCCTCCTACTACCGCTATCACACTTAACATATCATCTCAGTATATAAACATATAATCACCTACTGTCAAACATATCTAGGGTGCCCGACCTACCCTTCGGTCCTAACAACCGAACTCTACCACTATCACATATATCAAATCATGCCAACATATAACATATCAGGTAGTAACAAACCTAGATGATATCACAAAAACAATCATCTAACATACAACTCCTACTGGTGGGCCGGCATTGGGGCCGTGGACCAACCGCTACTGGAAGGTAACTCACCTTGATCAAGTAGCTGCTGCCAAACTGTGTGGGAAGTCTCTGCCTGCCTGCTGCTCCGGAAATCCTCCTGTTACAATCCCCCCAAAATACACAGTTAGAACTGATATCTACGCTTAGGGTAAAATAACTATTTTACCCTCAACCAAGTCCAAGTCAAAGTCAACTTCAAGTTGACCCGACTCGCCGAGTTGGGTCGTCAACTCGTCGAGTCCCTATCCCATTACACGTCCTCATCTGTGACTCGACTCGTTGAGTTTGGCGATGACTCGGCGAGTTTCTCTTCTATAAGAACATCGAATGACCCTTCATCCGACTCGCCAAGTTGTATGAACAACTCGTCGAGTTCACCTTTATCTGATGAACAAGTCTGACCTCGACTCGCCGAGTTGTATGAACAGCTCGTCGAGTTCATCTTCAATCTTAAGGAGATTGCCTTGGACTCGCTGAGTCTGCTCTAGTACTTGTCGAGTCCCATGATCTCCAGGTCTAAAACTAAGTCCAATGCATTGGGTCACCCTTTCTGACCTTCTACAGTCCTTCTAACACCCAACTAAGTTCTTTAGACCCTTAACAGATATAGGACTTTATGCCTTGGACTCGCCGAGTCCCAAGAACGGACTCGCCGAGTCCAATCTTGACCAATTCCATATAGTTGATTTAAATGAGATCTAACACACCAAAACCATAGATCTGGCCTCCTAATGTTCACTTTATACGTAAAGTTCCAAACTTGGTGCACATGCATGGGGTTTTAGCTCAAAAATCCATATAGAGTGTCCTACAATGTGCATGGGGCTCTCATGGCCCTAAAGTTGGCACCTTTATGCCATGAGACCCCTCTTAAGGTCTAGATCTGAAGTCAAAACCCACTCAACACTTCCAAATCCGAAATATGACTTAGAAATCCAAGGAGATCCCAAGTTAAAGATGAATAAACACATATATGAGTCAAGATAGGGGCCTTATACCTTGAAGCTGCTGAAAATGAAGTAAAATACCTGGATCTACTGGCCCCAACTCCCCTAGCTCCTTCCTTCCTTCTAAGCTTAACAACCACACAAGAACACCAAAAATGGCCTCAACAAAGCACAAACGGTTAGGGTTTCAATGAGAAGTGTTTTGGGGAGCATAAGGGACAATATGGCCATCATAACATTGCTAAAATAGGGTGCAAACCCTCGAATTAGGGTTTTTGTCCGAACAGTACCTACTTGCCGAGTCCGGGACCCGACTTGTCGAGTCCATCACTTAAGTCCCGTGTCCATCTCGCTTCTACTTGGCGAGTTGGTCATTCAACTCGCCGTGTCCTAGGCCAAAATGCAAAAATATATAAATAGCTAACAAAAGAAATACGTACCAAGAATCAGGTGCTACAAATCTCCCCCACTTATTTTAGACTTCGTCCTCGAAGTCTAGTGCTCGTTCCTGAAATAGCTCGGGGTAATGCTCCATCATCTCGTCCACCGGCTCCCAAGTTTATTCTGAGCCCTTCCGGTGCTACCATTGCACCTTCACGAGCTCCACCCTCTTGTTCCTCAAATCCTTCGACTTCCGGTCGAGGATTGTCATAGGCTGCTCGATGTAATTCAGCCTGCCATCAACCTGAATGTCTTCTAAGGGCAACACTGCCGAGTCGTCTGCCAGGCACTTTCGCAGCTGAGAAACATGGAAAATGCTGTGTATCTGACTGAGTTCGGATGGCAAATCCAGCCTATACACCACCTTGTCCACCCGGGCTATAACCCTGAATGGTCCAATGTACCTGGGGCCCAACTTGCCCCGTTTCCTTAATCGGATAATGCCTTTCCATGGCGACACCTTCAGGAGAACCATATCCCTGACCTGGAACTCCAGGTCTAATCGGCGCTTATTGGCATAGCTTTTCTTCCGGCTCTAAGCAGTCTGAAGCCTACTCCGGACCTACTGAATCTTCTCTGTCGTCTTGAGCACTACCTCGGTGCTCCCTATTACCCTCTGGCCAACCTCGCCCCAACATATCAGGGTCCTGACACTTCCTCCCATATAGCATCTTGAAGGGAGGACGATCAATGCTCGCATGATAACTATTGTTATAGGAGAACTCTGCCAATGGAAGGTAGGTATCCCAAATACCTCCGAAGTCTAATACGCATGTCCGCAACATATCCTCCAGGGTCTGGATGGTCTGCTCGCTCTGACCATCCGTCTGCGGGTGAAAGGCGGTGCTAAAATGCAGACGAGTACCCAGCTCATCATGAAACTTCTTCCAAAACCTGGAAGTGAACCGAACATCCCTGTCTGAAATTATAGAAACTGGCACACCAAGCCGCGCCACCACCTCCCGGATATAGATGTCGGCCAACTTCTCGGCCGAGACACTCTCTTGAATCGGGATAAAATGGGCGCTCTTGGTCAATCGGTCGACGATGACCCAGATCGAATCCACTCCCCGTGCGGTCCTGGGAAGCTTTGTGATAAAATCCATCATGATGTCTTCCCATTTCCACAGCGGAATATCCAACGGCTGCATCTTGCCGTGAGGCCTCTGATGCTCAGCCTTGACCTTCCTGCAGGTCAAGCACCGCTCCACGAACCATGCCACATCCCACTTCATTGAGGGCCACCAATAGTCCAGACGAAGATCCCTATACATCTTCGTCGCCCCGGGATGAATGGAGAACCGATATTTGTGCGCCTCCTCCATCAGAACCTGGCGCACACCCCCGATGTATGGCACCCACACCCTACAGTGTAGTGTCAACAATCCTCGACTGTTATAGTCGAAGGAGGAGACCTGCCCCACAATTCGCTCGTTCTTTCGATGTTCCTCCTTCATGGCCTCCTCCTAGGCCTCCCGAATCCTCTCCAAGAGCAGAGTCACCACTGTCATCCTCAGGTAGATATCCCTGATCGGAGTTGCCTTGCGGCTAAGCGTGTCGGCCACCACATTGGCCTTCCCCGGGTGATAAAGGATCTCGCAATCGTAATCCTTTACCACGTCCATCCACCGAAGATGCCTCATGCTTAGACTCAGCTGATCCATAAGGTACCTCAAACTCTTATGGTCCGTGTAGATGGTACTGCGAACCCCATAGAGGTAATGATGCCAAATCTTGAGGGCGAATACAACAGCCCCCAGCTCCAAATCATGCGTCGGGTAGTTTGCCTCGTGAGGCTTCAGCTGCCTCGACACGTAGGCGATGACATGCCCTCTCTGCATCAATACTGCGCCCAAACCTGAGATGGACGCATCGCAGTACACAACAAAATCCTCCATGCCCTCTGGCAGGGCTAAGATTGGTGCCTCGCACAATCTCTGTCTCCGTGTCTCGAACGTGGCCTGCTGTTCATGCCCCCAACGAAAGACCACGACCTTCCTTGTTAGCCTGGTCAGGGGTACAACTATCTTGGAGAAATCCTGGATGAATCTCCGATAGTAGCCAACCAATCCTAGGAAATTCCGAATCTCGGACGGAGACCTCAGAACCTCCCACCTCATCACGGCCTCCACTTTGTCTGGGTCCACTGAAATCCCGTTCTGGTTGACGAGATGCCAAAGGAACTGCACCTCGCGCAACCAGAACTCACACTTGGAGAACTTAGCATACAAGTTCTCCCTCCTCAAGGTCTCTAGAACCTCTCGCAGATGCTCCTTGTGCTCCTCCTGCATCCTGGAGTAAACCAAGATGTCATCAATAAACACTATCACAGACCGGTCTAACATCGGTCTACACACGCAGTTCATGAGGTCCACGAATGCGGCAGGAGCATTGGTGAGCCCGAAGGGCATCACCACAAACTCGTAGTGGCCATAGCACGTCCGAAACGCAGTCTTCTGTACATCCTCCTCTCTGACCCTCATCTGATGACATCTTGAACGTAGATCAATCTTGGAGAACCAAGATGCTCCCTGAAGCTGGTCAAAGAGGTCATCAATCCTCGGGAGTGGGTAACGGTTCTTCACCGTTACCTTGTTCAGCTCCCGATAATCTATACACATCCGATGCGACCCGTCCTTCTTCCTCACTAACAGAATCGGGGCTCCCCAGGGAGAACTACTCGGCCTAATGAATCCCTTGTCTAACAGCTCCTGAAGCTGTGTAGACAACTCCTGCATCTCAGGAGGAGTCAACCGATACAGTGTCTTGGCTATCGAAGCTGCACCAGGGACTAGGTCGATCCTGAACTCCACCTGCCTCTCCGGAGGTATCCCTGGCAACTCCTCAGGAAATACATCCATAAACTCTCGTACCACGGGCACATCACCCACTGTCGCCTTACCCGCCTCCCGGGTGTCCATGACATAAGCGACATATCTTGCGCAACCCTGCTGAAGGTAACTCCTAGCTCTTGCTGCTGAACATACCGCTGGTCCTTGCTGTGGCCTCTCGCCCTGTACTACGAACTCTCCCCCACTTGGGGTCCTGATCCGAACCAGCTGTTATGCGAAATCTATCACTGCCCCATTGGGGCTCAACCAATCCATGCCTATAATCACCTTGTTCCCTCTCAATGGAATAGGAACCAGGTCTACCAGGTAACGCTCCTCGAATAATCTCAACACACAGTCTCGGAATACCATCGATGCTCGCACCGATCGGTCATCTGCAATCTCTACCTCTAAAGGGCAATCCAACATGCCCGAAGACTCATGAAACTTCTTGCTAAGAGCAAGAGAGATAAATGATCGGGTAGCCCCCGAATAAAATAATACCTGAACTGGGATACCGTTCACATGAAACGATCCTAAACATAGCACATACATAACATATCAAAATCACAGCAGCATATCATAAAGCATAAAGATAAGAAATCATACCCGTCACCACATCGGGTGCAGCGCGTGCCTCCTCGGTAGTCAACCGGAATGCCTAGCTCCTCACCACTGGAGCCTCTGCCTTGCCCTGCCGGCCATCAGTGATCCACAGGGTTGCTGGAGCTGGCTCCTTCACTGGCACTGATGCTGCTGTCAACTGGGGGTAGTTGGCCTTCTTGTGGCCCCTCTGGTTGTAGTGGAAACATAGCAACTCAGACGTCTGAATAACCGGTGCAGGGACAATACAATCCCTATTGAAGTGCCCCGTCTTGCCACACTTGTAGCAGCCCGATGATCCCAGTCTACATGCCCCCCTCATGTGGCCTACCGCATTTCCTACAGCGGCCCGGTCCTAACTGGCCTTTCGGCCTACCATCTGATCCCTTGGGCTTCTTCCCCGAAGCCCCAGTCGTCTGACCCTCCTTAATCTTCCTCTTCCAGATATGCTCTAGATCGATCTCCCTCTCCCTTTCCCTGACAATCATGGAATCCAGGGTAGGGCACGCTGAAAAACTAGCATGCTCCCGAATGTCGGCCCGCAACATGTCGTGGTAGCGGGTCCTCCTCATATCCTCATCTCCTGCATACTGGGGCACTAGCAATGCCCTCTCCCGGAACTTGGCGGTGATCTCCGCCACAGTCTCCGTAGTTTGTCTCATGTCTAAAAACTCCCTGGCTAGCTGCTGAAGCTCTACAGCTGGCACAAACTCTGCTCGGAACCGGGTCACAAAATCCGACGATGACATAGCCTCAACAGCTGAGGCTCCTAGAGAGTCACCAACCGACTCCCACCAATCCCTAGCCCGGTCCCTCAAACACCCTGCAGCAAATCGTACCTTCGACCCCTTGGGGTAGAAGCTGGTCAGCTGTGCGGACTCAATGTCTGCAATCCATCGTCTGGCAGCAATGGGGCCCTTCGCCCCATGGAAGTCTGGCGCACCACTGCCCTTGAAGTCCTTAAAGGACAGTGTGTAGGAAACCGACTGTCTGGTCGCCATATCACTCCGGAACGCCCTAAGGCGATCCTCCATCAGCTCAACAATCCCTTCCTTTATCGACCCAAATATAATCGGGGTTGCATCAAGGATGCCTCTGGTGATCTCAGACGTGATGAACTCGAGTAGTCTCTCATCCGCTGGTTCAGAGCCTGAACCCGAACCCGATCCCTCTCCTGAGCTGCCAACTACTGGCCTCTGTCGTAGTACCACCATTCTACAAAACATAATACCAACCGTTAGTGATACTGATGCATCTAGAGGGATCATCCCCACTATTGGTTTCCTGGTCTTGTCTCAGCCTTCCTTAATTCGAGTACAGATCCTCTGCTTTCAGTAGTACAGGCCCATACTACCTTCCACATCTATCCGTACCATCCTCAAGGTCTTCCTTGACTCCACCAAGTCCCTTTCACCACTGCTGATTCTCTGCTATTCCCATTCTAGGCTTACCCTAGGGAAAATCTCTAACTCCGCCTAAACCAGTCCTCAGTTGCTGAAGGCCTCCTTATAATGCCAATTAGCCATTACCTGACTACCATCACATGTGATGAGGCTCAGATAATCCTTTGAGTAAAAGACTCGTCCCTACAATGGTTAGACTCAAACGAGAGCTGCACAATAGGTCCAAATCCAGCACTCTGAGATTATTCAACCCTAATCACATGTGATGTGACGTATTCACCTAATGGCTAACTCCCATCGCTTAGAGTCCCACAAAGCACAAAGCAAGCAGCATTCGGACGCAAGAAAACTACTCAAGCAAATCTGTTCTCATAATGAGAAGCTGAACTAGCATATAATGCTGAGCTCATACTACCAGACATAACCTAAACATGCTATCCTATTACTGTCTACTCAATACTAGCATGCAATTCTCATAAGCTGAAGTACATAAAGCAGGCACATAAGGCATCATTCCTAGATCTCTTCCTCCTCTCGAAACCTTATCTGGTTCAACATTTGTGTCTGGTTCATCTTTTTTCTGAAATACACGGTCTACTTCAGAGCTTAAGTCTGCCACAACGCCTAGTAGACGCTTCACTAATGCCTTTGTGCTTGTCTTCTTCTTCTTTACCAATCTTGATGTGTCCTTTGCGCAAAAATCAGATTGTTAGTTTAACATGAAATTACATTGAAATTTGTAAATATAAATGATTGTTAATATAAAAACCATACCACGGATACGCTCATTATTCAACAACATTGATCCCAATTTAACGGTGATTTTGTAACGACCCAAATTTTCAAGTCCAAAAATTTTCATTTTTATTTAATTGATTTATAAAAACGTTTATAAGAAAACACCAGCTAGTAATAACTTTTCATAAATCCACAACTCATGTCTGAAAACCATTCACAAATAAAACAATGTCAGAGTACAATCCCAAGAAACTCTATGCGGGAAGCCAACATGTGTGTGTGTACGATGTGGCACTACCGCGCCAGCTCCTTCCCCTTTGCTGAAGAGGTACCTAAAACCAAAACTATAAACTGTAAGCATGAAGCTTAGTGAGTTCCCCCATTGTACCACATACCATACAATCACATAACATACATACTGTCGGGCAATTATGGGGTACCCGACCTACCCGGTACGACCATTCTGGGGTGCCGACCTACCCGTGTCAAGCCATTCTGGGGTGCTGACCAACCCGTCGTTCCTAACAATCGACCCTCGGGGACTGTTCCACCCCTACTGCTACTATCACATATATCATAACATAAACATACTATCAGACATATCTGGGGTGTCCGAACTACCCTTCGGTCCTAACAACCAAACTTGGGGACTATTCCCCTCCTACTACCGCTATCACACTTAACATATCATCTCAGCATATAAACATATAATCACCTACTGTCAAACATATCTGGGGTGCCCGACCTACCCTTCGGTCCTAACAACCGAACTCTACCACTATCACATATCAGGTAGTAGCAAACCTAGATGATATCACAAAGACAATCATCTAACATACAACTCCTATTAGTGGGCCGTCATTGTGGCCATAGACCCACCGCTACTGGAAGGTAACTCACCTTGATCAAGTAGTTGCTGCCAAACTGTGTGGGAAGTCTCTGCCTGCTGCCGCTCCGGAAATCCTCCGGCTACAATCCCCACAAAATACTCAGTCAGAACTGATATCTACTCTTAGGGTAAAATGATTGTTTTACCCTCAACCAATTCTAAGTCAAAGTCAACTTCAAGTTGACCCGACTCGCCGAGTTGGGCCGTTAACTCGTCGAGTCCCTATCCCATTACACGTCCTCATCCATGACTCGACTCGTCGAGTTTGGTGATGACTCGACTCGTCGAATTTGGTGATGACTCGACGAGTTCCTATTCTATAAGAACATCGAATGATCCTTCATCTGACTTGCCGAGTTGTATGAACAACTCGTCGAGTTCACCTTCATCTGATGAACAAGTCTGACCTCGACTCGCCGAGTTGTATGAACAACTCGTCGAGTTTATTTTCAATCTTAAGGAGATTGCCTTGGGCTTGCCGAGTCTGATCTAGTACTTTTCGAGTCCCATGAACTCCAGGTCTAAAACTAAGTCCAATGTGTTGGGTCACCCTTTCTGACCTTCTACGGTCCTTCTAACACCCAACTAAGTTCGTTAGACCCTTAACAGATGTAACAACTCAAATTTTTCAAACAATTTTTTTTCATTTTTAAAAACATATTGTTTCCATTTTAAACAAGGCATAAATAGTTTAATTATTCTGTCAAATACAATTATTCAAAATCCCAAGATCATAAAGACAATCTTCAGTGTGTATCGATCATGCCGGCGCCTTCCCACGGTCCTCGCTAGTACCTGAAATACATGCACAACAACTGTAAGCATAAATGCTTAGTGAGTTCCCCAATATACACTTACGCACATACGCCCTTCCAGGCCCTGACCTTCCGGTCCTCATAACATAATCGCCTTCCGGCCCATAACATATTCGCCTTCCGGCCCACATATCATACATAGCACATAGAACAATTAACTTACCACATATAGCATACATATCACATAACATATCCGACCTTCCGGTCACACAGTCAAACCCTTCCGGGTACAGTATAGTGAGAAGACTCACCTCGTAAATGCTGAAAGCTAGCAACTCCTGAAATCACTCGTGCACAATCCGACGAGCTACAACCTTCCTATAACATCACATATCTCATTAACACTTATAACTTCTAAGGGTGACTATCCCTAAGAAGTCAGACTTAGGTCAACTCTGGTCAACGGTCAACGGTCAGCTCGACCGGACTCGGCGAGTACCATGGCGACTCGGCGAGTCTAGACGTCTTCCAACTTTCTGAGATTCCTTATCTACTCGTCGAGTACCCTCCTCGACCCGACGAGTTACCCTTGAAAGAATCGCGGGGCCACCCCGACTCCACTCGCCGAGTCTGAAGAACAACTCGGCGAGTCCCAGTAAATCTTCAAGCTACTCGCCGAGTCTGAAGAACAACTCGGCGAGTCCATGCCATGCAGACGAGTAACTGCTTCCTGAATTACGTATGGTCCCGAGATATATAACCATGGGACTTTCTGGACTTCTAAACATCTCATTACTGGGTATAAACGTTTGGGTAATAACATAATAACCCACCTAATCACTAAATGGGTTTCATAAACCCTAACTTCATAAACACATCAAACAACAGAAGGGAATCCGAAATATTACCTGGAATATGCCCTCTCTGTGTCTCCAAACCGCAGAACTCGAATCCTTTGCTGTTCCTTTAGCCAAAACCTTTCTCCTCTTTGCCCCACAACCTCTTCAAGCCCTAATATCCTCCAATCTTGCTCTAGATGCCCACAACCGTTTAGGGTTCCTCTCAATCGACTAAAAACGAACAATGACGGCATATAAGAGCATTATATACGATCCAAAACCGAACGGTTAGGGTTTCTGCTGAACATCGTCGACTCGCCGAGTCCACATCTGGGCTCGTCGAGTCCAGTCGCGGACCCGCGACTAGGTCTGCGATCCTACTCGGCGAGTCTAGGCTCCAACTCGCCGAGTCTCCTCTCAACTCACCCCAAAAACATAATTAACAATACCTGAGATTTCGGGCTGTTACAACTCTCCCCCACTTGGGTTAGACTTCGCCCTCGAAGTCTCATTCTGCAAATAGTTCCGGATGCTGCTCCCGCATCTCACGTTCCGGCTCCCAAGTCATTTCCGATCCCTTACGGTGTTGCCATTGGACCAACACCAGAGGTACTTCCTTGTTCCTCAGAACCTTGATCTTCCGATCCCTGATCGCCACTGGTCTCTCCGCGTAATTCAGGCTCGCATCCACCTGAATATCCTCCAATGGAACCACTGCCGACTCATCGGCTATGCACTTCCTCAACTGCGACACATGAAAAGTGTCATGGATCTGACCCAACTCCGCTGGTAACTCCAACCGATAGGCTACCCGACCTATCCTTGCAATCACACGAAATGGCCCAATATACCGGGGCCCCAACTTGCCTCTCTTCCTGAACCGAATCACTCCTTTCCAAGGAGAGACCTTCAGGAGAACGAAGTCGCCGACCTGAAATTCAAGCTCGGATCGGCGTCTGTCTGCATAACTCTTCTGTCGGCTCTGGGCCGTCAATAACCTCTGTCTCACTCGCTGAATCTGCTCTGTCGTCTGGAGCACGATCTCCGTGCTGCCCATCACTCTCTGTCCCACCTCTCCCCAGCAAATGGGGGTCCGACACCTCCTACCATACAACAGCTCGAAAGGTGGCATACCAATGCTCGAATGATGGCTGTTGTTGTAGGAGAACTCTGCCAACGGTAAATACGCATCCCAACTACCCCCGAAGTCCAGCACACACGCTCGGAGCATGTCCTCCAGCGTCTGAATCGTCCGTTCGCTCTGACCGTCTGTCTGGGGATGGTATGCGGTACTAAAATGCAATTTAGTACCCAGCTCCTCATGGAATTTCTTCCAGAACCTGGAAGTGAAGCGCACATCGCGGTCTGACACAATCGAAATCAGCACCCCGTGCCGAGACACCACCTCTTTCACGTATATCTCCGCCAACTTTTCCGCTGAAGAACTCTCACTGATGGCAAGGAAGTGTGCACTCTTCGTCAACCTATCCACAATCACCCAAATTGCGTCAACTCCCCTAGCAGTCCTTGGCAATTTGGTGATAAAATCCATAGTGATCTGTTCCCACTTCCACTCGGGGATCTCCAATGGCTGCAACTTGCCATGTGGTCTCTGGTGTTCGGCCTTAACCCTACGGCAGGTCAAGCACCTCTCAACGAACCATGCTACGTCCCTCTTCATACAGGGCCACCAATATTCCTTCCTTAAATCCAAATACATCTTTGTAGCACCGGGATGGATCGAGAATTTCGATCTATGAGCCTCTTCCATCAACGTAATACGCGTACCGCCCACGAACGGTACCCAAATCCGACCCTGAAACGTCATAAGGCCTCGACTATCCTTGACAAACTCTGAGATTAACCCCACAACCCGCTCTTTCCTCCGCATTTCTGGTCGCACAGCCTCTGCCTGGGCTCCACGAATAGCGTCCAATACTGGAGTCATCACAGTCAGTCTCAAGCATACATCTCGCAATGGAGTGCTCTCCGCCCTGCGGCTCAATGCATCGGCTACCACATTAGCCTTGCCTGGGTGGTACAGGATCTCACAATCATAATCCTTGACCACATCCAACCATCTCCTCTGACGCATATTTAGGTTGGGTTGATCCATCAAATACTTCAAACTCTTATGGTCCGTGTATATCGTACATCGAACCCCATACAAGTAGTGACGCCAAATTTTGAGAGCGAACACTACTGCCCCCAACTCCAAGTCATGCGTGGGATATCTTGCCTCATGAGGCTTCAGCTGCCTCGACGCATAAGCTATCACATGACCCCTCTGCATCAACACTGAACCCAATCCCGAAATCGATGCGTCGCAATATACCACGAAATCTTCCATCCCTTCTGGGAGAGCTAATACCGGGGCTTCGCACAATCTCTGGCGAAGTGTCTCAAAGGAGGTCTGCTGCTCGGGCCCCCATGAGAATGCAACACCCTTCCGGGTCAATTTGGTGAGTGGCACTGCGATCTTGGAGAAATCCTTGATAAATCTCCGATAATACCCTGCCAACCCAAGGAAACTCCTGATCTCAGAGGGTGACTTCGGCACTTCCCAACTCATCACCGCCTCAACCTTGGCCGGATCGACTAATATCCCTTTCTGATTAACCACATGTCCTAGAAACTGGACCTCCCGCAACCAGAAGTCACATTTGGAGAACTTTGCATAAAGCTTCTCCGACCTCAATACCTCAAGGACCTCCCTCAAATGCTCCTCATGCTGCTCTCTAGATCTCGAATACACCAGAATGTCGTCGATAAATACAATCACTGACCGATCCAACATCGGCCTGCATACCCTGTTCATGAGATCCATGAACACAGCCGGGGCATTGGTGAGTCCGAAAGGCATCACCACAAACTCATAATGCCCATATCGCGTCCTAAACGCTGTCTTCTGGACGTCCTCTTCCCGTACCCTCACCTGATGGTATCCTGATCTCAGATCGATCTTGGAAAACCAAGATGCTCCCTGCAACTGATCGAATAAATCATCGATCCTCGGCAACGGGTAACGGTTCTTGACCGTTAGCTTGTTCAACTCCCGGTAATCAATGCACATCCGGTGTGAACCATCCTTCTTCTTGACGAACAGAATAGGTGCTCCCCATGGCGAGCTGCTCGGCCGAATGAATCCCTTTCCCAGCAACTCCTGGAGTTGCGAGGACAACTCTTGCATCTCTGGAGGTGCAAGACGATAGGGCACTTTAGCAATAGGCGCGGCCCCCGGAACCAGATCGATACCAAACTCTACTTGCCTCACAGGAGGTACTCCCGGCAGTTCCTCGGGAAAAACATCTGAAAACTCACGCACCACAGGGACCTCCTTAACTGACTTCGGTCTCTCGGAAACCTCCCGCGTATCCATCACATACGCCACAAAACCCTTACAGCCCTGCTGTAGACACTGCCTTGCCCTAGCGGCCGAACAAAAAGCTGATCCTGAACGGGTACCCTCACCGTACACCGAAAGAACTCCCCCACTATGGTCTCGTATGGTCACCAACTGACGCTCGCAGTCGATGACAGCGCCGAATCGGCTCAACCAGTCCATGCCCACGATAACACAGACATCCCCCATCGCAATAGGAATCAGGTCAATCGGGAATTCAACCCCGAAAATCTCTAGTACACATCCCCGAAGAACCTCCGTAGCACGAATCACTTTCTCGTCAGCTATAGAAACTCGCAAAGGTCGTCTCAACGACTCACGACTAACGCCGATCTGCTGACTAAAGGCTAAGGACACAAAGGACCTACTCGCACCCGAGTCAAATAACACTAAGGCAGGCACAGAGTTCACAAGGAAAGTACCTACGCGCATAATAACATAAGCATAACATATCGACATTAAAATAATTACACGAATTACAACATACCTGCCACAACATCGGGCGCAGCGCGGACCTCCTCCGCAGTCAGCTGAAAGGCTCTCCCACGAGCCCTCGGGGCCTCGACCTTCACCGGTCGAGTCTCAGTAGTCCTGGCAACAGGTGCAGATCCCTGACGAAGCTGCGGACACTCGGCCTTTCGATGGCCGGTCTGGTTGCAATGGAAGCAAACCATAAACCCCTTGGGGCACTCCCTAGCAATATGCCCCTCCTTGCCGCACTTGTAGCAGGCACCGGCTCGACACGCCCCATCGTGACCCTTGCCGCACTTTACGCAAGTGCGGTTCTTCGAACCTCCCGTCCTCGAATCGGCGGACTTGATCCGCTTGGCTGCCGGCTGAGACTGAGCCGGCCGCCGGTCTGCCTGCTGAGACTCGGCCTCCTCCCTGGCCTGAGTCTCTAACTCGATCTCACGCTTCCTGGCATTCGCCTGAAGCTCAGTAAAAGTATGGTAAGTGGAGTTTGACACAAACTCCCGGATCTCCCTCCTCAGAACACCCAAGTACCGGCTCATCCGAGCCTGCTCTGTGGCCACCAGCTCGGGGCAGAACATCGCCCTCTCGTGGAACTTCCGCGTGATCGCCGCCACCGAATCAGTACCCTGCTTGAGGGTTAAGAACTCCTGAACCAATCGTTCCCGCTCCACCGGGGGAACGTACTCCTCCCTGAACATGGTAGTGAACCCCTCCCATGTCACTGCCGCAGTCTCTGCCAAAGTGAAGTTCGCCGTCACGAACTTCCACCAGTCCTTTGCTCCCAGACGGAGCTGGTTCAAAGCGAACCGTACCCTCAGGTGCTCCGGGCATGAACAAGTGTAGAAGCACCCCTCTATATCTGCGATCCACCTCATCGCAGCAATCGGATCCTGCGTCCCATCGAACTCTGGTGGCTTCGTGTTGCTGAACTCTCGGAACAGCAATGAATCACCCCCCTGTGGCCTAGCAGCGGCCACAGCTGCGGTAGCTGCAGCGGTTGCAGCCTCAGTCAATGCGGCGTACCGCTCGTCGAACGTCTCCATCAGGGTGGTCTTGATAGACCCAAACATCTCCGGGATCTCAGCCCGGATCGCCGCCGCCACCTCCTCGTGGATCATCTGACGAATATCCTCGTCACTCACACCGCTCGTACTTGCTCCATGACGCGGTCTAACCATGATATCTCTGAAATACAACATAAAATTATCAGAGATTCTACCGAGTATAATCGTACTCGATACGCAACCCTACTCAGTCCCAGATATCCAGGGATTCTTACTTGGGCCTCCCACTGACCCGGTGTCCTCGGTAGTACGGGCCCAATACTACCGACCACACCGCATCAATGTTCATCCCAAGTCCTCCTCCCCAAACTCCGGATAGTGAGTACTCTACTTCTGATACGCTCTATCTACCCGCATACTAGCAAAGCATCTCATATAGGCAACTTCCCTAGACTAAGGCATCACAGTTCAGGCCACTCTAGTCCTATCATGAATACCTAGTCTTCTAGCATGCATAACAATTCATATCATATAATATTGTAAGGTATTTTGGGGATCTTTACCGTTCGGGCGCTGACTGATCGTACACACTGCTTCTTTCTTGCTTACCACAAAACCATTTACAAAAGTTTATGCCTTTATTTGAAAAGCTTCCTCAAATCCTCGGTTTGAGTTCAGTTACCCCCCCTAAGGTGCACCCGAATCCCTCAAACCAAGGTTCTGATACCAATTGTAACAACTCAAAATTTTCAAACATTTTTTTTTCATTTTTAAAAACATATTGTTTCCATTTTAAACAAGGCATAAATAGTTTAATTATTCTGTTAAATACAATTATTCAAAATCCCAAGATCATAAAGACAATATTCAGTGTGTATCGATCATGCCGGCGCCTTCCCACGGTCCTCGCTAGTACCTGAAATACATGCACAACAACTGTAAGCATAAATGCTTAGTGAGTTCCCCAATATACACTTACGCACATACGCCCTTCCAGGCCCTGACCTTCCGGTCCTCATAACATAATCGCCTTCCGGCCCATAACATATTCGCCTTCCGGCCCACATATCATACATAGCACATAGAACAATTAACTTACCACATATAGCATACATATCACATAACATATCCGACCTTCCGGTCACACAGTCAAACCCTTCCGGGTACAGTATAGTGAGAAGACTCACCTCGTAAATGCTGAAAGCTAGCAACTCCTGAAATCACTCGTGCACAATCCGACGAGCTACAACCTTCCTATAACAGCACATATCTCATTAACACTTATAACTTCTAAGGGTGACTATCCCTAAGAAGTCAGACTTAGGTCAACTCTGGTCAACGGTCAACGGTCAGCTCGACCGGACTCGGCGAGTACCATGGCGACTCGGCGAGTCTAGACGTCTTCCAACTTTCTGAGATTCCTTATCTACTCGTCGAGTACCCTCCTCGACCCGACGAGTTACCCTTGAAAGAATCGCGGGGCCACCCCGACTCCACTCGCCGAGTCTGAAGAACAACTCGGCGAGTCCCAGTAAATCTTCAAGCTACTCGCCGAGTCTGAAGAACAACTCGGCGAGTCCATGCCATGCAGACGAGTAACTGCTTCCTGAATTACGTATGGTCCCGAGATATATAACCATGGGACTTTCTGGACTTCTAAACATCTCATTACTGGGTATAAACGTTTGGGTAATAACATAATAACCCACCTAATCACTAAATGGGTTTCATAAACCCTAACTTCATAAACACATCAAACAACAGAAGGGAATCCGAAATATTACCTGGAATATGCCCTCTCTGTGTCTCCAAACCGCAGAACTCGAATCCTTTGCTGTTCCTTTAGCCAAAACCTTTCTCCTCTTTGCCCCACAACCTCTTCAAGCCCTAATATCCTCCAATCTTGCTCTAGATGCCCACAACCGTTTAGGGTTCCTCTCAATCGACTAAAAACGAACAATGACGGCATATAAGAGCATTATATACGATCCAAAACCGAACGGTTAGGGTTTCTGCTGAACAGCGTCGACTCGCCGAGTCCACATCTGGACTCGTCGAGTCCAGTCGCGGACCCGCGACTAGGTCTGCGATCCTACTCGGCGAGTCTAGGCTCCAACTCGCCGAGTCTCCTCTCAACTCACCCCAAAAACATAATTAACAATACCTGAGATTTCGGGCTGTTACAACAGATATGGGACTTTATGTCTTGGACTCGCCGAGTCCCAAGAACGGACTCGCCGAGTCCAATCTTTACCAATTCCATACAATCGATTTAAATGAGATCTAACACACCAAAACCATAGATCTGGCCTCCTAATGTTCACTTTATACGTAAAGTTCCAAACTTGGTGCACATGCATGGGGTTTTTAGCTCAAAAATCCATATAGAGTGTCCAACAATGCGCATAGGGCTCTGATGGCCCTAAAGTTGGCACCTTTATGCCATGAGACCCCTCTTAAGGTCCAGATCTGAAGTCAAAACCCACTCAACACTTCCAAATCCGAAATATGACTTAGAAATCCAAGGAGATCCCAAGTTAAAGATGAATAAACACATATATGAGTCAAGATAGGGGCCTTATACCTTGAAGCTGCTGAAAATGAAGTAAAATACCTGGATCTACCGGCCCCAACTCCCCCAGCTCCTTCCTTCCTTCCAAGCTTAACAACCACACAAGAACACCAAAAATGGCCTCAACAAAGCACAAACGGCAAGGGTTTCCATGAGAAGTGTTTTGGGGAGCATAAGGGACAATATGGCCGTCATAACATTGCTTAAATAGGGTGCAAACCCTCGGATTAGGGTTTTTGTCCGAATAGTACCTAATCGCCGAGTCTGGGACCCAACTCGCCGAGTCCATCACTTAAGTCTCGCGTCCCATCCCGCTTCTACTCTGCGAGTTGGTCCTTCAACTCGCCGAGTCCAAGGCCAAAATGCAAAAATATATAAATAGCTAACGAAAGAAATACGTACCAAGAACCAGGTGCTACAGATTTACTTCTCCACGCCCTCATTCGTGGCAATTCTGTCGGTGTGCGTATATAAAACTTGGTTGCCTCTGGGAACGTTTCCAAAATCCATATCTATGAAAAAAAATGTAAGTATCGTTCTATTATACTATAAAAGTCATGATACAAACTTATTATATAATACAAAACGAAGTTCAAAATTTTATAGTATAAAAAACTAAACAATGATAACTATTAAAATACATTAGAAAGTAACCTTAAATGGAAGCATAAAACCAGGAACGATATACTTGTGTCCTCTCTT
The DNA here is from genome assembly GCF_002870075.4 of Lactuca sativa. NCBI lineage: Eukaryota > Viridiplantae > Streptophyta > Magnoliopsida > Asterales > Asteraceae > Lactuca > Lactuca sativa. Next base: position 51,549,470 of record NC_056626.2, on the reverse strand, counting down.
CGATTCGGGATTGGCCTGCTTGAATTCTCTAAACTCTTCTATTTTCTCAAACATTCCACGCATCATACGCGATGTATATTTCTAGAAATACGTATCCCATGCAAACCTGCAATTTTTCAATTTATTTATTATAATTAGTGCATTGGATACTACTGTGGGAATGCATGTTTTAAATGTAATAATACCTGTTCCAATCATCTATATTATCAGCAAGCTTGTATATTGCTGCAGGAATGCCCATTTTAACTTCCTGTCCGTGTAGACCCTTCAACATAAAAACAAGATGGGTAAGTATCACATCATCTTCATCTTGTAGTGCCAAATAATTCGGGGACATAATCAAGTCTTCTAAATCTTTCAGCCGTAAACGTGAATCAGAAATATCAGGGAACAACCGAGCACGGAGCTTTGAATTTGACTGACCCTTTTTGTCATGGTGTAAATCCACATAAAGACCAACCTTTAAACCACAAATCAGAATATATTCAGTTTCACCAAAATCCAACTGGATCCCCTCTATATCAAACAGAAACCTCCTCATTTCAAATATTTGTTGAGACCTTACTTCGTGCAACATCATCATATGCACAAGTAATGGATCACCATGTGGGATATGCATTCCTAAGAATATTCCAAAGGGGGAAGCTTCGAATAATACTCGTTGTGATTGTGTTAGGCGCGGAAAATAATTTTTAATCATAGTCCCCACCACGCCTTTCAAAGTTAACTCCGCTTTTTGATTGAGATCTTCGTGCTACAAAAAAAGTACTATTTCATTTAAAACATTACTAATTGAAAAAAATATATATATATATTAATCCATTATGAAATAAATAACAACATACTTAAAAGCAGAAAAATAAAAATTATGCAAAAACCATCACTCCGCGGAAGCTAGAGGTCATTCCGCGGAGTGACCTCTAGCTAACGCGGAGGCCTGCATTGTTCGATTACAACATTCCACAGAGGAAACACATCACCCCGCGGAGCACCCTCTGCGGACTGACGTCCCGCTCCGCAGAATGGATCATCCCCCAAAACATATATGTGATTTGTAAACCTAAAAATCCTAAATCTGTATACATATTCAATGTAATAAAATGGGTTTTCCTCTAATTTGAATCATATTCGACATTTTCGACATTAATAATTAGATGAGAATGTGAGAAATACCCGGGAACCGTATCCATCGGCAAAAACATCGGGGAATTCGTGGTCCATCGGTGACGGAAAGAGATCATCGACTCGATTTCGCCGGATTTGAAGTCGTCGCCGGATTTGAAGTCTTCGATCAAGTCTCTGCGACCCGATGCGGAGTGACGAAGACGAACGGGGACCAGTGGGGACCAAAAGATGAACCCTTCGTTTTTCTCATAAAAAATGGTTGAAATTACGAAATTACCCTTTCTTCGCGGAGATTTCATGGTTCCGCGGAGGTCAGCGTAGGGTCCTCCGCGGAATGTATATCTATATCTTGAAAAAACTTTTTTTATTACTAAATTTTGAAATTAACCCCCATTTTTTTTGTCTATTTGCAGTATTTTTCCTATAATCAAACTATTCATTTATTCCAATAAAACTTGAAAGAGAGAAAATGAATATAAAAACTACTTTTTATTAATTTATAAATACTCACTTCTTACATCAATTATATATAACTTAGGGAAAATGTCTAACTTAGCTATTAAACCAACTCAATTACTATTTCTATTTTTTTTTCTTATCCGTTTCGGATTAAAATAAAGTGTAAAATACTACTAGTAATTAAACCTAGCTAGACCCTTCTGTTTATAGGGTTTTATTACGTACTATCGGAACCTGCGGCTTGCTCCGGATGCCATAATCGGTGGTGCAATGGGCTGCATGTCTTGATCAATAACCTCACACTCGGGCAAAGATGTCGGGTATCTCTCCGTATCATAGCAATACGAGTATGTCATATACTGTGCCCTATACTCATGCATTCTTCTTCTTTCGTTCGCAGGAATACCATCAGAAGATATATCATAGCGCCTACACTCAGTTTGCAAAGACTCGGAAGGGTCAATCTGACACCCATCTATGATGAACTTGGTGTAACCCGTAACAAACGGACCTTGCTGGAAATCAACTCTATACTCACCTTTGTGGGTAGCCCAGTCCGACCCATCCCATATTGTGCCATACATATACATCGGCTTAGATGGAAAATCACCACCCATTCCTTCAACATTCGGCACCTCCCTGATGGCTAAATCATCCACAAAGAAAATAACCCAATCTGTATTCCATAGAATACCATAATCGTGAAAATCTGTAGAAGGGTCAAAGGGCAACGTGTATCTTTCTTCTCTGCCTCTATGGATGCTTCCGTTTCCGTAAAGATTGGTCTGAAGAACCCACTCTTCTCCTGCGATATGACCAAGAAACTCAAAATCAATCTCATCTCGGTAGTAGTCACTGTTTTGAGCATAGAAAGTAACAACGACACCGGCAGTATAGTTGTTGTCTGGTAGCTTGATGGAGGCAGTGAACAAGCCATGATTGTATGCATATCGTGAAACAAAACCCGACCCTGCAGTCGACCACTGATTCATGGAGATTTGGACGGATTTACCATCGTCGGATGGTTTGACGTTTTGGTATCCAAAGAGTGGGGAGAAAGATTCGGTGAAGGAGATGGTGGAAGGAATGAGTGAGAAAGAAGGTATAAAGATGGTGATGACGCAAAGAATAACAAGTGGTAGATATGTAGAGAACAACATGTTGATTATTTCAGCGTTAGAAAAGATTTTGTGGGTATATATAGATGCATATATAGAGCAGATAGTGCGTACATTCATGTATATATACACACAAATTAATGATGTATAGTATAAGATTAGAAGAGTAAGTTAGGCAAGACAAGAAACATATATAATAAGAATATGAACTGCGACAAAAGACATTCAAATATGCATACATTGGTTTCATTCCAACTACCAGTCATTCACTTTAATATACCACATGAAATAATCCATTAAATGGATCAATTCATTTTTATTATTGATCTAAAACTTTTCTGATCATTTTCTAAATAGTCATTCCCATATTATGATCTTCATGAGCTATGGCAAATTACAAATAAAGCAAAATATTTTGCATAAATTTCTGTTTAATTACTGGCCTTAATTCTTAATTAAAGTATAAGGACAAGAAAGTCGATTACCTAATATACAATCTAAATTATTCGCCAACTTAAGCCATTATTTGGTAACTTTTTATATTTATTACAAAAATCCCGTCCTCTCCTTTTTTTTTTTTTTTTTTTTTTACTTTAATAAAATAGTACGTACCATATTTATTACCCAAACTGCCCTTATTAATCTTCCTGAAATAAAACTTCCTATTCTGCCCCTGTTGATATATACTTACTGTCAATAGTTAAATAAGATAATCCGATAATACCTTTATATTCGGTTTTCCCTCCTCTTTTGATTCAATATGAACAGGCTGTCAAACTTATAGCTGGCAACTAAAAGTCCGGTCACCATATTTAACTAAAAAAAATACCATCCGATAATACCATTGAATGTTGCCTTATTTGCTTCAGATTTTGTTATTATCTATTTCCTGCATGTATTTTTTAAAAGGAAAACCATTAAGCATGGAGTATTCAATTATAAATCGAATTTTACATACAAAAATTAAATATTCCAACTAATCACAGACTTATGTAACGTGATAAACATAAACATAATATCTCCAATTTTGAATTTGAATAGGATTTTAAACGATTTCCTAGGTTAAGTTCATGGTATTTCAAATAAATAGTCCTCACCTTTCTCGATTTTGCCTTCACACCTCCATTCCTTCACAAATCCACTGCAGGAACAGAAGTAAAAAACATCAAGCTCAATATCAGTTTGATACATGAAAGTAGTGTATGTCCTTTGTCTGTTTAAAAAACCTTTTACTATAGATTGTTATTGTTATGATCATGGTAAAACCAAAGTAAAATAAATTCTTGTGAAATTAATAAGAACAACAATTCAATATAACAAAGTCATATATGCATTATGATACAACAAAAAGTCTATTGGTGTTTCAAGTTCATAAATTTGACTGTTACATACTAACTTATTCATCAACGTGACAACGTATAAAACATATTCTATGGAACTTTGTCTGTTTTTAAGAAACAACAACTTGCAAGGAATAGCAACATACTTTTGATTTACTGTTATTTCTGTTCTTTTTTGGGAAAAGTACATAGTTTGATGTTATTCCATATTTGATTGTGTGAAAGGGCCTATTATTTCGTGATTAAAAGAATAGAATGTACTTTCTTTTGCTTTTTGTTTTCATATAACAACATATATGCAATTAATTTTTTATTTTGTTTTTTATGATTTTAATATCCGGCATCTATAACACATGATCCTTTTTTTTAGTATCATGGATTCTATATATTTGTTTATGTTTGATGCAATTTATTGTTATTTTTTTAGAAAAACCCAAAGTACAATGCTATTTATAGATTTATCCAATGTTTTGGTTACAAATGCATCAAAAATCCTGTGTCATTTAACATTTCTGTAAAAGTAATGTTAATTTATCATTTTCCATGTTGTTCATGCCATAGGGAATATTTTGTAGACAGTTTATCACCAAAAGAACCATTTGTGTAAAAAAAATCTGCCATAGGGACCATTTCTATAATAGTTTCATACAGGGACAAATATAAAATTGCAATGTATAATAGTAGCTGTTCTTGATTAATCACAACTGTTATAAATGATTTTATATTATTATCATATTCAATATACAAACAAAGTACATTGTTATATTTGGATTTTAAGTAACTTATAAACATTGTCATTTGTTGTGTTTAGTTACATTTGTTTACCATTTAATTTCAGAATAATGTCTACTACAAAAATTACATACTTCAAAGACATTGGAGTAGTATCAGAAGATACAACCTTATAAAAATTCCATTACATATGAGTAACTCCTTACATTATTTCTCATTCATATGGTCCAAAATTTTTTGCTTAATCTTTAACTACACATTCACAAACTGAGCATAAGTATTGAAACCTAATCAACTTACAAACCTAAACCTAATCACACATTAATCTTTTTTTTAACGACACATATATTAAAAACAGAAACTAGTAAGAAGCTAGCACAAATTACAAATTACAAGCAAAAAACAGAGAAATAGACCAATCCAACCAACAACTGCTTTTTCTAAACATCGATCTATTCTCAAACCAATTAAAAGATAACAACTGAATTTCATCTGCCACCTTAAGAGATGAACTTCTCCTATTGTTGAAGACCAAAGCATAGCGAGCTTTCCAAATATCCCACACCACCGAGTACAAAAGTGTGAACAAAACTAAGCCACTCTAGACTCACTAGTACAAAACTGAGCTTTATCCGCGAAAAAATCCGTCATTATAGGCATTTTTTGTCGGTTTTTTTTTTCATTCAACATGGGAGGAAATGTCACATCATTGAAGATAAGTTATGCTTTCGTTCAATTGTGGTGAGTATAACCCATGAAAACCTGTTATTATAGGTAAAACCGCCAGCATATAATATGGTATTTTTGGAGATATATCTATTATATTAAGATAACCATTAATAATACACTTATAGTGATATGTTTTTTTTCCTATAGAGTGGTAAATGATTACGTATAGTCACCGTTTATAAATATGATCACGACTATTGTTGATTTTTGAAGACACAAATATAATTAAGATGTCAGCATAAGCTATCTTTACTAACATGTTTAATGGTTTATCCTTACAGTTGTTTACATACATCCACAAATAAATATTCAACCCATCACCAACTAATGTTTTATTTCTTTTATTATGATTATTGATAATTTTTGTTGACATGTTTAATATTATATCGTGAATATTGTGTACATTTACATAATTATTGGACAATTAAACAGTGACCATAAAATACTTATAGTGATGTAATTTCTCTATAGAGTGATAAATATTTACTTATACTCACCATTTATAAATATTATCGCGGTTATTGTTGACTTTTGAAGAGTAACTAAGTTGTCAGCTTTACTAATATTTTTAATGGTTTATCATTACAATTGTTTACATACATCGACAAATAAAATTTTAACTCGTCACAAAAATGATCTGTACTCACATGTTATTTCTTTTATTATCATTATTGATAGTTTTTGCTGACGTGTTTAATATTATATCGTGAGTATTATGTGCATTTACTCACTCATTGGGAAATTAAATGATGACCATTAAATACTTATGATATGTTTTTTCTTATAGAGTGATAAATGTTTACTTATAGAAACATTTATAAATATTATCACGACTACTCTTTACATTTGGAGACACAAATGTAATTAAGTTGTCAGCATAAATTATCTTTACTAACTTGTTTAATGGTTTATCATTACTATTGTATTCATCCACCGCCAAATAAAAAATTAAGCCGTCACCAAAAATGATATATACTCACGTGTTATAACTTTTATTATGATTATTAATAACTTTTAGTGACATGTTTAATATTATATTGTGAGTATTATGTGCATTTACTCACTCATAAGCAATTAAACGGTGACCATAAAATATTTATAGTGATGTGTTTTGTACCAATAATAATTTTAAAGTTATTACATAAAAAACAATATGCATATATACTTTTACAAACAATATTTTAAAAACCCTATAAACTAAATTATACTTCTTTTAGTTCTACTCCCTAGGTTTTTTTGTACTGTACAAAATACTTTGGGAGATTTTCAATTTTATTATTATCTTCAAGTATATGTAGATTTGGATCCTGTAACAACAAAAAGTTAATATATGGTTATAGATGCATTAAAGCAAACATGCACAATGTATTTTCTTTTGATGAGGATCTTGGAGCGACCAACGTGCCAATCATTCTTACAAATCCACCATGCTCTTTGCTAAAGACCAATGGGAGGGCATATGTGGCTGGTTCAAGAATGATTTTTTCTTCTTCAATTGTAATTTCATGACTGATCTAGAAAAAATGTATGTCAAATTAATATAGTATTAGAAGTGTTCTTTATCAGTTAGCACTAACAAACACCAAAACCACATAGAAGTTGCTACTTTGACATTATTTATCAACTCTTCTACAACAAGCTTCACTTCTCCTCGATCATATTTTCCCGTCTTTTCCACCACATTAAAGATTGCGGAGGAAATTCATACGTACCAATCACTTTCTCTTTCACCTATTACAGAAATGATCAACCAAAAAATCAGAAATCAAACAATTTGAAAGTATATATATATATATATATATATATATATATATATATATATATATATATATATATATATATATACCATAATAACTAAACAAAAAATTAATAAAAACATGTTCAACAATTTCTTTTGAAAGAGCACATGTTCTATAATATTGAAATATCGGTCAATGCACTTACTATTTTTTTTTTAATTTAGCATACCCACACGTCCCATGTTACATGGGTAATGAGACTTTGCTCAAGCATCTTTTTCCATGTTAGAATTAGCTTTAAACACAGAGTAAATAAAAGGATATCAAAGGATTTCTAAATTATCTAAAAATATAATAAAAGTTCTTATAATGAGCATAATTAACATTTGGACCAATTTAATTTATAACCTTGAATTCTTCTGATTGTACACTTTTAACAAATGCCTCATAATCACTTTGTGTGTTAAACAAGCGAAACTGATGTGATATTATTTTTAGCTTCTTTGGTCTACCCAAGCAAGGATTTATGAACCGGTCATTAATGTATTTTCAAAAAGATCGTTGAAGTGTACCAAGATGGGACAAAACTTTTTTCCTAGCACGTTCATCAATAATGAAAAAACCACTGTATGAATAGTAAGTTGAATGTTACTAATCAACTTTAATTAATTGATTTCTTAATTAATTAAGATAATCTATATGTGCACTTTGTAAAAAATAGATATCGACTTTGATTAATTTATTGCTAGGTTTTGTGTTATACAGAAAACACATCCTTTTTGGTTAATGCGAGTTCAGTAGATTAAATTTGATTATGATTTTGAAGAGTAGTGTGGGGAGTTCAATCATAATTGAATGGTTGAATAGATTTTTGGTGTAAATTTATGGGCTTTTAAGAATAGAAGCATTCTCTATCCTAGTTGCAAGGCGTTCTATTCAACTCTTCATGATTTGAATGGAGTACTTTAGAAGCTCTTGAACAAGGAATCAACTTTTATAGGTTTTTAAATAGAAGCATTCTCTATACTTTTATTTACTGTTTAATTTATATGTATGCCATAATTTAATTTATATTTGGCCTCTATATTTGAAGCGTGGAGTACTTATCGAACACACTAAAATAATGTTTTTAATGGTCAGTTGGGATGAATTAACATTATAAAATATGACCAAAATGATGTTTATTAGTGAACCATTTAGTTGGTCTAACATGTTATCAGTTATATATATTGTACAATGAAAAATTGACAATTAATGTATCCAAATTTAAATATTACATTTCATGCATGTCTACCTTTTTTCTTCCCATAACACGTCCTTTACTATAGGTGTGACACTCTTACACTTTGTGTAATTTAGTCCCACATGTCTCCTAACAAGTTCACCCAAAAAAAGCTTGAAAATCAGGGTGCATTCTCACCATAAAGTTTACCCATTTCGTCATAATGAACCATTTTATGTTATTTGCCTCTAGATCTATCCAAGTCGTTATGAACCTTTTGGTAATCTAGTTTTCCCTCTACTAACCCTTGTTGTTGCATTTTCTTAAACCAATCAAACAATGAATGTAAGTAATAAATACTTGTTATAGAAGACGTGAAGAACTATATATATTTACCAACCTTTGTTGGGACATGATTTGTGGTTTATATTTTACTTTAGGTAGCTTTTAGAGTTCTAGGTCTAGGACCAAAAACACCATGAATTCGGTGGTGTTTGGACCGAAATCACAATGTGATTTCGGCGTGCTTAATGATGCTTTCGGTTGGGCTTTGGGTTGGGCCTTTATAATTAGGTCTAGGTATATATTGTATTGTTTCATCCGTGTTTATGGGGGGGTCAATCTAGTTGATTGATTTCGAGTTTTGAGAGAGACAGAAAGAACCAAGAGTTATAGAGAGTCTTATGTACTAGACTATTAATCAATATAGTGTGTATTGAAGATTCATCTTTGTGTTCTTAGTTCATATTTACGATTTGTGTCATTCACTGGAATTGGGATTCCGCACCAACCTAGTGATTTGGATTGATACATATATTGAGGTTTTACAATTGGTATCAGAGAAAGGATTGGTATCAATCGAATTGGCTAAATATTAAACGTTTCTTGGAGTTTTTAGTGTTTTTGAGTTTTTTTCGACGAATATTATTGTTGTTGTTCTTTGTGTTCTTCACCAAATTGGATACTTTGATCGAAATTGGTCTTGATAAATTACCAATTTCGTGTTTCTGGTGTTTTAGGCGTTTTCGATCAAGTCTGGACGTTTTCGGCGACAAACTTCAAGTTGTCGGATAGGTCTTAGCGTTTTCGGCGGCTAAATAACATCTTCGGTAAAAAGACTTAGGTTTCTCGGCTTGGAAGAGTTCTCGGCCTAGATATACCATTTTCGGTCAAACAGTTGATTTTCAGGGATTTCGGTCAATAATCTTGACTTTTCGGCCAAACCTAGTAGTTTTTGGTTAAATCATTTAACTTTCGGTTTACAATAGACTCATACAACACCTCTCTTTCAACAATGCAAAGTGATATTGATTCAGTTATGGGGACAACAAGTCAAATTCCCCGACTGCTGACTGCTGATGGATTTCCTGAGTGGAAATTCATATTTGAGAAGTATGTTAAGATGAAGGACATCAAAGTGTGGAGAAGTTTCACGAGAGGTCCAGTAAAGATCACAACCACTTTAGATGATGAAGCTAAAACCGTGGTTGATAATCCAATCGAGGACTACACTAATAAGGATTTTGATAATATTGAAGATGATGAGAAAGCACTGGCTATTCTTATCATGGCTTTGTCCCCTGGCATTGCTCAAGGTGTCCGGGAGTATAAATCTGCTAAGGCTTTGTGGGAAGCCTTGGTTGAAGTGTATGAAAGGAATGAGGATATGAAGCAAAGCAGACAGGATTTGCTTCGTCAAAGATTCATCATGTTTAATCTTGTTCGTGGGGAGACTCTGGAAGTCCAGTTGTAGCGTTTTATTACTCTCAACATAGAAATGAGCACTGCTGGAATTGTATTGTCTCGCTCTAAGATAAATAAGAAACTGCTCAATTCACTTCCCAGGAATTGGGATATGAATGTGTCTGTAATCAAGAAGACAAAGGACCTGAGCAAACTCTCTCTTGCCGAAGTGATGGCTATAATCAAGGCATGTGACATAGATAACAAGCAAAGAGAAATTAATCATGTCAATTCCTACTCAACTGCAAGCTTAGGAGCATCCACTAATAATGCATTTTCAGTTTTACCATCGCATCATCTCCTCCATCTTTTGGTCTACCAATGGCATCTCCTAACTCCTCTGCGTCCAGTTCCACCACAAAATCCACCTCGCAGACTTCATCTGCTGCTAAAGGAGCTGAAGAAAACATGGCTATGATGGATGGATTCATGAACTGCTACAATGCTTTTGTTGCTGGTGAATTAGTTCCTCTGGTTATGATTGGAGGACTCAATCAAATTCATCCTGAGGATGTTGAAGAGATGGACATATCATGGAAAATTGCTATGGCGATGTTCAGGGCGAAGTATTTCACTCAGTGAACTAGAAAGAATAACTGGGGAGTGAATGTGTATAAGAAAGTGGGTTTCAACAAGAGTAAGTTGAGGTGTTACAACTGTCACGAGACAGGTCATTTTGCTCGTGAGTGCACCAAGCCAAGAGTGGAGAATAATGCTGAGAGGGCTTTGGTTCCAGTTGGAAACAACAGAGAGGCGCCTCTGAATAATAAGAATGTTATGGTGACACATTAGTTTTCGTGTGAAGATCAGATGCAGGCTATCAATCTTTCTAAAGATGGAAGAGCTAATCTTGCCCAAATTGAAGATGGTGAGGATGCAGATTTGGCTAAGAAGAAGATGATGGAGTTGCAGTTCGCTTTCATGGTCTCCACCACTCCTACCACCAAATAGGTTAGTGAAGTTTCATGCTCTAAATCTTGTGTAGATAAAGTTAATAAATATCGTGAGCAAAATGAGTTATTAGTTAGAGAAGTTTTTGATCTTAAAAATGAAATCTATGAAATTAAGAAAGCAAACAAGCCTCTTAAAGAAAAACTAGATTCTCAAAATAAAGATTTAATTAGGATTAAGGAGGAGCATAGCACCAAATGTGTTCACCATCGTTATGCATAAGAGGAAATTGCCAAGTTAACTGCAAAACTTGATGCGTTAAAAGCTAAATTTAAAGATTTCAAATTTAACTTTAAGAAATTTGATGTGTCAAGTGAGATAGTTGAATCTATGATAGAAAAACAATTGAAATGGGGAGATAACCAGAAAAATGGCTTAAGGTATCATAGTGTTCCACCTCCTTTTAATCATAATTATGTTTCTACCTCTGAGACTATAGAAATAGAAAAACCCACGCAATATGGACAGCCCCTGTAGCAAATTCAGTTAAGACTGAACAATCTGGCCCCACTAAAAGTGTGGAGGCGAACGATAGTGGCATCTCTACCTAATGTGTAGATCAAGTATTAGTGGAAGATGAGGATAAGGAGGACATTAATAGTGCTAGTTCTGTTGAAAACCTTTCAGAGACTAACGTTTCTTTTTCTTCTGTTTCAAATAATTGTGTGAACAAAGATATTAAAAATGTTGTTTTAGATTCTTTTAGAATTTATGGTGATGTTGCTTTTAATTCAAATTCAAATAGTCTTGTTTTTGAAAAATTTAAGCCATGTAAAGTTGTGAAAGAGTCTTATAAATGTAAATGTGTGTGTGTGTGTGGAAATTCTTTGAAACAAGACTCTTTTGGGCCAGGACCAAGCTCCAATAACACTTTCTTGAAAAGACATACTTGTTTTAATTGTGGGACTCCAGGTTATATTGCTAGAAACTTTCCACATCATTCACATGCTCCCTTCTCTGAATTCGGATGGACAAACATGCCAAGGGGGAGATCTTCCAAAAGAAATCCTTTGAGGTTACGTCCCCGTAATAACAATTGGGTGACAAGGCCAAGAATCAGGCCTTCAAGGACAAAACGAAAACTGACTCGAGAGATGGCTCAACCAAACCAATTCAGGTGAGGTCAAAGTCATCTCAAGGGTCATCCTCTAGCTCACACTTACAATACAAGCCTAAATCTAAAGGTAGTCCCACTCCAAAGCTAATAGAAAAAGGTCCCATTCGGTCCAACAAGAAAGTGCACAAACCAAATTACCAATGGGTACCCAAAGTCTTTTCTTCCAAATCATCAATTTGTCCAAAAAGGTCTTTAGATTCTTTGAAATCACTATTTGATAAACAAGATATGGTATGGGAAAGAGTATCCTAAGTTGACAGTAATGGTCAACCTAGTTTCAAGATGGACTGGGTTCTTAAAACTAATTAATTTCACAACTTGTGAAAGAACAGCTATGGATGAATATCATCAGACCTTGGTATGTTGATAGTGGTTGTTCCAGGCACATGACAGGAGACATATCCCAACTACACAACATTCGTAACATCAAATGGGGACCGTTACAAATGGTGTATTCAATTTTGAAAACGTCAACTTCGTTCCTGAATTGAAACATAGTTTGCTGAGTGTCTCTCAAATCTACGATAGAGACTTCTCAACTCATTTCAGCAAGAAGGAGTGCTTAATTCTAAAGCTTGGCATTGTCATACCAGAAGAATGGATCTTGGTGACATCAGAATGTCAAAACAAAGCCTATATCATGGACATAAATCACAACATCCCGGAGAACGTTACTTTCCTGTTCTCAAATATTTCTGAACATAATGCTGTACTCTAGCATCGTTGCCTTTGTAATGCAAATGCAAAGAATCTAAATCGTCTTGCCAAAAATGATCTTGTTCTAGGGTTGCCTATTAAAGATTTTGTCACCTTCAAGAAGTGTGTGGCCTGTGCATAGGGAAAGCATCATCGAAAACTGCACAAGCTAAGACTGGCCAACTTAATCGACATACTTCTTCAATAGCTTCATATGGATCTCTTTGGACTAGCCAATGTTCTTAGAATCAACAAAAGTTCATATTCTATGGTTATAATAGATGATTACTCATGTTTTACCTGAGTATTTTTCTTACGAAGAATAAGAGTGAGCCTACACAGATGATTAAGAGGTTCATCATCCTGATTGAGAATCAGACCAATGAGAAGGTGAAAGGCATCTAGTGCGACAATGGGACAGAATTCAAGAATGGTATTCTAGACCATTTCTATGCTGAAAAGGGGGTGTAGCGTCAATACAGTGCTACTCGCACACCTCAACAAAATGGTGTTGCTGAGAGGAGGAATAGAACCCTAATCGACGCTGCTAGAACAATGCTTTCTGATTTAAAATTACACGTGTTCTTATGGGCTGAGGCTATCAATACGACATGATATGTTCAGAACTGGATCCTAATCAAAAAACATCACATGAAGACTCCGTATGAAATGCTCTATGGTCACAAACCAACTGTTGCCCATTTCCACACTTTTTGTTGCCCATGCACTCTTCTCTATCTCAAAGCCACTCCAAAGTGCAATTCAAAGGATGACGACTGCTACTTCATCGAGTATGATGGACACACTACTTATCGGGTCTACAATAAAACTACCAAGCAGATCGTGGAGTCCTTTGATGTCCGCTGGCTAGAAGAAAACAAGACAGATGCTCGAGTTGGCCCTGATTGGTTATTTGATTATGCTGAACTGTTTAAACCATTTTATGTGTTTTCTGATAATGTTTTAGGTACCCATCCAAACTTGTGTGGATCAAGTAGAGACGATGAAGAAGAAGTGATCATTGTTGAACCTATCAAGCTCCAAAAAAGGCTGACGATTCACTGGTTATAGAAGAAAATGTCACCTCTACTGAAAATTTCATCTTTGATTCTGCAGAATCCTTGGATTCTACTTTTATGGATTTTCTCTTTCCTGAGAGAATTCCTAACAAGTATGTGGCGAGTACTTCATACGACTTCTGTTCATTGGATAGAAGTGATTTAGCCAAAGGCAGGGTGGAGAACATCACAAATCTTCCAGTCTCTTCACAATCAGTGGATCATGAAATTTCTTCAAGGGTTCAATGCACCCATGTTCGGTTTTGAGAACTATAACATTCCTATGGTGCACATACAACCCTAGATGCTTTGGATCTATGTTTTCTCTAATTATACATGCATTTTTCATTTTCCAAAGCATACACCCTAACTAGCATACAATTGAAGCTATATAATATAAAAACTAGTTTAGATGATTACCTCTTATATATAGGGTGTAGTTGTTGACCTTTGAAAGCTTGAACACCTCAAGTGTGATGCCTCTAATGTGTCACAAACACCAAATGCAAGAGGAGGCTTGAGAGAATAAGTTACTTAGCACAAAATCAATATCACTCTCCTAAAATGAATGGTGTGACCAATTTTGGTCATGAGGGGTTCCTTTTATAGTGCTAGGGTTACATCTTTGCAAACCCTAATGACCTTTCATCTTACTTAGGCTCCATAGGTCAAAACCTCCATGGACTATCTCATTGGTTTATCCCATCCTAAATAACCATGAATCATTAGCCCACACTATAAGAATCATTGATTTACATAATCAATCCCCATATATTTAATTAATCTCTTTTGACCACAAAATTAATTCCAAATTAATTCTTGATCAATACTAATTAAATAATATGGTTTCTGAATTAATATATTGTACTTATAATATATTAATAAATCACAAATAACCTTATGCTCAAAAGTACATCCTATCAAATTGCACCGATGAAGGAAACCCAAAAGGACCATGCTACAATCGGGTCAAGTACATCCCGGTTATAGTTATGGGCTTAGACACCAAATCCAACAAACCATCCCATCGAAAATGTTATAGGTTCCCTTGCGGATGGAGTCAAAACCAGAAGCCAGATCGGATATGTTAATGAATTTCTATATTCGTGCTTCATATCCCAAATCAAGCCAAAGAATGTTGAGATGTCTCTTAATGAGCCAAGTTGGGTGGATGCCATGTATGAAGAGTTGAATCAATTTGAGAAGTTGAAGGTTTGGCAACTGGTAGAACTTCTTGAAGGAAAGAAGCCTCTTGACACAAGATGGGTTTTTTTGCAATAAGCAAGATGATAATGGGGGTGATTGTGCGAAATAAAACGCGTTTGGTTGTTCATGGTTTCAGGAAAATTAAAGGTATTGATTACACTGAGGTATATGCTCCCTACATGGGTTTCACTGTATATTAGATGGATGTCAAAATTGCCTTCTTGTACGAAGAAGTAAAAGTGGAAATCTATGTTGATCAACCCCTAGGTTTTGTCAACTTAATATTTCCAAATCATGTGTACAAGATGGACAAGGCACTTTATGGTCTTCATCAAGCCCTTCGAGCTTGGTATGCCACTTTGACCCAACATATTTTGACTCATGGATACACAAGAGGCACGATTGATCAGACGTTGTTCATCAAAAGAGTGAAGAAGGACCTCATTGTTGTTTAAATCTACATGGATGATAACGTTTTTAGATCAACAAATGATGAATTATGCAAAGATTTTGAAAAGGTAATGAATATGAGGTTTGAGATGAGTTCTGTAGGCAAAATGACGATGTTTTTTAGGATTGCAAGTGTGTCAAGATTCTTCGGGAATTCTACTACATCAAGGAAAATATGTTGATGACATGTTGGAGAAATTTGGGTTCAAGGATGCTAAAATTGCTTTTACTCCCATGGCTGAACAACCTCTGTTGGCATCAGATCCAGATGGAGAATCGGTTAATCAAACTCTATATCGATCCATGATTGGTTCTCTGATGTATCTGACCGCTAGCAGACTATATATATTCTTTGCAGTCTATTAATGCATGCACCATCAGGCTAATACAAAACTTTCTCATTTAATTGCTGTCAAACGAATTTTTAGGTACCTTAAAGGGACACCTAAATTGGGTTTCTGGTATTCTAAAACTCATGAATATGATCTTTATGTTTTTACTGACAGAAACATGGAAGTTGTGACATTGACAGGAATTCTACAAGTGTTGGATGTCAATTCTTTAAGAGACAGACTAATCTCGTGGCAGTGCAAGAAACAACAAAGTGTGTCCACTTCTACAGCTGAGGCTGAATATGTTGCTGGATCTTCTTGCTGTTCTCAGGTCACTAGGGCGATTCACCCACCCGGCAAATAGATATCATTGAAAATCCCGCCCAGGGTCTTGACATTCTTTTTGTTATGCAAAACTGTGGAGACTCAAGTGTATTCTCGGATACATTCTCCACAGGTAAGGAATTAACAGTTATTGGCACTAGGCGGATGCACCTCACAATGCACGATTATTGCTGAATGTCCCACCAAAGAGCCTTGACCCCATGTCATGCTAAACTGTGGAAATATTTCTTCGAATACTATTGTCACAGGATGGTTTTGTAAGTTATTCCTAATTAACTCTCACTGACACTAGTATGGTACAATCAGATGAGATTCAGAAACCATTGAACGTCTCGTCAAGGGCCAAGTTAACTTGTTAACTTGAAAAACTGTATTAAGATCTTTGATTAAGGATATGCAGGGGATAACATCAAAAATATCCATTAGTAGTTCTCCCATACTCAACAAATCACAGTGCGTTCCTTCATGTTCACACAGATACAACGAGTAGTCTCCATCTGAGCTAAGGCTGGGTCCATGAACAACTGTGGTGAGAAGGGTCTTTATGATTATGTGATCCACAGGGACTTTTTAGTCATGGTTACTTTTCAAGACGCATCTGTGATCGATGAAAGAAGTGAAGATTATTTTTCAACACACAACCTTTCACCCCCAGAAGCAAAGTGAAGTTGTATTTGAAGTTATGTGACAAATTCCACTGAAGCCTCCTCAATCACTTTGCTCGTATCTATGAACTTACTGAAGCGATCCGGAAGAATTAGTCTCTCTGTTGTTATCTCTCATGTATTTCAAAGTTGAAAGTGCTGATTTTCAAGAACCTATACAAGAAGCCTTTATACCTAATGTGTGTTCAAAGTCAAATTTTAAGGAAGTCCAACTACTCAAGATGAAGTCACTCATGTAGAAATTCATATGTTCATATTGAAGTCGTAAATAAATCGAAGATAAAAGCTGAAAGTCAAGAACAAAGCAAAGATTGAAACAAAAAGAAAGTTATAAACCAAGGGGGAGATTGCTGGGACATGATTTGTGTTTTATACTTTACTTTAGGTAGCTTTTAGAGTTCTCAGCCTAGGACCAAAAACACGATGAATTCGGTGGTGTTTTGACTGAAATCACCATGTGATTTTGGTGGGCTTAATGATGCTCTCGGTTGGGCTTTGGGTTGGTCCTTTGTAATTAGGTCTATGTATATATTGTATTGTTTCAGCCGTGTTTAGGGGGGGGTCATTCTAGTTGATTGTTTTCGAGTTTTGAGAGAGACAGAGAGAACCAAGATTTATATAGAGTCTTATGTACTAGGCTATTAGTCAATATAGCGTGCATTGAAGATTCATCTTTGTATTATTAGTTCATATTTACGATTTGTGTCATTCACTAGAATTGGGATTCCAAACCAATCTAGTGATTTGGATTGATATCTAGATCGAGGTTTTACAACCTTCATCATTCTCAAAAATAATTTTAAAAGTAATTTCAGCACCGGATGATGAAGCATCTTTGCTTTTTTTTTTTCTGGGTCATCGCTGAAAATCTCATATTTGTTTCCATGGTTATCGAATTGCTTTTCCTCGTCGATGGCATCCATTAGTATAGAAATTTAGCTAGAAATCGAAAAAAATATGCTTATATATGGAAACCAAAAACACTGACAACAATAATGAAACAATGAATTTTGTTTAAAGACTATCGGTTATGTAAAATGAATTTTTCAACGTAAAGTATGTATATGGAGGGAATTGAAATTTTGGGCTATTTGAAACCTTTTATTTTGGGATTTAGAGGGAACTAAAATTTAGGATTGAATTTTATATAAGGGAACTCATATTTCTCTCTTGTTAATTTGATTTTTCCACTTCATAAATAAAATAATAATATCAATATATAATGAGTAGATAAATAAAAAGTTAAAATAAATAATAAAAAAATTAATAATTAATAGATTAAAATTATATTTTTGAAGGGATGCTTTTAATGTATGATTTGATTGAAAAATTACACAATTTTTTGAATTTTATAGTGAATTTAGAGTTGTTTTTATTAGGTTTGATGTTCAAATAAAAAAACAAAATACTTATTGCTAGATTGTATAATCAAGTGATAAATAAGAAAAAAAGTACTCATGATAAATGGGTCGAGACACGGATTTACATTCCTATAGTCTTGGCCTATGGACCATGGTGCGGGGATGTGTGTGGATCATGGATACGAATTGATGTCATTCTAGCGGTGTCGGTCATCACCATGTTCTTATGGCCGAACACGACCTAATTTTCTTGTGTTCTTCGACAGGGGACATTGCATGGTGTATTTGCGGGGCCAACTACGTGTTTAAACCCGAGGATATATATGGATGATACATTGGGGGTGTCGGCCATCAATCTACTCTCTTAGAACGAGACACGAGACCTCCCTTTCGTGTATTCTCCATCATCAGGCAGGGGACCACGATACAAGTGCATGTGGTATAGATGAGTGTAGGTCATAGATATGGATCATTGCATGGAGGTACCGGTCATCAGCTTGATCTAGTATCATAGGTCAAGACACAGATTTTCATTCATGTGCTCTAACCCTGGGACCATGGTACGGGGATACGCATGGGCCACATATATAGATTGATGTCATTTTAGGGGTGTCGTTTATCACCTTCCTGTCATGTTATGTGACACGACTTGATTTTCTTAAGTTCTTTGATAGGGAACCATGCACGGTATGGTTGTGGGGCTGCTGACGTGTTCAAACTCGAGGATATATATATATATATATATATATATATATATATATATATATATATATATATATATATATATATATATATATATATATATATATATATATATGGATCATGCATTTGGGGTGCCAACCATAAGTCTAGTGTCATCGAAGGAGACACGAGAGTTCCCTTTAATGTGTTATCCATCATCGTGTAGGGGACCATGGTATGAGTGCTTCTGATACATATGAGTGTGGGTCGTGGATATGGATCATTACATGTGGGTAACGTTCATCAGCTCCATTTATGTGTTGTTTGTTTTTCCGAAGTGAAACTGTCTGAAGTCTGCGGACCACCTCTGCAGCCCTCTGCAGCAGAAGAGGTGGACCAAAGTGTTGCAGACTATAATGAGAAGCATGTTTGTTTTTTTAACGGCTGCAGATATTAAAAAATTTATAATAAAATAATTTAATAAACCGAAAATAGTTTTTAATACCTAAAATTTAATAATTGTAGTCTTAAAACATTGAAATAAAATTCAAACAACCAAATTAGTCTTACAATAACATTTTTAAATAAAATTTATACAACAAAACTTTAATAATTTTCATTCCATATTTTGCATCAATTGTTCGGCAATTTCATCTCTTAACTGGGTCATATATTCACGGTTCGCTGCAGTACCATGTGTTGGAATCACATCTTTATCATTATCAACGACTGCATTGTTATTCCGAACCGAGACATTTGGTTCATCATATCGTGCAAAAAACTCATCACGTAGTCCCTCTCTTCTTATAAAATTATGAAGCGCAAAGCATGCTAGTGTAATGTTTCGTTGTGTAACCAATGAGAATGGTGTGCCATCCTCTTCAATATAGGGAATCGTGCTTTCAAGACACCAAAGGCACGCTTAATGACATTCCGGAGTTTTGTGTGTGCATGGTTAAATTTTTCTTTATTCGTTAATGCACGTCTTCGACGAAAATCTCCAAGCCAATACCTTACATTACGGTACGGTGCCATAAAACCTCGAATGTTTGCATAAGCGGCATCACAAAGATAATATTTGTCTGTAAAAAAATAAAAATAAAAGTCATTTATTTTTTCAAGCTAAGATAAAATTATTTAAATAACCATAAATTTACCTGGTGGTGGAAGCGGGAATGGTGCATGTGGATTTGCTAATGCTTCTGATAAAATTCTAGAATCGTGTGCTATCCCTTCCCAACCCGCCACAACAAACGTAAACATCATGTTGAAGTCACATATTGCCAATACGTTTTGGTAACAATCGCCTTTTCCCCTACTTCTATATAAATCTCGTTTGTTTGCAGGGACAACAACATGTATCAATGTGCCATCAAGTGCACCAATTGCTCCTTTGAACACCCGTCGTAGCCTCCTATTATGTTCCAGAATGTTTGGATTCGGATTAAAAGAAGTTAGCACTATAATGTCATGTGCAAAAAGCAACATTTTGTCGAACACTTCATGAAAAAACTTATGAATTGTTTGCTTTGAGTGTTGAAATCTCCGCTTGATAATCACATAACGTTGGTTATGACCGATCATCATCAAAAACATAGCCATCTTCTCCTCAACCGACACATGTTTGCTATCCTTTAACGTGTAGTTTACTCTAAAGTGAGCACATAGCCGGACAAATGATTCACAGGACATGCGTGGCACTTCAACACATTGTAGAGGATTATGGTGAAGTAACTCTAACGTAAATTCATGTCCCGTCATTTCCGAATCATTGTCCCGCACTCGTTTTACACCCCTTTTCCAAAAGTAGCGCACGTACAAGTACATTAGTATTATGAGTAGTATCTTTTTGTCGTGATCCATTAGGAACCTATTAATCAACACAAGTACCAAATAAAAAAACATAAAACTCAAGTACCAAATAAAAAAATATAGAGCTCAAGTACCAAATAACATAACCAAATAACCAAAATATATAATCACATAGTTCAAGTTCCAAATAAAAAAAATATAAAAATCAAGTACCAAATAACATAACCAAATAACCAAAATAAATAATCACATAGTTCAAGTTCCAAATGCTACAAATAACATTCAAGTACCAAATAACCACATACTGCAAATAACATCCAAGTACCAAATAACCAAAAAACATAACCACATAGTTCTAACACATGCAATTAAAACCTAAACAATTGAAATATGTAAACTTAATGGACAATCTTTCCATCCTTCAATACTCCTAAACTTGTAGCTGTCATCTCGATCCATCCTCTTAATATTTGTGGATCATTAGGCAAATTTACCCACATCTCTCTCTTATATTCATGGTCCCTCCAAAAATATGATAAGTAACAAATCGTAGAGGGTCTATCGGGCCTAACTCGAGTAACTCTAGCTTCTCTAAACATTGGGGAATTTGTTGGCCCTTGAGTCAAATGTCATAGAGCTTTCTGCATCTCCAATGATAAATCATCATCAGTAATAGAAGCTTTAGGGGAGGCACTAGAAGGTGGCTTAGGTGAGGCACTAGCAACTCGAGGTCTAGGAGTTGAGGGTTTAGCTCTTTTGTTGGGGTTACCAGAAGGTGAAGCAGCAGAAGGTGAAGGCTGAGTAGTGTGATTGGAAAAAAAATCATCCTCATCTATGCTAACAGATGGGGTGTCCATAAGTTGTAGTGGTGCGACATGGAAAGAAGATGATCCATGTCCCAATGGTGTTTGGGATGTGGCATAGCTGAGATTACCAGAGGCATTATTTCCATCAAAGAGTTATGCACAAAGCTCTGGAAACAACAATGGGACAGTTTTCAAAGAAGCGGCTTTCAGATGTCCCTAAACCAAATCAATGTAACAAAAGTAGTATAAGAATAAATGGCAACTATATAAACAAAATACATATTAATATGTATGTATATATATATATATATATATATATATATATATATATATATATATATATATATATATACCTTTTTAAAGTCCTCCCACTCCTCATTTGTTAAGTTAAAAGTATTTGTTTGAGGATTGTAAATGTTGCCAGTTTTGTTTTTCAAGTATAACCATCCCGTGTGTTTGGCTTTAAGGTTGTCATAAGCGTTTTTCAATTGTCTTTGACTCAAATCCACACCAAACTTTTCCTTAATGGTTGCTCCTAATTTGTTCCATGAATGTTTATGCAAACTCAAACCTTTTATACCCACATTTTGACTTCTTCAATGCAAGTGTTCAATAAGAATTTTGTATGCTCATTGGTCTATGTATGTTTATCTGCCATTGCTAATAAAAAACATATGGAATACATACTTTAGCAGACATAACCTTATACCAACAACTTTCAGCATAATTACAACTTGTATTGATGAAAATAACCAATTTCAACAAAGATTATTAATATTTCATCAACAACTATGTCACTTCAGCAACATTTTATGACATTTGAACAATATTTCATGACATTTCAGCAATAATTTGTGACATTTCAGCAACAATTTATGACAATTCAGCCACAATTTGTGACATTTCAGCAATAATTAGTGACAGTTCAACAATAATTCAGCAATATTTCATGACAATTAAGCAACAATATATGACATTTTAAGCACAAATTGAAGACATTGGGGCAAGAACAAAGATTCAACAACATCTATATGATATAAAGCATGAACTATTTGATAAGATTGGCACCAAGATTAAGCAAAAACAAAGATTTAACAACAAAATCAAACAATTAATATGAAGAAGAATTAAGCAAAAATCATCAAGATTAAGCAAAAACAAGCACAATCGCTGCCTTCAGCAGCAAAAAACGAAAAGAAGAAGAAGAAGAAGAAGAAGAAGAAGAAGAAGAAGAAGAAGAAGAAGAAAATGAACCTGGAATGATGGGTTGCCGGAAGGAGACGCCTGTGGGGGCTGCACCGATGGGCGCTGGGTGGTGAGCAGAAGCTTGGTCGACAGGAGGTAGGAGACGAGGCTTGCGATCGATTTCCTGGAACAAATGGGAGGTCGGCCACTTTTTTTTTAGGGTTAAGGTTTGAAGAGTTTAGAAGCAATTTTCAAGTGATGTCCCAAGCAGCGGACGGGAAGAGGTTTTTAATTTCGAAGTGTGCGAAAAAACAAACAGTTGCGGGAAAGAAAGTGTTGCGCGTGTGCTGCGCCGCGCAGGACGAAGAGGTTTGAAAAGGTTTTTAATAAAAAACAAACACCACCTTAGTATCATATAGGTCGAGTCATGGATTTCCATTCCTGTGCTCTCGCCCTGGGCACCATGGTACTAGGATGTATGTGGGTCATGGATACATCTTGATATCATTTTAGGGCGCCGGTTATCACTGCAGCTTCATGGTTTAAGACACGGCCTAATTTTCTTATGTCCTTCAACTCGGGACCATACATGATGTGGGTGTAGGCCGTTTGCATGTTTGAACTCAACGATATATATGGATCATGCATTGGGGGTTCCGTCCACCAGTCTAGTGTCATTGAATAAGACACGTGGATTCCCTTTCATGTGTTATCCATTATTGGGTAGGGGACCACAGTATGAGTGCATGTGATATGTATGAGTGTGGGTCATGGATATGGATCATTGCATGGACTACTAGTCATCAACTCGATCTAGTATCATATGGATCGAGACACGGATATTTGTTCCTATGCTATCGCCCTGGAGACCATCGTGCGGGGTTTCGTGTGTGTCATGGATAGGGATTGGTGTCATTTTAGCGGCGTCGGTGGTCATTGCATTGCTGTGGTCAGGGACACGACCTGATTTAATTATGTTCTTCGACATCAGACCATGCAGGTTGTTGAAGGGTTTTAAGCATCCTAATAACCTTAAGGTGGACATACAACCCTAAATGCTTTGGATCTATGTTTTCTCTAATTATACATGTAAAGTTATTTTCCAAAGAATTTTCCTAACTAGCATACAATCATGGGTACTTGTATAACAAAAATCTAGTTAGAAGACATACCTTTTCTTGTACCTTGATTCCTTGGACCTTTAAGAGCCTAGCACCCCAAATATGATGCCTCAAATGCTTCACATAACACCATCAACAACGAAGGACTTGAGAGAGAATACTTGCACTCAAAAATCAGCTATGGCTCTTCCAAAAACACTAGGGTGTCGATTTTAGGAGCTCATGGGTTTCTTATATAGTGTGGCAAAACTACGGTTACACCATGTAAACCCTAATGTGCATGACCTTCCATATTACTTATTCTCCATGGGTTTAAACCTCCATGGATCATCCATGGGTTGTCACATGGGTTTAGCCCAACATAAGGAATCATGGATAATAGGCCCGTACCATAAGAACGAACGATTTACCAAATCAACCCCTTATATTTAATCAGTCTCTTTTGATCACAAAATTAATTCTAAATTAATTCTTGATCAATACTAGTAAAATAATATGATTTCATATTAATATATTAGAACTTATAATATATTAATAAATCATAAATATCCTCTTCTCATAAGTCCATCCTTACAAATTGTTCTGGTGCCATGCAACCCAAATGGACCATGCTACTCTCGGGTAAAGTATATACCAATTATATTTATGGGCTTAGACACTAAATCCAACAGTCTCCCACTTGGATAAGTCTAATAACTATAACTGAAAGTACGACTTAAAACACCGACTAGCAATCGTAGCTCTTAAAAGCCTCTGTCGAACTCAGACGCTCCATTTTAGATAAGTGATCATATAACCCTCTGCTCTCAAGATATTATCCGGACAAATACATGGAACAATGTCATGCTTTATCCAATTCATTGGAAGAATCAATATGCAACACATTATTTCCTAAGTTGTCTACAACATTCACAGTTTCATATACACCATTACAAGGTAATGATTTCAAATAAAAAACACCATTATAATAAGCATTTATATCACCAATTTCATTATCAAATGAAAAACTATAACCTTGTTTGTACAAACCATGAAAGGAAATAATATTTCTCGCCATATCAGACGAGTAGCAAAAATTATTCAAATCTATTTCTAACCCACTACTAAGCAATAAAGAGTAAACTCCAATCTTGGTGACAGGTGAAACCTTCCTATTCCCCATGATTAAGTTTATCTTTGTCACACCCCGAAACCGATGGCGGAAACGTTCTGGGGCGGAGGACGTCATGTAAAGTATCACAACCAATGTACATAGTAAGCATAGTAAACACAAAACATTACATTACATAGAATCATTACATTTGTTTGAAAGTAGAAAAGCAAAGTATTACATGTTTTATAGATATAATAGTCTAAACAAAAGTAAAGACGTAACTTCCATATGCTCCGTCTTCTGCAAAAGAACGCGGGATACCTATCTAAGGAGAACCTGAGAATACAAGCAGTTTTAAAAATATCAGCATAAAGCTGGTGAGTGCATAAGCGGTTTGTTTTTGAAAATGAACAAGTTTCCTTTGGTTTTCTAAAAAAGTGTTATCCAAGAAAATCCCATATTTTCTCATAAGTAAAGTTTAGTTATCCATTTGTTACCCAGTTTGGTTAAAAACAAGTTCAGTTATCCCAGGAAAAAACCCTTATTTTCCTTAAAAGTTTGTGGTTGGTTATCGAATCTGAATGTAATGTACAAGTATCTACCATACTTAAAGTGCTTGTGTGAAGTTTCCTGAAAGCCTGGTTATCCTTGAAATGTATTTTAGTTTTAATACATATATAAAACTATCAAAATAGCAAACTAATTTCTAAGGTTATTAATTTACTAAGTTCTTTATTACTTAAAAGTAAATCTCCGTTATCTAAGTTTGCGAGTTCTATAACCATATGATAAACTAGATACGTCAAAGGAAGGTCAGTATCATTTATGACTTTTGTCACCCGTAGACCTGCCGGTCCCACTGTAGCTAGCAGGAAGGTACAGGGTAGTCAGCCTCGTATAGATCTACACACTCAAGTCACGCCTTCATACTAAGAGATTCTGGTTACAAGGGCGGTCCTCCACTCGCATATCTCTGTGGAGTGTTACATAGGACGTGTCTCCAACCCTAAGATTAACGAATTTACAATTAATAATGCGGAAAATCCTGTTTTAAGTTCTAGCTACAAAAAGGGGTCCTCAACTCGCGTATCTCTGTGGAGTGTTACAGAGGACGTCTAAAGTTCTAAGAGTAATGATTTTTAACAGTAATGAAATGGAAAATCATTTGTGAAATGTATGATATAACACTATATAATAAGATTTGCAATCAGTTTGAAAACTAACTCTGCAAGTCAAATGGTTGGTTAATACAGTTTTGATTGTTAAAAGCGTACGAAATATGAAACATTTCAAATGAAATAATAAGTTGAGTACAAGATATTCTTGTACTTTTGCTTTTACCCCCCCCCCCCCCTGAAAACATTGAAAACACGGAAAAAGTATAGGGGTATGGACTCACCGGACGAGAAATGTGCCGGCTAGGATGCTAAGTGTCAATTCGGGGATTGAATACACGCGAGGTTCCTATGTAATATGAATAGATACATAATTGTATCTAATTAGACTTTGAACTACTAATTAGATAAGAATATACACTTTGAGGCACGAAAACACTTCATTTCAAGTGTTAAGAGTGATCCGGGTAGCATCTAAGGAGGTGTATGGCCTAAATATGGAGTTTTCTCTTCAAGAGTAAACTCCTAATGGAGATTACGGCCCTATGAATATATCCCCATGAGTTTATGGCCGTAAAATCATGGGTAGGGTGGTCTTGGTTGCTTAATGGTCTTACAACACTTGAGGGATGATGTTGGGTTAAGTTCTAAGGCATTGGGAGGGGTTTGATCAACATATGGACCATATAAAGGAGTTTACGGCTGTAAACTACGAGTTTACGGTCGTAAACTCTCATGTACTCTTTCCTTATGAGTTTTGGTGTCCCTAGGTTAAGCACAAGTGTTTCTAGTCCAAAGTACAAGCCATGGAAGGAAGTTAGGGCACCATTTGACCACATTATAGGAGTTTACAGACCAGGAACCATTCCTTGGGGGTTTTATGGCCGTAATCTCCTAAGGAGATGGTTTCTTTCATGTTTAAGGTCCCTAACACAAAGGTAGATGGTTCTAGACATTATTCCAAGGCTTAGGAGGTGTTTAAGGGGCATCTTAACACCTTAAAAGGTGTTTGCGGCCTAAGAAAGGGTGTTTACGGTCCAAGCATGTTCTTGGGCCGTAAAATCATGTTTACCCCTCAAATGTTAAGGTTTTGGTGTTCTAAGTCCAATCTTGTAAGCCCTTAAGTCATATCTAAGCTTCAGAAGTGGTTTGGAAGGGTTTTGGGGCTCCAAAACCCCATTTATGTGTGTTTGCGGCTTAGGGCTGTTCCTGGGCCGTAAACACAAGTTCTTGGTCCTATTTCATGATTTATACACGAATTTGAAAGCTAAAGATGATACACTATGAGCTAGGATGGATTACATACCTATTTGGAGCTTGAAATGGGTGACTTTGGATCAAAGGTTTCGATTGAAGAGAGAGAGAGAGTAGAGAGAGAGAGAGAGTGGAAAAACTTCAAATGAAGTCCACTCACCCTTATATAGGGTTTGAGTTTGAGGCTCGGTGGATAGCTACCCGATATTGACGTTAAACGAGGCTTTTGGTCGTACCCGATTTAGTTGTTTGTAACCCGACGTGGTCGTAACTAAAATTTTCCCATTTGAGTATTGAAGGTGTTTTCACGCGTTACTAATGGGTTTGAACACTCACGAGGTCATAATGAAAGTATCAAATTAAATAATCTAATTCAAGATGTAGACGAAACAAATCGATAAAGACAAGTTTTATTGACAAATACGGTTTACAGCAATGGAATAAACTTCGGGTTGTCACATTATCCCCCCGTTTGAGGGAATTTCGTCCCGAAATTTAGAATTAAGATACAAATCATATAATTTAAAAGATGTGGATATTTGTGTCTCATCGAGTCTTCGCGCTCCCAAGTGAACTCGGGTCCTCGTATGGCATTCCAGCGAACCTTCACTTATCGGGATGCGGCTTTGCTTCGTACGTTTGATCTCTCGATCCATGATCTCGATTGGTTCTTCCATGAAGTTCAGACTTTCGTTGATCTCGGTCTCATCAAAGGGATTACTAGGGTTTCATCAGCTAGGCACTTCTTAAGATTTGAGACGTGGAATACAGGATGGATGCTGCTAAGTTCTGAAGGTAGTCGGAGTTTGTAGGCTACGGGACCGTTCCTAGCAAGGATCTCGAAAGGTTATATGTACCTCGGGTTAAGTTTTCCACGATTTCCAAAGCATATAATGCCTTTCCAGGGCGAGACCTTCAACAGGTCACAGTCTCCTACCTGGAATTCCAAGGGTTTTTGTCGTTTATCGGCTTAACTCTTCTGTCTTTCTCGTGAAGCTCTCAGTCGTTCTCGGATCTGGATGATCTTCTCGGTGGTTTTGCTGATGATTTCAGTACTAGTGAGAGCACTGTCGGGGATTTGAATCTTGGTTAGCTGCGTGTCCCCTACCTCGGTCTGGCATAGAGGGGATCTGTACTTACGACCGTAGAGGGCTTCGAACGAGGCAACCTTGATGCTGGTGTGGTAGCTGTTGTTATATGAGAACTCGATCAAAGGTAAATAGGTGTCCCACGACTTTCCGAAATCAATGACACATTCCCTCAGCATGTCTTCTAGGGTCTGGATAGTTCTCTCACTCTGTCCATCTGTCTGAGGAAGATAAGCTGTACTCATATCCGGCTTAGTTCCAAGAGCTTTTTGAAGGGATTGCCAAAATCTTGAGGTAAACCTGCTATCTCGATCGGAGATAATGGACACAGGTACACCGTGCAATCGGACTATCTCTTGGATGTAGGTTCGCGTGAGTCTTTCCATCTTGAATGATTCTTTAATCGGAAGGAAGTGAGCGGATTTTGTCAATCGGTCTGTATAGTACCTACTCGGAGATTTAGGTAACTTGGTGATGAAATCCATGGTAATCATCTCCCATTTCCATTCGGGTATCTCGGGCTGCTGGAGCAGACCCGAGGGCTTCTGATACTCGACTTTTACCTTGGCGCAAGTCAGACACTTGTCCACGAAGGTAGCGATCTCGGCTTTCATGTTTGGCCACTAGTATTGTTTCTTGAGATCCAGGTACATCTTGTCCGAACCTGGGTGAACAGAGTATTTGGTCTTGTGAGCTTCGTTCGACACGTTTTCTGGTTTTTGGGCTTCTAATTGGGCTTCTCGGATCTGAGTGGACAAGTGGGAATGGATGGTCATCGTTAATGTTTTCGCCTTGCGGCTTGAATTCTCCTTTCGGCTCAGGGCATCTGCTACCACATTGGCCTTGCCGGGATGGTAGTGGATTTTACACTCATAAACACTAAGCATCTCTACCCATCGCCGCTGCCTCATGTTTTAAGTCTTTCTGTGTCAAAGTAGTTAAGGGTTTGGCAATTCTGGAAAAATTCTAGATGAACCTGCGATAATAGCCAGCGAGACCCAAGAATTGACGGATTTCTATGGGTGTCTTCGGTGCTGACCAATTCTCTATCGCCTTGATTTTGGACGAGTCCACGTGTATACCTTCCTCGCTTACCACATGGCCAAGGAAAGTGGTTAGACCGAAGGGCATTACTACAAACCATATCGAGTCCTGAATGATGTCTTGGAAACATCATTCTCATGAACTCGAAGCTGATAGTACCCTGATCTGAGGTCTATCTTCGAGAAGTAACCGACTCCCTGAAGTTAATCGAAAAGGTCTTCTATTTGAGGAAGAGGATATCGGTTTTTGACTGTAAATTTGCTCAACTCTTGGTAGTCTATGCACATCCGAAAGGATCCATCTTTCTTCTTCTCAAATAAAACCGGGGCTCCCCAGGGTGAGGAACTCGGTCTGATGAACCCTTTGTCGAGTAGCTCATTAAGCTGACTGGATAACTCCTGCATTTCTGCTGGAGCTAAGTGGTACGGAGAATTGGCTACAGGATTGGCTCCAGGAATTAAATCGATGCGAAACTCGACTTGGCGTTCGGGAGGAATTCCCGGAAGCTCTTCGGGAAAGATATCAGGAAAGTTGTAGACTTCGGGGATGCTCTCGAGGTCTTTAAGTTCCTGTTTCTCATTGATTACATGAGCTAGGAATGCGTAACACTCCTTTCATAGAAGCTTTTGAGCTTTGATGCAAGATATGATGCGTAGATTGGAACTAAGTTTATCACCGTAGATCATGAGAGTCTGGTCAGAAGGGAGATTAAGACGGATGGCTTTTTCGTAATAAAGGATATCTGCATGATTGGGACTCAACAAATCCATGCCAATGATAACATCAAATCTCTCTATGGAAACTGGCATTAGGTCGATGGGAAAGGAATGATCGTTCAGGGTAAGGGTACAGCCTATGAATCTATCGTTGGCGTATTCTTTCTCACCATTAGCCATCTCGACGGTAAATGTTTCAGTTACTAGACGAGGACTATGTTTAAGAATATGCTTGAATGAATGAATAATAAAACTTCTTTGGCACTAGATTCGAAAAGGATGCGAGCATAAGAATTGTCGAGAAGAAACGTACCCGCGACGATGGTGGGATCGGTGGCTGCCTCCTCCTGCTTCATAACTAGAACTATCTCGGCGTTGTTGGTTGTTGTTGCTTTTGGGCAGTTTCGCTTGAAATGCCCAACTTCACCGCACCTGTAGCAGGCCTGATCGACACTCGCTCTGAAAGCTTGATTGATTGGTTGAGTTGGTGCTCTGCAGTTTCGCGCAAGATGACCCTTCTTGCCAGAGCTGTTGCAGATCAACTGATGGCATGGGCCAGGGATACGATGATGGTAACTACACTTGTCGCACCAAGGGAGGCTACCAACATACCTATTGGTTGGTGCTTGAGTTGTAGACGCAGCGACAGGAGTAATAGCAGCTTGAACTGTCATTGTTTTGTGCTTCTTGGAGGGTCCTTGTGAGCTCTGACCCTTTCACTTTTTCCAGAAAATCTTCTTACTCTCATTACACTCATTTTGGTGCTCCTGATCATCTTCATGGTTTTGGGGATAGGTGTTACTTCCTGGTCCACTGGACCTGCTAGGGTTCAAGTGCGCCATTACAGTCATCACTGCAGCAGTAACAACTGCTTGAAATAGGACAGGGTCGAATTGAGAAGGATACGGTGGCGGAGAGTTGTTGTTCCTTGAGCTGGGTCCTTTCTTCGGAGGCATATTGATCTAGAATGATTAGGAAAGAGAGGATGGTAAGTCCTCTGAATTGAATAATGAGATATGAAACAAGAGATATCTCATTATGGCAGATAAAGTCTTCTACTAAGCGATAATATATAGGAAAACTACCAAAACAAGGAAATTTATCGCTAAGGAAAGAATGAGTAGCAACACTTGGAATGAATTTCTACAACTTATTTGGCTTTAACTAAATACTCCTATAGTATTTTATGGTTTGTTGCGATGACGACTCGTTGTTTGGATATTAGGTAAGTTTTAGGCATGCTACACACCAAAGTCACTCCCAAGCACACGTTGGCCATGTCTCGAATGAATATAGTTGATCAAGCTATATTGACCCTAGACACGACTACATAACTGCCCAGGTTTAACCGCAGCGTACAACACCCAATTACTTATGTTTTGTTCTACTCGTAGTTACGGTCTCTGACGTTTAGGTATTCTTGTATACTTTTGAAAAATACTTATATTTTAAAGTATACTTTTAGTTTAGATCACTTCGGCCCCTTAGTGTTTATAGTCTTATACCATGTAAGGTTTGGTATACTTAGTTCGCTATAAACAAGGGCTCTGATACCAATCTGTCACACCCCGAAACCGATAGCGGAAACGTTCCAGGCGGAGGACGTCATGTAAAGTATCACAACCAATGTACATAGTAAGTATAGTAAACACAAAACATTACATTACATAGAATCATTACATTTGTTTGAAAGTAGAAAAGAAAAGTATTACATGTTTTATAGATATAATAGTCTAAACAAAAGTAAAGACGTGACTTCCATATGCTCCGTCTTCTACAAAAAAACGCGGGATACCTGTCTAAGGAGAACCTGAGAATACAAGCAGTTTTAAAAATATCAGCATAAAGCTGGTGAGTTCATAAGCGGTTTGTTTCTGAAAATGAACAAGTTTCCTTTGGTTTTCTGAAAAAGTGTTATCCAAGAAAATCCCATATTTTCTGATAAGTAAAGTTTAGTTATCCATTTGTTACCCAGTTTGGTGAAGAACAAGTTCAGTTATCCCAGGAAAAACCCTTATTTTCCTTAAAAGTTTGTGGTTGGTTATCGAATCTGAATGTAATGTACAACTATCTACCATACTTAAAGTGTTTGTGTGAAGTTTCCTGAAAGCCTGGTTATCCTTGAAATGTATGTTAGTTTTAACATGCATATAAAACTATCAAAATAGCAAACTAATTTCTAAGGTTATTAATTTACTAAGTTCTTTATTACTTAAAAGTAAATCTTCGTTATCTAAGTTTGTGAGTTCTATAACCATACGATAAACTAGATACGTCAAAGGAAGGTCAGTATCATTTATGACTTTTGTCACCCGTAGACCTGCCGGTCCCACTGTAGCTAGCAGCAAGGCGTGGGGTAGTCAGCCCCGTATAGATCTATACACTCAAGTGACGCTTTCATACTAAGAGATTCTGGTTACAGGGGTGGTCCTCCACTCACGTATCTCTGTGGAGTGATACAGAGGACGTGTCTCCAACCCTAAGATTAAAGAATTTACAAGTAATAATACGGAAAATCCTTTTTTAAGTTCTAGTTACAAAAAGGGGTCCTCCACTCGCGTATCTCTGTGGAGTGTTACAGAGGACGTCTAAAGTTCTAAGAGTAATGATTTTTAATAGTAATGAAATGGAAAATCATTTGTGAAATGTACAATATAACACTATATAATAAGATTTACAATCAGTTTGAAAACTAACTCTGCAAGTCAAACGGTTGATTAATATTGTTTCGATTGTTAAAAGCATATGGAATATGAAACATTTCAAATGAAATAATAAGTTGAGTACAAGATATTCTTGTACTTTTGCTTGTATCCCCCCCCCTGAAAACATTGAAAACATGGAAAAAGTATAGGGGTATGGACTCACCGGACGAGAAATGTGTCGGCTAGGATGCTAAGTGTCAGTTCGGGGCTTGAATACATGCGAGGTTCCTATGTAATATCAAGAGATACATAATTGTATCTAATTAGACTTTGAACTACTAATTAGATAAGAATATACACTCTGAGGCACGAAAACACTTCATTTCAAGTGTTAGGAGTGATCCGGGTAGCATCTAAGGAGGTGTATGGCCTAAATATGGAGTTTGCTCTTCAAGAGTAAACTCCTAATAGAGATTACGGCCCTATGACTATATCCCCATGAGTTTACGGCCGTAAACTCATCGGTAGGGTGTTCTTGGTTGCTTAATGGTCTTACAACACTTGAGGGATGATGCTGGGTTAAGTTCTAAGTCATTGGGAGGGGTTTGATCAACATATGGACCATATAAAGGAGTTTACGGCTGTAAACTAGGAGTTTACAGCCGTAAACTCTCATGTACTCTTTCCTTATGAGTTTTGGTGTCCCTAGGTTAAGCACAAGTGTTTCTAGTCCAAAGTACAAGCGATGGAAGGAAGTTAGGGCACCATTTGACCACCTTATAGGAGTTTACGGCCCAAGAACCATTCCTTGCGGGGTTTACGAACG
Source organism: Lactuca sativa (assembly GCF_002870075.4). Lineage (NCBI taxonomy): Eukaryota > Viridiplantae > Streptophyta > Magnoliopsida > Asterales > Asteraceae > Lactuca > Lactuca sativa. The sequence goes on along the minus strand of NC_056626.2, from coordinate 51,515,696 downwards.
TAATCTCCTAAGGAGATGGTTTCTTTCATGTTTAAGGTCCCTAACACAAAGGTGGATGGTTCTAGACATTATTCCAAGGCTTAGGAGGTGTTTAAGGGGCATCTTAATACCTTAAAAGGTGTTTGCGGCCTAAGAAAGGCTGTTTATGGTCCAAGCATGTTCTTGGGCCGTAAACTCATGTTTACCCCTCAAATGTTAAGGTTTTGGTGTTCTAATTCCAATCTTGTAAGCCCTTAAGTCATATCTAAGCTCTAGAAGTGGTTTGGAAGGGTTTTGGGGCTCCAAAACCCCATTTATGTGTGTTTGCGGCTTGGGGCTGTTCCTGGGCCATAAACACAAGTTCTTGGTCCTATTTCATGATTTATACACGAATTTGAAAGCTAAAGATGATTGTAACACCCAGATTTCCAAAAATAAAATTTTCATTTAATTAATCAATTTAATATAAAATAACACTTGTTTAAAATCTTATTCACATTCAAATTACAAAACGTAGTTTCATTTTCGTTATAAAAGAAGACCAGGATCCTCCAAAACACAACTCTTTCTTCGGTGTGTACAATCGAACCGTTGCCATCCCGCGTTACTGTAAGAACCTGAAACAACGTAACATAAACAACGTAAGCACGAAGCTTAGTGAGTTCCCTAATATACCTTACGCACATACGCCTTCCGGCCCGGATCTTTCGATCCACATAATATCGCCTTCCGGCCCGGATCTTTCGATCCACATAAATTTGCCTTCCGGCCCGGATCTTTCGATCCACATAACATCGCCTTCCGGCCCGGACCTTTCGATCCACATAACATCGCCTTCCGGCCCGGACCTTTCGATCCACATAACATCGCCTTCCGGCCCGGACCTTTCGGTCCACAAGATAATCGCCTTCCAGGCCCATACACATATATAACACATAATACAAATACTCTAACACATAAAGCACATATATCACATATCATACCTGACCTTTCTGTCACATAATACCTTGCCTTCCGGCCCATATATAAACATGTATAACACGCGTAGCAGCTAACTTTCCATTCATAGCATATAAACATAACACACAACATACTTGACCTTCCGGTCACACAATCAAACCATCATATATCATACCTGACCTTTCTGTCACATAATACCTTGCCTTCCGGCCCATATATAAGCATGTATATCACGCGTAGCAGCTAACTTTCCATTTATAGCATATAACATAACACATAGCATACTTGACCTTCCGGTCACACAATCAAACCCTTCCGGGTGAGGTATAGTGAGAAGACTCACCTCGTAGTACGCAGGCTATAACCTCTTCGAGCTACTCGCGCACAATCCGCTAGCCCGCAGGTTCCCTATAATACCACAGCCCTAGTTAATGATCTTATCAAACAATACAACTGACCCCTCTAAGATATATACAGGTCAACGGTCAATTTTGACCGGACTCGTCGAGTACAAAGGGTAACTCGACGAGTATAGGCATCCTGACACCACTCGCCGAGTCTGAAGAACGACTCGACGAGTTCCAGTAAGTCTTCAAGCTACTCGCCGAGTCTGAAGAACAACTCGGCGAGTCCTAGTGAATCTTCAAGCTACTCGCCGAGTCTGATCATTGGACTCGGCGAGTCCTCGCCATGCAGTCAATCAACTGCCTCCGGTAATTCGCATGATTCCGCAATATATAGATATGGGACTTCCTGGACCTTTACACATACTATTACTGGGATTTAAACACTTGTAACAACTCTATAATCCATCAAATCCTTAAATGGGTTTCCTAAACCCTAGATTCGTGTACAACACCAAAACTACAGAAATGATCCGAGAATTACCTGGAAAACGTGATCCCTGCGTCCCCAACCTTCAGAGCTCAACCCCTTGATCCTCCTTTGATCACCACCTAGCCTCTCCTTGCCTATCAACCTCTTTAAGCTTCCACTAGCCTTCACCCTTGCTCCAGATGCCCACAACCGTTTAGGTTATCTTCAATCGGCCAAAAGACGAGACATGACGGCCCTAAAGACATTATATACGATCCAGAATCGAAACGGCTAGGGTTTCAGCTGAACAGCGTCGACTCGCCGAGTCCCTAATGGACTCGTCGAGTCCAGTCGCGAACCCGCGACCAAATCTGCGACCCTACTCGGCGAGTCTTGCTCCAACTCGCCGAGTCTCCCCTTTAAAACACCCCAAAATGCAATTTAACAATACTTTGAGATTTTGGGCTGTTACAATTCTCCCCCACTAGAATTAGACTTCGCCCTCGAAGTCTTACTCTGAAAATAGCTCTGGATGCTGCTCCCGCATCACACGTTTCGGCTTCCCTAAACACTTCCGATATCTTCCGAGGTCGCTACTGAACCACTACCAGAGGTACCTCCTTGTCCCTCAGAACCTTGATCTTCCGATCTCCGACGGCCACTGGCCTCTCGACGTAACACAGGCTCACATCCACCTAATCGTTCTCTAGTAGAACCACTGCTGACTCATCCGCTATACACCTCTTCAACTGCGACACATACCAGTGTCATGGATCCGTCCCAATTCCGTTGACAGCTCCAAACGATAGGCCACCCTTCCTACCTTCGCACCTTCACGAAAAGACCCAACATACCGGGGCCCCCCATTTACCCTTCTTCCTAAATCGAAGCACCCGTCAGAAATACGAAGTCGCTGACCTGAATCACATGCTCGTAACGGCGTCTGCCTGCATAACTTTCCTGATAACTCTAAACGATCACTAACTCTCCTTAACCTGCTGAGTCTGCTCTGTCGACTGAAGCCCAAACTCTGTACCGTCCATCTCTCTCTGTAACCGAGAACCACCCAAGATACAACTCTGCTCTTAAACCCCAACAATCACTCGAACAATGAGGGTTAGGAAGCCCTGAACCACCGGATCCCCGATCCAAAGCCCACTTTGTCCATCCCAGACCAACTGAGAGATCCATTCTCACTCCCAGAGTAACTCTCACAAATTCTCCTCTTGCCATCATATACACATGCTGAACTAGCCCCAACCCTCGTAGGTTGGAAGACCCGATACACTGATGATATCCTCGAACACCTCCCAAGATGAGCCACTACATCCACCCTACACTCTGATCAGATTCACACTGAAAATTTAAAATTTTCTCTCTCCATGCATCCCTGCTGAGCCTCAACAGACATCCCAACCGGATGGGTTCCTACTCCACTGCCGCGAACACGATGCTCAGAACCATACTCGAAGTACTCTAACCATAACTCTGCTCTGCAGCTTTCACTTTCGTGAACTTGCACCCCCTTCGGAGTTACATACCCTCCTCTTTTCCTTTTCCACGGAACTCTCTTGAACATAATGCCACTCCAACCGGTGCCACGGTGCTCGCCCCAAGCGACACCACCCTTTTTGCGTAACTGCCATTCACATACTCTGGTTCTCATTGCAGGGGCTCTCAATCCCACGCACTCTCTCCACTCATCAAAATCACTGCCTCCGCTAAACAAGATCAACAACCCAGGGCCAGACCTTCCAATGCAATCACACTGCAACATACGTGATCCGCAAATCTCAAACTAATCCAGCAATACCAACAGAGTCTCCAGTATGACTGGACCGACTCTCATAACACATACTAGCCACTCGAGGCTATATCTCTGTGGGTCCGTACACCCAACTCTGCGAACCCTCAGGTTCTAACTCTGGGAACCTTCCGGTTCCAGCTCTAGAAACATGCACAACATAATCCCGTGGGATTAATGCAGTACCACCCATCACGTACCTCAAACGTACCAATACTCTGATCGCGACATTCCGATTACCTACTCAAGCTTGATCCCGACCTCCTTTCAGGCCTCCACAATCAAATGCCCTAGGTCTGTATCTCGCCCCGCATACCCAACACTCGCTCTCGTCGGCCTATACTTTGCGCTGACAAACACTGCTGAATCCCAACAGCTAAGCACCCTTACATACTCATCGATCTCCCGGAGAATTTTACAATTCTCCCCCACTAAAGCACTGACTAACTGCCACCGATCGTCATTAACGACCGTTCAGAACTATCCTGCACAAAGAGAACATTTACCCTCTGACTGCTTCCCACCAGCATAAGCAACCCTCAGCAAAACACCTCTCCTCCCTGATCAATCCGCTCAAAAGAATCCGATCTTTCAATTATCCACTCCACAACTGCAGATGCTACCCGTCATTCAACCCAGTGCCGCACCTCCACTATCAACCCTCACGAACGATGACCAACGGAATTCCCAAGCAATAACCCATAACCAAACCCACAACCTGCCAAAGGTTGAATATCGCATCGAAAACCGCACAAAGTTACCGGCACTAAAACACCAGACTATAACCATACCAAACCATCAGGGAACAACGAATGCCAGAACGAAACCTGAAGCACCAGTCCATAACCATGCCAATCCCGCGAAACAACGAATACCGCATCGAAATCCACACTACCAACACAAACAATACGCCACAATCAACGCAAGCTAATCAAGACATCAAGACAGCATCATACCCGCAGCTGCCCCCCGGCACTGCTCCGTCTCCCTCTGCCGCAAGCCGATAAGCACAACCCTGAGCCCTTGGGCTCTACTCCATCCTGTCCTCCTCCTGAACTCCTCAAGGTGGCCGGTGCTAGAGCCTGCACCGATCCTGCAAAAGCTGTGGACATTTGACCCTCAAATGTCCAACCTGCCGACACTGATAACAAATCCTGGGATCCCGAATTGGCACTGACTGCCGACAATCCCGTGCACCATGCCCCTCCTTTCCGCACTCGCGGCATGCACCATTGGCCAACAAGCTCCGGTGCCATCTCTCTCACACTTCCCACAAGTGTGACCGCTCCGATCCCCCATTTCAACGTCTACGGTTCTGAACCGTTTCGGCGCCGACTGCGACTGCATCGGGGCCTGTCCCAGCTCACGCAACTGCAACTTAACCTCTAACTCACGCCACATGGCGGCCTTCTGCAACTCCAACAGGGTCTCACACCTCCGCGCAGACACGAACTGTCTGATACCCCCTTGAGCTTACTCGAATATCGGGCATCTGAGCCTGCTCCGAAGCGAACTCAGGGCAAAACATCGCCCTCTCAACAAACATCCCGGTGCTCTCAGTCACCGACTCCAAATCCTGCCTCAGCTTAACGAACTTCTGAGCCAATTTCTCCTGTTCATCCCGCGGAACATAGCGAGTACTGAACATCCCTCTGAATTGATCCCATGAAACCGCAGCCCTCTGCGCATCAGAAAATGACCTCGTGGTCAATCTCCACTAATCCTTCGCCCCGAGCCTCAACAGGTTCAGAGCACACCCCACCCTCTGATCAGTAGGGCATAAACTCGTGGAGAAACACCCCTCCATGTCTGATAACCATCTCATAGCAACAATCGAGTCCTGAACTCCATCGAATGTGGGAGGCTTCGCATAATAGAAGTCCCGATACTAAAAACCCCGACTAGTCCCTTTCTTTGCCGTTGCTACAGCCGCTGCAACCGCCGCGGCAGCCGTCTCTGCGAAAGCCGCATATCGCTCATCAAACTACTTCAATCATAGTGGTCCCGATCGACCCAAACAATTCTGGCGACTCAGCCCGCAACAATGCAGCAACCTCATCACGCCGGATCTCGCGAATCCTCGCATCCCGCTCGCTCGTGCTCGTCCGATCGATAACCGGATAACAAGATAGCCACAAGCATCACCCACTACGAACCATGGTACTCATCCCATGACATCCCTCCTCAACATGCTTCGGTGTATGGTACCTGAACCATAGCACCACTCCTCAATCTGCTCCAATGTGTAGCACTCGAGCCACAACATCTACCTCAAACTGTTCCGATGTATGGTGCCCTGACCATAACATCACTCTGTATCCGATCCGATGCATGGTATCCGAACCATAACATCACCCCTCAATCTGTTCCTTAGGACCTTCAGAATGCCCCCTGTATCAAGTATGGGTCCTCTGCTTTCAGTAGTACGGGCCCATACTACCTGCCACATCTACCCATACTTTCCACACGGACCATCCCAGAGTTCCTAAGTAGCTGATAAACCTGCTCTTTCACCCATCTCATCGCGCGTGCCCGCTTTCCAGCGAAATCCTCTACTCTACCAGCGCACTCATTTGGCTAGGTTTATTCCCTAGTCCCTTCCGCCGTCCTCCCACTTCTTTGCTATCAGCTGCTGAAGAGTTCCTAATGATGCCAGCCCTCTACCTCCTGAGTATCGTCATACTCACTTAGTAGCTGACTCCCATCATCGACAACTCCACAAAGCACAAAGCAAGCAGCATTCGAGCATTGAAGCATACATAGGACTCCCCATCTGTGGTAGCTCCACCTTCTCGGCTCATCCTCGGAAGTACCTCTGTACCCCGTAGCTTTACCCCTTGTGCGTTCTAACTAGATACTCTCACTCATCACATACACACAAAAGCATAACGCACATATAACAGCAAACCCTAGACTAAGGCATCACAAATCAGGCCACCCTAGTCCTAAGATGTGAAATACCTAGCCTGTCTCTAGCATGCAATAATATCTCATAAAGTGCATAATAGATATTTCATAATACAGAAGTAAGGGTATTTTGGGAAATCACCGTTTGGCTCTGGCTGATTGTACACACTGCTCTTTCTTGCTTCCTCTTTGAACTCTTATTCACTTTTAGAAAACCATTTATTTGGAAAACTTTTTCTTACTTCCTCAGTTTGAGTCCAGATTTACCCGTAGGCGCGTCCGAATCCCTCAAACCAAGGCTCTGATACCAATTTGTAACACCCAGATTTCCAAAAATAAAATTTTCATTTAATTAATCAATTTAATATAAAATAACACTTGTTTAAAATCTTATTCACATTCAAATTACAAAACGTAGTTTCATTTTCGTTATAAAAGAAGACCAGGATCCTCCAAAACACAACTCTTTCTTCGGTGTGTACAATCGAACCGTTGCCATCCCGCGTTACTGTAAGAACCTGAAACAACGTAACATAAACAACGTAAGCACGAAGCTTAGTGAGTTCCCCAATATACCTTACGCACATACGCCTTCCGGCCCGGATCTTTCGATCCACATAATATCGCCTTCCGGCCCGGATCTTTCGATCCACATAACTTTGCCTTCCGGCCCGGATCTTTCGATCCACATAACATCGCCTTCCGGCCCGGACCTTTCGATCCACATAACATCGCCTTCCGGCCCGGACCTTTCGATCCACATAACATCGCCTTCCGGCCCGGACCTTTCGGTCCACAAGATAATCGCCTTCCAGGCCCATACACATATATAACACATAATACAAATACTCTAACACATAAAGCACATATATCACATATCATACCTGACCTTTCTGTCACATAATACCTTGCCTTCCGGCCCATATATAAACATGTATAACATGCGTAGCAGCTAACTTTCCATTCATAGCATATAAACATAACACACAACATACTTGACCTTCCGGTCACACAATCAAACCATCATATATCATACCTGACCTTTCTGTCACATAATACCTTGCCTTCCGGCCCATATATAAGCATGTATATCACGCGTAGCAGCTAACTTTCCATTTATAGCATATAACATAACACATAGCATACTTGACCTTCCGGTCACACAATCAAACCCTTCCGGGTGAGGTATAGTGAGAAGACTCACCTCGTAGTACGCAGGCTATAACCTCTTCGAGCTACTCGCGCACAATCCGCTAGCCCGCAGGTTCCCTATAATACCACAGCCCTAGTTAATGATCTTATCAAACAATACAACTGACCCCTCTAAGATATATACAGGTCAACGGTCAATTTTGACCGGACTCGTCGAGTACAAAGGGTAACTCGACGAGTATAGGCATCCTGACACCACTCGCCGAGTCTGAAGAACGACTCGACGAGTTCCAGTAAGTCTTCAAGCTACTCGCCGAGTCTGAAGAACAACTCGGCGAGTCCTAGTGAATCTTCAAGCTACTCGCCGAGTCTGATCATTGGACTCGGCGAGTCCTCGCCATGCAGTCAATCAACTGCCTCCTGTAATTCGCATGATTCCGCAATATATAGATATGGGACTTCCTGGACCTTTACACATACTATTACTGGGATTTAAACACTTGTAACAACTCTATAATCCATCAAATCCTTAAATGGGTTTCCTAAACCCTAGATTCGTGTACAACACCAAAACTACAGAAATGATCCGAGAATTACCTGGAAAACGTGATCCCTGCGTCCCCAACCTTCAGAGCTCAACCCCTTGATCCTCCTTTGATCACCACCTAGCCTCTCCTTGCCTATCAACCTCTTTAAGCTTCCACTAGCCTTCACCCTTGCTCCAGATGCCCACAACCGTTTAGGTTATCTTCAATCGGCCAAAAGACGAGACATGACGGCCCTAAAGACATTATATACGATCCAGAATCGAAACGGCTAGGGTTTCAGCTGAACAGCGTCGACTCGCCGAGTCCCTAATGGACTCGTCGAGTCCAGTCGCGAACCCGCGACCAAATCTGCGACCCTACTCGGCGAGTCTTGCTCCAACTCGCCGAGTCTCCCCTTTAAAACACCCCAAAATGCAATTTAACAATACTTTGAGATTTTGGGCTGTTACAATGATACACTATGAGCTAGGATGGATTACATACCTATTTGGAGCTTGAAATGGGTGACTTTGGATCAAAGGTTTGGATTGAAGAGAGAGAGTAGAGAGAGAGAGTGGAAAAGCTTCAAATGAAGTCCACTCACCCTTATATAGGGTTTGAGTTTGAGGCTCGGTGGAAATCTACCCGATACTGACGTTAAACGAGGCTTTTGGTCGTACCCGATTTTGTTGTTTGTAACCCGACGTGGTCGTAACTAAAATTTTCCCATTTGAGTATTGAAGGTGTTTTCACGCGTTACTAATGGGTTTGAACACTCACAAGGTCATAATGAAAGTCTCAAATTAAATAATCTAATTCAAGATGTAGACGGAACAAATCGATAAAGACGAGTTTTATTGACAAATACGGGTTACAACGATGGAATAAACTTCGGGTTGTCACAATCTTCCCGTGCTCCACATCCTTGCTTCTTTTTAGGCCCCGCATATCAGAACAAATATGAAATCCACAACCTGTGTCAAGTACACAAGAGTTAGAATGTGATGATTTTTTAGATAGAATAGTATAAATACCTATATGGGTGGGTTTTACCTTCCCATCTTTGACATCCTGCAAGTATTTAGCGCAGCTTCGCTTCCGGTGCCCTTTCTCGTGACAGTAGAAACACCCTGCTTCCTTAAGAATGGAAGAGGGAGCAGCATATCCAACCTTGGTCCACTTGAAGAGGATCCATCAAGAAACTTTCCCTTGCGGCTATTTGAGGGAGCCTTCCTCTTCTTCCCTTTCCCTTGTCCAATTTCCAGAATAGGGGGGTTGCGGTAGGAGTAACAACAACATTTTTACCTTTGAGACCACTTTCGGTAGTTCTCAAAAGCCCTTGAAGTTTGCTAAGTGTGACTTCATCCTTGTTCATATGATAGGTCATGTGGAATTGATCATAACATGGAGGTAAGGAGTGTAGAATGATATCTATAGCCAGCTCCTCAGGGAAGTTCACATTTAACTTTAGAAACCAGTCCACAAACCTTTGCATTTTCTACATGTGGCCCGTGTTGAGCTCACCATCCTTCATCCTGGCTGTTATCATGGAAGAGATGATTTCATACCTCTCTTGACAAGCACTCTGATGGTATCTTTCCATCAGGTCTTGGTGCATCTCAAAAGGGTAGAAGTCCTCATAGGACTTTTGGAGTTCAGATGACATAGTGGCAAGCATGATACAAGCTACCTTGGTGGCATCCTTCTCATATGCCCTAAAATCAGCAATCTCCTCGAGAGTAGAAGAAGACTCGTCGATTTCCTTAAGCTCCTTGTCTAGGACATATTCCTTGTCCTCATAGCAAGTGACCATCCTGATGTTCCTAATCCAGTCATTAAAGTTGGACCCGTCAAAGATGACTCTCCTACACAAGTTCATGAGAGATAAGGAGCCGATAGGGTTTGATCCAGAAGCAGTGTTGGAAGACATCTGAAAAGAAAGAAATACAAACTTTAGATTAGATAATGAGTCCTTAATATAACACCCAAAATGAAATATTAAAGCTAGGACCCAACACAATATTTTACAATTTGGAAGAGGGATGTCGTAACCCAACTTGAAAAATATTTGAAGGTAGGTAAATGGCGATGTACCAATTTCCACCATGAAAAACAAAATTGATTATTAAGTTTTAATTGGATTGAAACTCCTAGATCCTTTGAGATTCATTGAACAATTCAATGACATGTTTAAATCTCGATTATGCCCTTCAGGTTTGTGACTAGGATACCAAGGATCACAAACAAGGTGTGAATAACCATGAAGAATGTGCTTTGTACTCCCGATGTCATTTATCACCCAACCGACGTGCCAGTTAACCACACACGCTCCATTGATCTTATGATAAACACCGAGCCACCCTTTGCCACCCTTACTAGTCCAACTTAATGTGCCAGTTAACCACACACGCTCCATTAACGACTTGGCAAGGTGCAAAGTGCAATTTTCATGGATTAGCATCAATTTCACATTTTCCTAAAGTAACTAAGATTGGGAATTTGTAAAAGGTTTAGTTACTTTATAATTATCATTATAGTTAATGAGAGTTAATGTCCTATCCTAACCATTCGGCTAACGACCCTTCATCAGTCAAGGAAGCGGTGGGTGAGAGTGGACACCCATTAAACTGTCATTTTATAGGCAGTAACCTTATACCCCCCCTTATAGACCGGCTTCGTGAATGAGGTCTACTAACGGTAAGACTGACTTGATCTTATACATATATATATATATATATATATATATATATATATATATATATATATATATATATATATATATATATATATATATATATATATATATATTATTAAACTTATAATAATATAAAGTATAAGGGTTGACTTTTAAACTTTTAAAATTCTAGGGTTTGGAATTAAAGTATTCTTAAGTGTGACTTTACAAATTCCAAAGCTTGAGGACAAGTTTTGACACCATTCAAAACTTTTCATTTTCTTAACTTATGAGTTTAATGACTTTTATGAAAAAGACTTTTGGTTTTCCATAACTTGAGGACAAGTTATGGAATCCACTAAAAGGCATTTAGTTCAACAATTAAAGTAACAAGAAGTGTCAAATAATATCTATGATCTAGACAAACTCATAAGCAAAGATAATTCACATCGACCATTTTCAAGAAATCATATAAACTAATATAAATCTTGAAACTTTGACAATTATCTTTTAATTGGACAAGCATGATCATTACCTTATGAAAAAACAGGTTTCATGGTTCAAAAAACTTTTTGGGGTAATGATCCTAATCCAATTTCATGCTAAAAGTTGAAAGTCTGCCCACTAGAGCACTAACTCGGCGAGTACATGAACTGGACTCGTCGAGTTGGTCATTTAACAAAGGGACTCGGCGAGTCACCTAGTGGACTCGACGAGTTCACTGGGTGGAAGGTAGAAATTCGATTTTTTACACTTTGAAAATCAATATAACATCAAGTATAATAGAAAACAATCCTAGGCTGTGACACCACTGAAGGGTTTCGAGCATCCTAACAACCTTAAGACGCACATACAACCCTAAATGCTTTGGATCTATGTTTTCTCTAATTATACATGTAAAATGATTTTCCAAAGCATTTCCCTAACTATCATACAAACATGGGTACTTGTATAACAAAAATCTAGTTAGAAGACATACCTTTTCTTGTAGCTTGATTCCTTGGACCTTTAAGAGCCTAGCACCCCAAATGTGATGCCTCAAATGCTTCATACATCACCATCAACAATGGAGGACTTGAGAGAGAATACTTGCACTCAAAAATCAGTTATGGCTCTTCCAAGAACACTAGGGTGCCGATTTTAGGAGCTCATGGGTTTCTTATATAGTGTGGCAGAACTAGGGTTACCCCATGTAAGCCCTAATGTGCATGACCTTCCATATTCCTTATTCTCCATGGGTTTAAACCTCCATGGATTTTCCGTAGGTTGTCACATGGGTTTAGCCCAACATAAGGAATCAAGGATCATAGGCCCACACCATAAGAGTGAATGATTTACCAAATCAACCCCTTATATTTAATTAGTCTCTTTTGATCACATAATTAATTCTTGATCAATACTAATTAAATAATATGATTTCATACTAATATATTAGAACTTATAATATATTAATAAATCATAAGTATCCTCTTCTCATAATTTCATCCTTACAAATTGTTATGGTGTCATGCAAACCAAATGGACCATGCTACTATCAGTTCAAGTACATACTAATTATAGTTATGGGCTTAGACACTAAATCCAACAGTTGTGGGTGTGGGGACCATGGCGTGGGGATGCGTGTGGGTCATGGATACAGATTGATGTTATTTTAGTGGCTTCAGTCATAACCACCATGTCATGCTCCGGAACAAGACCTGGTTTTCTTATGTTCTTCAATAAGGGACCATCCATGGTGTGGGTGGAGAGCCGCCTGCATTGGGATGCCAAAAATTAGTCTAGTTTCATGGAACGAGACATGAGATTTCCCTTTTGTATGTTCTCCATTATTGGATAGGGGACCATGGTACGAGTGCATGTGGTAAATACCATTGTGGGTCTTGGATATGGATCATTACATAGGGGTATTGGTCGTGAGCTCGATCTACAATCAAATGGGCCAATACACAGATTTCCATTATGTTGCTCTCTCCGCGGGGACTATTATATGGGGATGCATGTGGGTCATGGATACGGATCGATGTCATTTTAGGGGCGTCACTCATTACAATGGTGTCATGGTCCAGGACATGACCTGATTATCTTATGTTCTTCGACAAAGGACCATGCATGATGTAGGTATGGGGCATGCTGCATGTTCAAACTTGAGGATATATATGGATCATGCATTGAGGGTGCCGGCCATTAGTCTAGTGTCATGGAATGAGACACGAGACTTCCTTTTCATGTGTTCTCCATCATCAGGCAGGGGACCACGGTATGAGTGTATGTGTGACGTACAAGTATGGGTCATGGATATGGAATATTGCATCGGGGTTACCAGACATCAGCTCGATCTAGTATTATATGGTTTAGGATACATATATCCATTCTTGTTCTCCCGCGCTGGGAACCTTGGTCTGGGGATGCGCGAGTCATGCATAATGATTAATGTAATTTTATGGGTGTCAGTCATCATCAGTAACTCATCTTCCGGGACACAAGGTGATTTTCTTATGTTCTTCGATAGGGGACCATGCATGGTGTGGGTGTAGGGCCACCTGCATGTTCAAAATTGAGGATATATATATATATATATATATATATATATATATATATATATATATATATATATATATATATATATATAGATCATGCATTGGGATGCCGACCATTAGTCTAGTTTCATGGAACAAGAAATGTGACTTCCCTTTCTTGTGTTCTCAATCATCGAGCAGGGTACTATGGTACGAGTGCATGTGGTACGTATGAGGGTGGGTCCTTGATATGGATCATTGAAAGGGGGAACCCGTCATTATCTCAATCTAGTATCATATGGGCCGAGAAACGGATTATGTTCATGTGCTCTCACCTTGGGGACCATGGTATGGGGATGCGTGTGGACAACGCCGATACCAGTCGATTTGAGGGCCCTGGCAAAATAAAAAAATGAGGCCTTTTTTTCCTCTACTTGTGAGGACTTAATACCAAAAGAATTTTTATTTCTAAAATAATATAAGTAGACACATAAAGATGGGCCCCATAAAATCAGAGTCCTTGAGCCATCGTTCATGTTGTCCTAGCCTCTAATACGACCATACATGTGGGCGATGGATACAAATTGATGGTATTTTAGGCGCATCAACCATCACCTTCGTGTCATGGTCCCAGACACGACCTCATTTTCTTAAGTTCTTCAACAAGGGGCATTAATGGTATGGGTGTGTATCCATCAATATAGTGTCATTGAACGAGACACAAGACTTTCGTTTTGTATGCTCTCCATCATCGGGTAGGGGACCACTGTACGAGTGCATGTGTTACATGTCAGTATGAGTCGTGGATATGTATCATTGCATAGGGGGTTCTTGTCATCAGCTCAATCTAGTATCATATGGGTCAAGAAAAATATTTATGTTCATGTGTTCTTGCCCTAGCAACCATAGTTTAGGGATGTGTATCGGTCATGGATACAGATTGATGTCATTTCATAGGAGTCCATTAACACAACAGTGTCATGGTCCAGAACACGGCTTGATTTTCTTATGTTCTTAGATAGGGGAGACTGCACGTTGTGGGTATCGGGCCATCTTCATATTCAAACTCGAGGATATATGGATCATGCATTGGGGAGTCCACCATCAATTTAGTGGCATGGAACGAGACACGAGACTTCCCTTTCGCGTGTTCTCCATCATCAGACAAGGGACCATGGTACAAGTTAATGTGGTACGTATGAGTGTGATCTGAGACATGGATTTCTGTTTCTATGCTCTCTCCTAAGGAAACATGGTGTAGGGATGCGTATAGGTCATGGATACAAATTGATGTCATTTTAGGGGCATCATTCATCACCACAGAGTCATGGTCTGGGCACGACCTGATTTTCTTATGCTCTTCAACAACAAACCATGAATGGTGTGGGTGTGGGGCCACCTATGTGTTCAAACTCAAGGCTATTCATGGACCATGCATTGGGGAGTCTACCATCAGTCTAGTGTCATGGAACTAGACACGAGACATCCCTTTTGTGTGTTCTCCATTTTCGGGCATGGGACAACAGTACGAGAGTATGAGTGTATTTGGTACATATGAGTGTATGTCATGGATATGGATCATTTCATGGACGTACCAGTCATCAGCTCGATCTAGTATCATATGGGTCAAGACATGACTTTCCGTTGATGTGCTCTCATGTTGGGGACCATGGTGCGAGGATGCATGTCGGTCATGGATACAGATTTATGTCATTTTAGGAACTTCGGTCATCACTGCGTTGTCATGGTCCGGGACACAACCTGATTTTCTTATGTTCTTCGGCAGAGGACCATGCATGGTCAGGTTGCGGGGTCGCCTGAGTGTTCAAACTCGAGAATATATGTGGATCACACATTAGGGGTCCCGACCATCATTCAAGTGTGATGAAACTAGAGATGAGACTTACCTTACATGTGTTCTTTATCCTCGGGCATGGGATGACGGTACAAGTAAATGTTATACGCATGTGTGTGTCGTGGATATGGATCATTGCATGGGAGTACGAGTCATCAGATCGATCTAGTATTGTATGGGTGGAGATACAATTTTTCTTTCCCATTCTCTCGACCTGGGAACCATGGTGTGCGGATGGATAGGGGACCATTAATGGTGTGTGCAGGGCCTCATGCATGTTCAAACTCGAGGATATATATGGATCATGCATTGGGGTTGTCAGTGATCAGTCTAGTGTCATGGAACGAGACACGAGACTTCCCTTTCATGTTTCCTCCATCATCGAGCATGAGACCACTGCACTGGTGCATGTGATACATATGAGTGTGCATCGTGGATGTGGATCATTTAATGGGGGTACCGGTCGTCAACTCGATCCAGTATCATATGGGTCTAGGCACAGATTTTAGTTCCTATGCTCTCGTCACGGGGACCTTGGTACTGATGGGTTTTCGGTCATAAGACATCCTATGTGCTCATACAAACCCTAAAGCTCGGATCTAGGTTTCTCTATTGTACATACTTTGAATCCAAGACTTGAACCCTAATTCTAGCATATGGAAATCAGAATTCACATGTAAATAGGTTTAAGAACATACCTTGATTGTTATGTAGCAATAACAATCCAATTCCTCCTTGAATTGTCCTTGGAAAGCAAAGAGTCACAAGTGTCACTCCTCTAATGGCTTACAAACACCATAAGCAAGTGGAGAAGGTATAAGGAGAGAGGAGGGAGGTTAGAATTCGTATTTGGGACTTCTTGGGAAGGGATACACGAATTCATAACCCTAGGGGTGTTTATATAGGTGTAGAGATAGGGTTTCAGTCATTATCCTTATCTAGTTGATTATCCATTATGCAACCAATAAGATAATCCTTGAATCCTTATCATACTCGAATTCTAAGGCTTTCCAACCTTAAATTCGTTCACCATACTTATAAGATAATTCTTACCTTATTTTGTAACTATCACATAATTACAATTCAGCCCCTCTAGTTTAATTAATTACATTTGATCACAAAATTAATTCCCAATTAATTATTGACCAATATTAATTAAACAAATATGATTTCTCCTTTAATATATTATTCTTATAACATATTAATAAATCATATTATCCTCTCTCTCTTTATTCATTTCTCCAATCAAGTTGCTTTGGTGAAGGCAACCCAAAAGGACCATGCACCATCGGGTCAAGTACATACCAAAATAGTTATGGACTTAGACACTAATCCAACAGTCTCCCACTTGGATAAGTCTAATAACTATTCTGCGTATGACTTCGGATCCCGATCTGCAATCGTAGCTTTCCAAAGCCGCTGTCAACTCTGATCATATCAAATATGCGTGTCCTTAGATAAGGGATCACATATTCCTCCATTCTAGATATCATATGAGATATGATTTCAAATCATTCTCTTTGTACTACTTCTCGATTTCTGATTTATGACGACTGACTAATTGAACAAATCAAATTAGCCCTAGCCCGGCCGAGCATTTACGTTTGTCATCACTAAACCATCGAGGGGCCCAAAGATATCGCTTTTATCCTACTTTGAATAAAAGGAACGGATAAACTTTGATACAATGCTTGCTTGTACTCACGCACCGAATCACACACAACAATATGTTTTATAACACCAAGTTACTGGTGCGTTTACATATTATCAATGTGCAACCGATTCGCAAGATACAACTCACACATCTCGGTTTCAAGAATATAAGATGTTATCGTCTCACCAATCACTCGTGATACAATCCATGGAGTGATCCAAGTGAGCGTGGGTCTAATCCAATGCTCAAATCTCATTCATAAGCACTCATGAACGTTGCAGCAAACATTTGCTTATGTCTAATACTTTTCTAGACATTCCACACACCAATTCACAACAGTCTTCATTCATATCTACTTCCAACATATGAACGACTGTGGCCCGTTTGAATAATTCGATTATTCTTAATAAACTCAATTATTCTGGAAGTCAAAACATGCAAATGTGAAACACAAGAATAATACTAATCCCATATGGCCTCAAACCATTGAGTATAAATAAAACACCTTTTATTTATCACCATATTGATTACTCATTATTTGTAGTTTCGGGTAATCAACTTCTTACTTGAATTCCAACACTTGTCTCATGCTCCTAGCATGCACACAATGTTTACCTATGGTTCTTACTTTGTGAAATAGATCACATTGAACACATTTCCAATCCTTCTCATTTCACAACTCCAAATCCGTTTTTCATAAGTTAAAGAATATCAAATTCTTGCTACTTATAAAATATGCTAGATTCTAACATTTTATGCAATGATCTCTTTTGTAATGTCACTGCACCAAAGTCACAAAGACTATTGCCAATGATATTACAAAGTCTTCTATCGGAGATTGTTACAAGACAATTCCATAGATGTGATGTCTCTCACTCAAAGTACTTTCTTTGAACATCCTTTTGCATAGAAGTTTCTAATCTAGTCATAGATTTCTCAATATTCAATTCCCAATATGGACACACTTCCATATGTTCCATATGACAACTCATTCTTAATAGAATCTTATCTATTCGTAATAAAGTCGATACGGTCCATCCAATATGGAAACATTTCCATATTTTTCCAATACTATACTTCCAACTTTCACAAGCGACCAATCCTCGTCGAACTTTGGATTGTCCTTTGATAGTTGTTTAATTTAGTCAAAACCAATTCTAGTCCCTTTTCCCTCTAAATGCGCTCGACATTTGGAAAATTTTAGAATGGTCAAACATTAAAGCATTTGCAATCGATCCTATACCCGAAGCGTATGGGACACGACGCATAATGTTTTATTTGCTATGTTCTCAAAATTCGGCTTGTGAAAAGGGATGCCGTAATCATAATCGAAATTTTAAGAACACACTATGTACCTTTGACTAAATTTATTAATATTTCTCAACCTAATCCTTTAGATTTGAAATGAAGCATAATATTCTCTCCCTTAATTATAGTAAAACAACCTTTCAACTCTTACAACTTTGCAAAGTATGACTCTTGTTTTCTATAATTAATATTGCTAACCTTGCAATACTTTCCTTAATAATCATACAATCATAACATTTATGCTCCCACTATCATGATGATTATTATAAAACATAACACTTATGCTCCCACTAGCTTCGACATGTATTCATAAACATCTTAACTTTCAGAAAACAATACTTATTGAATTTCTTAAGTTCATGTTTCTAATACTTAGTGCTTTGATAATCCTTTATCAATGCTTCTTGAACTTATACACCTTTGCCTTCGATAGTTCATATGTGTGTCTAAACAATTAAGACTAATTGCCAAACCTCACAATTCAAATTATGGAAAGGGATGCCGTAACCATAATTGAATTCGAGAATGCAATATTACAATCACTATCTTCTTAAAATCTGTCTTAGTGAAAGCATTTCCTCACAATCATTTTCATGAAGGAGAAATCTTATGACACTTAGATTTAAACAGTGTATTTGTTCCTATCCATGTGAACTTGTCAAAACCAAGATTTACGACAAATTCAAACTCTTATGGATCGAACTTTCTTGATCTCGATTTCTTGCCTTTATGGTAGCACAGCTGCCCACCATGTCTTCCAAGTAGTTAAGCAGCTCACCCTTTCCTATCAATGTACCTTTCATTGATTAAGGTGCTTTGCCTTTTATGCATTCAAAATGAGAACTCATAGAACTCACATGCATAATTAACTCGATTGGATTGGCACAAAATCAAAATAATGTCAACACGATAGGTTGTCAACCTCAACTCGTGTGTTAGTGATGATTGGTAAGGTTTATTTGATTTGTTCTTGAAACCTTTCAAGACCATTAAGACTCCCACTGACTCCTTGACATATAAGATTCTCTTGTCAAAAACCATTTCTTGACAAACAAATATTCAAGAGTTAGTGTAGTTTTTATCAAAACTTTTCATAAATTGGTCCTAGTTGGTCTTTGTCTTATCTAAGACATCACAACTTACCACATTTAATGAATGTTTTAAACCTTCTTAATACTTTTCACTCATTGTCACAATCTTAACTTTAAGACTTGTTATTGGAACAAAGTATGATTGACTTATTGATTTAACCATTTCTTCAATTCTTGATTCCTCTTCTTAGACATACAATTGTACTAAGACTCACTTAGAGGATCAATTGAGGTATGGTTCCTAATCATTAAGACCTATCATAAAGCATAAAAGGTACTCTCCCATCTTCTTAGAATGGAGAAACTTTTATCTTTCTGCCTATTCTTATTCGTTCTGCTATTGATCTAAACCCTTTAATCAATTCAGAATTACACTTAATCTTGTAAGTATAATCATATTTACTAAACCTTTAGTAAATCATGACGAATATCATTGTTACTCTTATGGTGGTCTTGATCAACACGCAACATTGTGTGCTCGATTTCTTAGTCCTTCACTTGACACTTTGTCAATGAATTTGTCTAATTTCCAAATATGAAATTTCTCATTCATCGTGCAACCAAGTTGCGTGATTCCAAATTTCTGTCCAATTGAAACTTTGGGCGATGAGAAACTCTCCCTATTTGGTAAATTCTCGACTTTTCCATAAACACCATAAATAAGAATCATATCCATTTGTTGTAGAAATATGCAAACACCAATTTTCATAACAATTTCATTGCAAGGAAATAAACAAATAAATAAATAAGTCAAACGAAAATTTATTTTATTTATAAAAGCAGCGGAAAACATTTGTCCTTACAATGCAAAATCCATTGAAAACTATGTATTTCAAAAGAAAATTTCTAACAACTCTATCATAACTATCTAAGCTCAAAATCTAATCTTCAAGTCCATGCGATCAAGATCCATTCCTTGTGATTAGATTCATCTTGTTCTTTCACCAAGCTTCCTTTCTTTTCACCGATCCTGTAAAACATTCAAATGTAATCTTATTACATTATGTATTAAGAATTAATGAATAGGAACTTAATGGAGTTAGATAGTGGATTTTACCTGAAGCGCAGCCATACTCTTTGACTCTCCCAGCTTCTGGACTCTTCAAGCTCTTTGGGCAGACTTGTATCCAACGCCCTCTCTTTTGGCAGCAAACGCAGGTTGGTTCTCCTAGAACGTCCTCGGAGGCATGGTCGGTTGACTTTCCCAACAAATACGCTCCATTGCTTCGCCAAATCATTTCTGATTCAGCAGCAACGAGCATGTAAGTTAGGTCAATGAGGTTGTCGTCATGATTCATCATATAATACTTTCTTTTGAACTCATTATATGATTCAGGAAGTGACTGCAAAACCCAATTCACAGCCAACTCATCTGGGAATGACACACCCAACATTATCAATCTATCAATGTGTGATTTCATTCCTAGAACGTGGGCACACACGGGTTTACCATCTTCATGTTTCATTTCCAATAGGGCTTTAGTGATATTGAACCTTTCAATTCTTCGATCTTGTGGGTTGGGGAGAACAATAGGAGGAGGAGGAGGAAGTGAAGCATGATTTCTCGTTCCTCGATTGAATCGTGGAATACCATCTTCATGTGGAATACTTGTTCCACGGGATTTGGGAAGACCATAGTTGTCGAACTTTGACATCTACAAAACGGGAGAAAAACAAATTCAAGTTAGTTGATTGATTGAGTCCTTAGTAAATCACCCAAATGAGATACTAAGGCTAGGACCCAACACAATATTCTACAACTCGGGAGAGGGATGCCGTAACCCTAATTGCAGAATATTTGAAGGTAAGTGAATGACGATTCACTAATTTCCACCACAAAAAACGAAAAAAGAATTTAAGTTTTAAATCTATGAAAACTCCTAGATCCTTTGAGATTCATTGAACTTTCAATGGCATGTTTATATCTCGATATGCCCCTCTTGTTTGTGACTGGGATGCCGAGGATCACAAAGCGGGTGTGAATAACCATGCAAACTACATGGTGCCCTCACATGTTACGGTCACCTATTCGATGTGCCGGTAAACCACACACACTCCACCGAACTATGACAAACATTGAGTCACCCTTTGCTACCTTTGCTTAGACCCATTTAGTGTGCCGGTTAACCACACACGCTCCACTAACGTCTTTGCAAGGGCACAAAGTGTAATTTCATGGAATTGCATCAATTCACTTTTGCCTAAGTAACTAAGATTGGGAATTTTATAAAACATTTAGTTACTTGATAATTCATTATACTTATAATGGAAGGTTTCGTCCTATCCTACTCGTTCGGCTAACGACCCTCCACTAGTCAAGAGTGCGGTGGGTAAGAGTGGATACCCATTCAATCGCCATTTTATAGGCAATTTCCTTAAACACCCCTTATAGACCAGCTTCGTGAATGAGGCCTACTAACGGTAAGACTGACATTTACTCATACATATATATAATGTTAGACTTTTAATGTTATATATAGTATAAGGTGTATTTTACACTTTTAAAATATTAGGTGGTTCAATTTAACAATTATACTTTTAATTTACTTAAATTGTAAACCTAAACTTTTATGGATTTATTAAACCTCTTTAATTAAACACCTTAATTAGTTAATAAAACCATAAGGGTGTGATTTGAACCTTTTCAAAATTACTTAGATGTTTTAGAATTTAACATTCCTAATTAAACTTTTAATCAACTTTTAAATTCCAAAACTTGAGGGCAAGTTTTGAAACATTTCAAACCATAAGGGTTTAGAATTTAAATATGCATTAAAATTAAACTATTTAAATCAAAATTTAAATTCCAAAACTTGAGGGCAAGTTTTGAAACCTTTATCAAAACATTAAGGTTTCAACTATTTAAATTTCAAAACAACAAAACTTTTGGGGTTCAAATTTAAACTATAAAACCTAAAGGGCCAAATATGAAACTTTTCACAACAACAAGGATCAAATAACAAATAATTCAAATTAACATTTAATCACATAATTATCCATATTTGATGATTTCTTGCAAAATAATTTATCAATTTACTTAAAATAATTAATCAATTATCTTATAAGGAAACAATTATCCTATTAATTGATAAATATCTTCAATTAGATTAAAATTATAGTCAAATATATCATATAATCGGATTAATATTAATCTAACATGATAAGGTAATTATCCCAATGCAAAAACAGTAAGAAATCCCGAGATAAGCACTGTCTGACGCACCGACTCGCTGAGTCACCCTCTGGAACTCGCCGAGTAGGGCTGACTCGCCGAGTCCAAGAGTGACTCGCCGAGTCAGGTCGAACAGTGAGGCCAAAACACGATTTTCAGTTACATCAAGCATCAATACAATAGAAACCAATCATGGCTCTGATACCACTGATGGGTTTTCGGTCATAAGACATCCTATGTGCTCATACAAACCCTAAAGCTCGGATCTAGGTTTCTCTATTGTACATACTTTGAATCCAAGACTTGAACCCTAATTCTAGCATATGGAAACCAGAATTCACATGTAAATAGGTTTAAGAACATACCTTGATTGTTATGTAGCAATAACAATCCAATTCCTCCTTGAATTGTCCTTGGAAAGCAAAGAGTCACAAGTGTCACTCCTCTAATGGCTTACAAACACCATAAGCAAGTGGAGAAGGTATAAGGAGAGAGGAGGGAGGTTAGAATTCGTATTTGGGACTTCTTGGGAAGGGATACACGAATTCATAACCCTAGGGGTGTTTATATAGGTGTAGAGATAGGGTTTCAGTCATTATCCTTATCTAGTTGATTATCCATTATGCAACCAATAAGATAATCCTTGAATCCTTATCATACTCGAATTCTAAGGCTTTCCAACCTTAAATTCGTTCACCATACTTATAAGATAATTCTTACCTTATTTTGTAACTATCACATAATTACAATTCAGCCCCTCTAGTTTAATTAATTACATTTGATCACAAAATTAATTCCCAATTAATTATTGACCAATATTAATTAAACAAATATGATTTCTCCTTTAATATATTATTCTTATAACATATTAATAAATCATATTATCCTCTCTCTCTTTATTCATTTCTCCAATCAAGTTGCTTTGGTGAAGGCAACCCAAAAGGACCATGCACCATCGGGTCAAGTACATACCAAAATAGTTATGGACTTAGACACTAATCCAACAGGTACGGGATGTGTGTGGGTCATGGATACATATTGATATCATTTTAAGGGAGTTGGTCATCACCTTGGTGTCATGGTCTGGGACACAACCAAATTTTCTTATGTTCTTCAACAAAGGACCATGCATGGTGTAGGTGTACGGCTGCCTGCGTGTTCAAACTCGTGGATATATATATATATATATATATATATATATATATATATATATATGTATATATATATATATATATATATATATATATATATATATACGGATCATGTGTTGGGGTGACGGCCATTAGTTTAGTGTCATGGAACGAGACACGAGACTTTCCTTACGTGTGTTCTCCATCATCAGGCAGTGGGCCACTGTACAAGTGCATGTGTTATGCATGAGTGTGGGTCGTGGATATGGATCGATACATGGGGGTACTATTCATCAGCTCGATCTAGTATCATATAGTTCGAGACACATATTTATGTAAATGTGCTCTCGCCCTAGGGACCATGGTGACAGATGCGTGTGGGTTATGCATATAGATTGATTTCATTTTAAGGGTGTCGTCTATGACCTCATTGTCATGATCCGGTGGACGACCTAATTGTCTTATGTTCGTCAACAAGGGACCATTAATGGTGTGGTTTCGGGCCGCCTATGTGTTCAAACTTGAGACAGGAGACACGAGGATTCCCTTTCGAATGTTCTCCATCATCAAGAAGGGCACCACATTACAAGTGCATGTGGTACGTACGAGTGTGGGTCGTGGATATGGATCATTGCATGGAGGTATTGGTCATCAGTTCGATCGAGTTATCTCTTCTTAGGAAACATGGTGTGGGGATGCATATGGGTTATCGATACGGATTGATGTCATTTTAGGGGCATCATTCATAACCATGAAGTCATGGTCTAGCCATGGCCTGATTTTCTTATGTTCTTCGACAACGGACCATGCATGGTGTGGGTGTGGTTGTCGCTCGTGTGTTCAAACTCAAAGCTATACATGGATCATGCATTGGGGAGTCTATCTTAAGTCTAGTGTCATGGAACTAGACACAACACATCCCTTTCGTGTGTTCTCCATCATTGGGCATGGGACCACAGTACGAGAGTATGAGTGCATGTGGTACATACGAGTGTCGGTCATGGATATGGATCAGTGCATGGAGGTACCAGTCATCAACTTGATCAAGTATCATAGGGGTCAAGACATGACTTTCCGTTCCTGTGCTCTCGTGTTGGGGACCATGGTGCGAGAATGTGTGTCGGTCATGGATGCGGATTGATGTTATTTTAGGGGCTTTGGTCAACATTGTGTTGTCATGGTCCGGGACATAGCCTGATTTTCTTATGTTCTTCACAGGGGACCATGCATGGTCAAGGTACAGAGTCGCCTGCGTGTTCAAAATCGAGAATATACGTGGATCATGCATTGGAGGTCCCGACCATCATTCAAGTAGGATGGAACGATAAACGAGACTTCCCTTACGTGTGTTCTCTATCCTCGTGCATGGGACGACGGTACAAGTCGATGTTGTACGTATGTGTGTGTGTATCGTGGATATGGATCATTGTATGAGAGTACCAGTCATCAGATCGATCTAGTATCGTATAGGTCAAGATACAAATTTTCGTTCCCGTTCTCTCGACCTGGGGACCATGGTGCACAGATGGATAGGGGACCTTAATGGTGTGGGTGCAAGGCCTCATGCATGTTCAAACTTGAGGATATATATGGGTCATGCATTAGGATTGCCAACCATCAGTCTAGTGTCATGGAACAAGACACGAGACATCCCTTTCATGTGTTCTCCATCATCGAGCACGAGACCACTATACTGGTGCATGTGATATGTATAAGTTTTCATCGTGGATATGAATCATTTAATGGGGGGTACTGCTCGTCAGCTCAATCTAGTATCATATGGGTCTAGGTATAAATTTGAGTTCATATGCTCTCGCTCTGGGGACCATGTTGTGGGATGCGTGTGGGTCATGGATACAGATTGATATGATTTTAAGGGTGTCGGTCATCACCCCGGTGTCATGGTCTAGGACACAACCTAATTTTCTTATGTTCTTCAACAAATGACCATGCATGGTGTAGGTGTACGGCCGCCTCCGTGTTCAAACTCGTATATATATATATATATATATATATATATATATATATATATATATATATATATATATATATATATATATATATATATATATATATATATATATATATATATATATATATATATATATATATATATATATATATATATATGGACATTAGTCTAGTATCATGGAATGATACACGAGACTTCCCTTTTGTGTGTTCATCATCATGAAGCAAGGGACCACGATACAAGTGCATGTGTTATGTATGAGTGTGGGTCGTGGATATGGATCGATACTTAAGGGCACTAGTCATCAGCTCGATCTAGTATCATATAGTTCGAGACAATTATTTTTGTTCATGTGCTCTCGCCCTAGGGACCATGGTAAGGGATGCGTGTGGGTTATGCGTACGGATTGATTTCATTTTAGGGGCGTCGGCCATCAACTCCTTGTCATGAAACGAGGGGTGGCCTAATTTTCTTATGTTCATTAACAAGGGACCATTAATGGTCTGGGTTCGGGCCGCCTGCATGTTCAAATCGAGACACAAGACACGAGGATTCCCTTTCGTATGTTCTCCATAATCTGAAAAGTCACCACAGTACGAGTGTATGTGTTACGTACGAGTGTGGGTCGTGGATATGGATCATTGAATGGGGGTATTGGTTATCAGTTCGGTCTAGTATTATATGGGTCGAGACACGAATTTCCATTCATGTGTTCTCTCCCTTAGAACCATGGAGCGGGGATCCATGTGGGTCACGGATACAGATTGATGTCATTTTAGGGGCATCATTCTTCCCCTTCGTTTCATATTTTGGGATATGGATTTATTTTTTATGTTCTTTTAACAGGGAACCATGCATGGTGTGGATGCGGGGCCCCCTGCATGTTCAAACTTGAGGATATATATATATATATATATATATATATATATATATATATATATATATATATATATATATATATATATATATGGATCAAGCATTGGGGGTGTTGGGCATAAGTCTAGTGTAATCAAAAGAGACACATGACTTCTCTTTCGTGTGTTATCCATCATTGGGTAGGAGACTATGGTATAAGTGCATGTGGTACATACAAGTATGGGTCATGGATATGGATCATTACATTCGGGTAGCGGTTATCACCTTGATTTAGTATCATATGGGCCGAGACAGGAATTCTTGTTCATGTGCTTCCGCCATAGGGACCATGGTGCAAGGATGTGTGTTAGTCATGGATATAGATTAATGTGATTTTAGGGTTCTTTGCTCATCAATGTTGTTTCATGGTCATGGACACAACCTTGTTTTCTTCTATTCTTCGATAGAGGACCATGCATGGTGTGGGTGTTGGGCCGCTTGCGTGCTCACACTCAAGGATATACATGGATCCTACGTTGGGGGTGTTGACCATCAGACTAGTGCGATGGAATGAGACACAAGATTTCCCTTTCATGTGAGCTCCATCATTGGTCAGGGGACCAAGGTATGAGTATATGTTGTACGTACGAGTGTGGGTCGTGGATATGGATCATTTCATGGCAATACCAGTCATTAGCTCGATTTAGTATCATGTGGGTCAAGACACGTATTTTAGTTCCCGTTCTCTCGCCCTACTAACCATGGTGCGGGACCATGTAAGGTGTGAGTGTGGGGTTATGCATGATTTTCTTATTCATTGAGATACGTATTTCAATTCCCGTTCTCTCGCCCTGGCGACAATAGGACATGGCTTGATTTTCTTATGTTCTTTGACAAGGGACCATGCATGGTGTGGTTGTGAGGTTGCCTACATGTTCAAGCTCTAGGATATATATGCATCATGCATTGGGATGTGTCGACTATCTGTCTAGTGTCATGGAACGAGAAACGAGACTTCCTTTTCGTGTGTTCTCCATCATTAGACAGGGGACTGCAGTATGATTGCATTTGGTATGTATGAGTTTGGGTCGTAGATATCGATCGTTGCATGGGGGTACCAGTCATCAACTCGATCTAATATCGTATGGGTCAAGACACAAATTTTTGTTTCTATTCTTTCACACTAGGGACCATGGTACGAGGATACATGTTTGTCATGGATACATATTGATATTATTTTTGGGGTGTCGATCATCACCGTCGTGTCATGACCAGGGACATGACCTTATTTTCTTAAGTTCTTTGATAGGGGACCATGCATGGTGTGGGTGCAAGGCCACATGCATGTTTAAACTTGAGGATATGTATGGATCATTCATTAGAGGTGCCGACCATTAGTCTAGTGTGATGGAACAAGACATGAGACTTCAATTTTGCGACTTCTCCATCATTGGGCAGGGGACCACAGTACGATCGCGTGTGGTACATTCAACTGTGGGCCATGGATATGGATCTTGCATGGGGGTACCAGTCATCAGCTTGATCTAGTATCCTATGGGTCAAGACACGAAGTTTTGTTCCTAGGATCTCGCCATGGGGACCATGCTGCGGGAATAGATATGGGTCATCGATATAAACTAATGTCATTTTAGGGGCGAAGGTCATCACCGCTGTGTCATGGTTTGATACACTACCTAGTTTTCTTATGTTCTTCGACATGGGACCATGCACGGTGCGGATGCGGGTGCGGGGTCGCATGTGTGTTCAAACACTATGATATATGTGGATAATGCGTTAGGGGTGCCGACTATGAGCTTAGTGTCATGGAACGAGACTCGAGACTTCCTTTTTCATTTGTTCTCCATGTACATGCAGGGGCCACAGTACGGTGTATGTGGTACGTACGAGTGTGGGTTGTGGATATGGATCATTCTATGGGGGTACCGGTCATCAGCTTGATCTAGTATCATATGGGTCGAGACACAAATTTCATTCTTGTGTATTCATCATGGAGATCATTTTTCGGGGATGCATGTTTGTCATGGATACAGATTGATGATAGTTTAGACGCGTCAGTCATCACCATCGTGTCATGGTCCGTTACACAACCATATTTTCTTATGTTTGTCGGTAGGAGACCATTCATGCTATGGGTGTGGGGTCGCCTACGTGTTCAAACACAAGGATATATATATATATATATATATATATATATATATATATATATATATATATATATATATATATATATATATATATATATATATGGCTCATGCATTGACGGTACTGGCCATCAGTCTAGTGTGACGGAATGAGACATGAAGTTTCTATTTCGAGTGTTCTTCATTATTGGGAAGGGGAACACGATGCGAGAGCATATGGTATGTAAGAATGAGGTTCGTGGATATGGATCATTATATGGGGGTATCGGTCATCAGCTCAATCAAGTATCATATGGATCGATTAATGGATTTTCGTTCTCGTGCTCTCGCCCTGGGGACCATAATACGGGATGTGTGTGTAATGAATACTGATTAGTGTCATTTTATGGGTTTCGATCATCACCATGGTTTCATGGTAAGGGACACGACCTTATTTTCTTATATTCTTCGATCGGGGGTCATGCATGGTGCGGGTGCGGGGCTGCCTGAGTGTTCAAACTCTAGGATATATGGATCATACATTGGGGGTGTCGGCTTTCAGTCTAGTTTCATGTAACGAGACAAGAGACTTCCCTTTCATGTGTTCTCCGTCATCATGCAAGGTACCACTGTACGAGTGCATGTGGTACGTATGAGTACCAGTCGTAGATATGGATCATTGCATGGGGGTACCGACCGCCAGCTCGATCTAGTTTCATATAGGTGGAGACACGAATTTACGTTCTTGTGCTTTTGCTATGGGAACCATGGTGTGGGGATTCATGTTGGTCAAGGATACAAATTGATGTCATTTTAGGGGCGTCGATCATCACCGTTGAGTTATGGTCTGGGACATGAAGTTATTGTCTTATATTTTTCGACACGAGACCAAGCATGGTGAGGCGTGGGGTCACCTGATGTTGAAACTTGAGGATATATATGGATCATTCATTGGGGGTGCCAACCATCAGTCTTGTGTGATGGAACAAGAAATGAGATTTCAATTTCATGTGTCCTACATCATCGGGCACGGGACCACGGAATGAGTGCATGCCGTACATATGAGTGTGGGTCATGGATATGGATCATTTCATGGGGGTACCGGTCATCAGGTCGATCTAGGATCATATGGGTCTAGACACGGTTTTTCTTTCCCGTGCTCTCGCCCTGGGGACCATGGTGCGTGGATGTGTGTGGGGGTCTCAGATATAGATTGATGTCATTTTAGGTGCGTCGATCATCACCTATGTGTCATGGTCCGAGATACAGCCTGATTGTCTTATGTTCTTTGATAGGGGACCCTGCATGGTTTGGGTGCGGGCATGGCCGCATGTTTAAACTCGAGGATATATATAGATCATGCATTGGGGTTGCCAGTTATCAATCTGGTGTCATGGAACGAGACATGACACTTCCCTTTTGTGTGTTCTCCATCATCGGGAAGGGGACCACGATACAAGTTCATGTCGTATGTATGATTGTGGGTCATGGATATGGATCATTGCATGGGGTACCAATCATTAGCTCGATTTAGTATCATATGGCTAGAGACAAGAATTTTAGTTCCTATGCTCTCGTCTTGGGGACCATGCTACGGGGATACGTGTGGGTGATAGATATGGATTGATGTCATATATTTTTGGGGCGTCAGTCATAACCGATGTGTCATGCTCTAGGAAACGGTCTATTTTTCTTATGTTCGTTGACAAGGGACCATGTATAGTGTGGGTGTGGGACTGCCTACGTGCTCAAGCTCTAGGATATACACAGATCATGTATTGGGGGTTGCCGGATATCAGTCCATTGTCATTGAACGAGACACAAGACTTCCCTTTCATGTGTTCTCCATTATCAGCTAAGGGACCACGATACGAGTGCCTGTGGTATGTATGAGTATGGGCCGTGGATATCAATCATCGCATGGGGGTACCAATCATCAGCTCGATCTAGTATCATATGGATGGAGACACGAATTTACGTTCCTATGCTTTCGTCATAGGGACCAATTGTGCGCGGATTCATGTTGATCAGGTATGCATATTGATATCATTTTTTTGGGGCGCCGGTCATCACCGTCATGTCACGGTACGGGACACGGCCTTATTTTGTTATGCTCTTTAATAGAGGACCATGCATGGTACAGGTGTAAGACCACATTTGTGTTTAAACTTGAGGATATATGTGGATCGTGCATTGGGGGTGCCAGCCATTAGTCTAGTGAGATGGAACATGACATGAGAGTACCCTTTCGTGTGTTCTCCATTATCGGGCAACAGACCATGGTACGAGTGCATGTGGTACGTGCGAGTGTGGGTCGCGGATATGGATCAATGCATGGGGGTACCAGTCATTAGCTCGATCTAGTATCATATGGGTCGAACTCTCACCCTGTGGACCATGGTACGGGGATGTTTGTGGTTCATGGATACATATTGATGTCATTTTAGTGGAATTGTTCACACCGCCTAATTTTCTTATGTTCTTTGATAGGGGACCATTAATGGTGAGGTTGCGGTGCTGCATGCGTGTTCAAACTCGAGGATATATATGGATCATGCATTGTGGGTGACTCTCATTAGTCTAGGTCATGGAATGACACATGAGACTTCCGTTATATGTTTCCTCAATCATCAGTCAGGGGACCATGGTACGAGTGTTGGTGGTACGTATGAATGTAAGTCGTAGATATGGATCATTGCATGGGGGTACCAGTCATCAGGTTGATTTAGTATCATACGGTTAGAGATATGGATTCCTGATCCTATGCTCTCGCCCTAGGGACCATGGTGCTGGGATATGTGTAGGACATGGATACAAAATGATGTCATTTTATACGCATTGGTCATCACCGCGCTATCATGGTCCTTGACACAACCTAATTTTCTTATGTTCGTCGACAGGGGACCATGCATGAATGGGTGTGGGGCCGCCTTTGTGTTCAAACTTAAAAAATACACACACACACACGAACACACATACACACACACACACACACATATATATATATATATATATATATATATATGTGTGTGTGTGTGTGTGTGTGTGTGTGTGGATTATTCATTGTGGGTGTCGACCATCAGTCTAGTGTCATGAAATGTGACACAAGATTTCCCTTTCGTGTGTTCTCCATCATCGGGAAGAGGACATGGTACGGGTACATGTGGTACGTATGAGTGTGGTCGTGGATATCGATCATTACATGGGGATACCGGTCATCAGCTCGATCTAGTATCAGATTGGTCGGGACATGGATTTCCGTTCTCGTCCTCTCACCCTAGGGACCATGGTGCAGGAATGAGTGTGCATCATGGATATATATTGATGTCATTTTAGGGGCGTCGGTCATCACCTCTGTGTTATGGTATGGGACACGGCCTGATTTTCTTATTTTCTTTGACAGGGGACCATGCATGGTGTGGGTGCGGGGTCGCCGTTGGTGTTTAAACGCGAGGATATATATATATATATATATATATATATATATATATATATATATATATATATATATATATATATATATATATGGATCATGCATCTGGGGTTCCAGTAATCTGTGTAGTGTCATGGAATGAGAAATGAGACATCCCTTTTCTTTGTACTCCACCGTCGGTCAAGGGACCATGGTAAAAGTGCATGTGGTATGTACGAGTGTGGGTTGTGGATATGGATCATTGCATGGGAGTACCGGTCATCATCTTGATCTAGTATTATATGGCTCAAGAAATGGATTTCTTTTCCAATGCTCTCACCTTAAGGAGCATGGTTCGGGGATGCGTGTGGGTCATGGATATAGATTGATGTCATTTTAGGGGCATCATTCATCACCCCCATGTCATGGTCTAGGACATGGCCTAATTTTCTTATGTTCTTTGACAAGAGATCATGCATGGTGTGGGCATAGGGCCGCCTACGTGTTCAAGCTGTAGGATATTTATGGATGATGCATTGGGGTTGCCTGCTATCAGTCTTGATCCATGGAATGAGACACGATACATACCTTTCGTGTGTTCTCCATCATCGAGCAGGGACCCATGGTATGAGTGCATGTGGTATGTATGGTTGTGGGTCGTGGATATTGATCATTTCATGCAGTGTACCAGTCATCAGGTCGATGTAGTATCATATAGGTCGAGACACACATTCACGTTCCGATGCTATCGTCATAGGGACCATGGTTTAGGGATGCAAGTTGGTCATGGATACAGATTGATATCATTTTAGGGGCGCCGGTCACCCATGTCGTGTCATGGTTTGGGACACGACCTTATTTTCTTATGTTCTTCGACAGAGACCATCCATTGTATGGGAGAAGGGTTGCATATGTGTTTAAACTCGAGGATATGTATGGATCATGCTTTAGGGGTGTCTTCCATCAATCCAATCTGGTGGAAGAAGACATGAGAGTACCTTTTTATATGTTCACCATTATCGGGAAGGGGCCACAGTACGAGTGCTTATGGTATGCACGAGTGTGGGTCATGGATATAGATCATTACATGAGGTACCTTTCATCAGCTCGATCTAGTATCATATAGGTTGAGACATAGATTTTCGTTATGGTGCTCTAACCCTAGAGACCATGGTATAGGGATGCATGTTTGTTATGGATACTGATTGATGTCATTTTGGGGGCATCATTTATCCGCATCGTGTCATCGTCTGGGATATGGCCAAATTTTCTTATGTTCTTCGTCAGGGTACCATTAATGTTGAGGGTGTGGGGCCACATGCTTGTTCAAACACTAGGTTATATATGGATCATGCATTCGGGGTGCCGGCCATTAGTCTAGTTCCATGGAACGAGACACAAGACTTCCATTTTGTATTTTCTCCGTCGATGGGAAGGGGACCACGGTACGAGTATGTGGTACATATGAGTATGGGTCAAGGATATGGATCATTTCATGAGGGTACTGATCATCAACTTGATCCAGAATCATACGGGTCGAGACACAGATTTCCGTTCCTGTGCTTTCGCCTTGGGGACAATGGTGCAGGGATGTATGTGGGTCATGGATATGGATTAATGTTATTTTAGGGGCATCGGTCTTCACCGCTATGTCATGGTCCGAGACACGGCCTAATTTTCTTATGTTCGTTGATAGGGTATCATTCATGGTGTGGGTACAGGGCCATCAGTCTAGTTCCATGGAACAAGAAAATATACTTCCCTTTCGTGTGTTCTCCATCATCGAGTAGTGGACCACGGTGTGAGTACGTGTGGTATGTATAAGTGTGGTTCGTTGATATGGATCATTGCATGGGGTACCAGTTATTAGCTCGATCTAGTATCATATGGTTCGAGACACGGATTTTCATTCATGTGCTCTTGCCCTGGGGAGCATGGTCTGGGGATGCGTGTGGGTCATGGATATGGATTGATGTCATTTTAGGGGAGTTGGTCATCACTGTCGTGTCATGGTCTGGGAAACAACCTGATTTTCTTATGTTCTTCGACAACGAACCATTCATGGTGTGGGAGCATGGACGCCTATGTGTTTAAACTCGAGGATGTATATGGATCTTGCAATGGGGGTGTCAGCCATCAGTTTAGTGTTATGGGACGGGACACGAAACTTCCACTTTGTGTGTTCTCCATCATTGGGATGGGGACCACAGTACGAGTTCATGTGGTACGTACGAGTGTTATTTGTGGATATGAATTATTGGGGGTATCGGTCATCAACTATAGTTTAATGGGTTGTGACTTGCTTTTCGTATTTATATGTACATTTGTGATATATTTTTAAATACAAAATTTATTTTTATTTGTATATATGTTTACTTTTGCAAATAATAAGAAATAACCAACAAAAAAATATTATTTAGGATAATATCGAATTTATTTAGGGTTGGCCGATTTTTTCAACTTTTTTTCATCATAACATATTGATGCCATCTACAAATGAAATCAAGTATCATATTGGAAATGGATCATTTCCCTACTCACACGCTTACCCTCTTTCCTCAAGAAACTCTATATTGTTCCTCATTAATTCATAGATCTTCATAAACGTGTGTGTGTGTATATATATATATATTAACGTATCTCTGTAACGTCCCAAAATTCAAGACTAAAAATTTCTTTTAATAAAACATTACTTAAAGCAAATTCATCAATCCGAAACATAATTAGAGCATTAATTTCCAAAACACATGTTCGTTATCAGAGTAAAACATTCCCAGGCTGTCTAATCTATGGTGTGTGCCATGCGATCACCCCGAGCTCTTCCCTCCGCTACCGGAAGTACTTGAAACCAAAACTGAAAACCGTAAGCACGAAACTTAGTGAGTTCCCTACCCTACCACATACCATGCATAACCACATACTGTACATACTGGGCCACGCCCGCTGCCTCGGGCCTCGCCCGCTACAACGGCCCCGTCGCTCCAGGCCCCGCCTGGCTTCGAGCCCCGCTCGGATACATATCTGTTTCGCTTAGGCGTCGCCTGTCACTGGGCCTCGCCCGCCAACATATACTAACACATAACATATCACAACACATAAACTAATCATATGCTACCGAATCCTGCTCTAAAGGCCTCGCCTATCTTGCGCCTCGCCCATGTCCTGCAACTGGTGAGTCATGGAACCCCGTCCACACTCCTACTGGTAGTGAGATACGGGCCCAACCCACACTCACTCTTT
The DNA here is from genome assembly GCF_002870075.4 of Lactuca sativa. Lineage (NCBI taxonomy): Eukaryota > Viridiplantae > Streptophyta > Magnoliopsida > Asterales > Asteraceae > Lactuca > Lactuca sativa. The sequence goes on along the minus strand of NC_056626.2, from coordinate 51,480,531 downwards.
CCCTAACTTGGGCCTCGCCCCTGTTCTGCTGCTAATGAGATGTGGAACACCATCCACCCTCTGCTATTGATGAGGTACGGGACCTCGCCCACACTCACCTCCCTACCAGGCACATACATGTATCACACAGACAACAAGTATAAGACTATCATATAAACCATTCCTTGGGCACCCGCCCGCTATCATTGGACCTCGTCCTGAATATCATACTAGCATACTGTGCCTAGGGCTAACCCCCGGGTCTTCTACTCATAACTACATGGGCCGACATTGTGGCCTTAGACCTATTCACACACAGGGAAACTCACCTGCACTTGCTGATCTTGCTAATAACCCTCTCTAGTTGCTGCCCGACAACTATCTGAACTCCCGCTCCACTAGTTCCCCGAGCTTCAATAACTCACAAAGGTTCCACAAACTCTGGATCTAAGGCTAACCCTTGAAGCTTCAATGATTTTCCCTCTTCCTTCTTCCTTTAAATCACCCAAAAATGGCTTGGAAGCTTGAATTAGCAACAATGGGGCTTAGGGTTCGGTGTTCTGGGTGAGAGAGGCAGTAAAGGAACCCTAGGGGAGAGAATGAGATGTTTAAATAGGCCCCAAGTCCCGGATTTAGGGTTTTCCTCGCTCAGACCAGACTCGCCGAGTCTCCTTAGCCGACTCGCCGAGTCGGTCACTTACTCCTTGACCCGGATCCCGCTCGGACTCGCCGAGTTCCTCCTTGGACTCGACGAGTCGTCCCTTAAACTTAGGGTTTCCTTTCCTTTCTTGGCCTTCCTGACTTTGGGTGTTACAATCTCACTAGAAATACGTCAAAGATAACGAGACTATTACCTAAGGAAGACCTAGTCAATGGTCACTGCTCAACAAGTTCTAGGTCCGGGCCCTCGCCTTTATGGCCTCACACTTTTGTCCCAATGCCCTAGCACCATGGCCAGGCCAAGAACGAGAAGCTCCAGTTTACAACAAGACAAAATATTACCAGTCGCCTCCTAGAGGGACAGGTGTAGCGCTCAGCACACTACCATCGAGTAGTTCTGCACCAATAGCGAGCCACCGCTAGTGGAACACGATCCACCAATAGGATGCATCCACATCTTGTCAGCTCAGAAAGGACGAAATGTATAGTCGGAGGTTTGTCCCCGCAACAACAGGTATAAAAAGAACCCTTATCCTCCAAGAGAAAGGATCTCCTTTTTCTCCATCTTAAGCTAAACCCTAATTACCACATCTAGATACTTACTAGACCGTCAGAGCTTCATTCAGGATTCCCTACCTGACGATGGCTGACGTCTATTCTTTCTTTGCTGTGATTCTCAGGCTTAACCCACACAAGACATCCAGTGGATGCATTAGGTGTCGATGACATATCACAACAATATATATATATATATATATATATATATATATATATATATATATATATATATATATATATATATATATATATATATATATATATATATTACGTATTGCTTTGATATACCCTGTTTTGAAATTGAATACTTTAAATTGCATCGGAAAAAATTCGTCGATGACTTCTATTTGTTTTGTCTTCTTGATGAGATTTTGATCAAAATTCTCGCACTTGTGGGGTCTTCTTCTACAAAGGATATTTTTAGAGCAAAATTGTGGTATATATTATTGTCTTTACACTTTAAATGTTTTATGACTTTGTTATATATATATATATATATATATATATATATATATATATATATATATATATATATATATATATATATATATATATATATATATATATATATATATATATATATATATAATATTCTATTTACTTGCAAGGCCTTTCTGAACGTAGATAAAGACAACCAACTGTGTAAGAAAATTGAAATCAAATCCATTTATCAAAAGATTGCATGGCATTGTCAATATCATGACCCCCAAGTGTAAAGGTTGAAAACATACCTTAGTAAGTGTTTGCTTCTAGGAACCCTGAATCTTTGTTGACGGTGGGTGTGATATGTTTTCTATTTCGTGATCATCTATGTCTTCATTTTTTATTTATTAAGCCCATAATAATCTTATAAAATGTTTTTGTTACCAGAGACAATATTTTAAAATAGCCGATACACAATATTTTAAAATGGGGGATATTGAAATCGGAGCAGCATACTTACAAATAGTTGTATAGGTGGGACATAATTAAGCAAAAGTGTTGGTAGGAATGGTCATCTTCTCTTAAGTACGTGGAAAGACAAAGAAGGGCTGCAACTGCTGAACCAGATGTACAATGCATTAGGAAGAGATGATTTAGTTGTTTAAACCCTTTTAGACAAAATTGTTAATAATTATATGCGTAAACTTTAGGACGTCGTGCCACTCTCATTGAAGGATTCAGATAAACTGTCCAAAAGAAGGGCATGGAAGATGACGAATTAGAAGGATGCCTTGGAGAGAAGATGAAGTTGTTTATAATAGTAAATATTGCATGTCAATTTATTTGTTTGCTTACTTTTGTAATCGTCCGAATATAGATGTTTGATTTTGTTATTTAATTAGTCAATGAAAATTTAACTAATATTTCGATTAATATATGGAAAATGATTGTGAAATTCTTTAAATATACTGATGAAGGTTGTTTTTTATAATTATTATTTCGATTAATGTGGCAGGTCAAATTTAAATGATAAAGAGCCAGTATTTGTCTTTTCAATGGAACACAAACATCCTTCAATCATGCTTCAGTATCAGACGCATCAAACAAAAGAAAGAAAATGTAGAACACATGAATACCTTCTAATATGGTTTTGAGTAAAAATATAATTTTGTTTTGACTTTTATACCCCCATTATGATTTCATATCTTCATTTAAAAATAGGGATACAAAAGTTAAATCACTTCCTTTTTTAACTTGGATAAGGTAACAAGTATTGAGGAAACATGATAAACATATTCATCAAGTCCTACGCCACCTTCATAGGACTTTCACTACTACACTTGGGAAATGGTTGACAGTTGTAAAAGCTAAATTTTATATTGTACCGATTTGGAAGAAATTCAATTTCATCTTCTACTTTTTTTTTTAGTCCTAAAACGAAACCGAATAATGTCACATGTCATTTTTTTAGTGTTTTTTTTTTTATTTCTCATGATATAAATCCCATGTTTTAAGGGGTTTAAAATTTTTAATTTTCAATTAAGTAATGGTAAATTGTAATAAAACCTATAAATTATTTTGAATTCAAAATGAAGCCATAAATTAGGAATGTGTATATTCTAAATTTTTTAAATAATTCTAATTTGGTATTGAATACATATCCCTATTTTATGCATAAAAATAAGAAAATTATAAGAGATTTTGAAAATCGGTGACTTTTATTAAAGGGAAAAAAATTTAGAACAATAATAAATTACAACACCTAAAACAAGATTCCATGAATAATACGAATTATTGTTTCAAGGTAACATAATATGTTTTTTAAAGTTATGTTATTCATAACTATTTTCATAAACGATAGGCAAACAGTTATATACATGATGGTGGTGGATGACATTTGCATTAGCAATTTTAATTGGATTATATTTAGATCCAAGTTTCATTTTTTAGATTGGTTTGTTTGGTGTACGTCACCAACTCTAAAGTCTTTTGTTTCTTAACCTGAGCTTCTCGTTAAAGCCCTAAACTATGCTAATATATTATGTTGGTTGTTTAAAAAAAGACAAAATTTCAAATATGTTCCCTGTTGTATGTATTTTTTTTGGAGTTTTAGTCCAAACTCTCCGTATTTTTTTTTGCATTAGTGATTCTTTTGAGCTAGTTTTGTTGCTGATTTGGTCCATCGTAAACTGAAATGACTGTAACACCCTTGGGATATTTATCTTCCATTTTTCTTTCATTTTTTAGAATATAATATTTATTTCTTTATTTTAATAATTAAAAAAAATGAGGCACCTCTCTCTCTCTCTCTCTCTCTCTCTCTCTCTCTCTCTCTCTCTCTCTCTCTCTCTCTCTCTCTCTCTCTCTCTCTCTCTCTCTCTCTCCACGACCTGCAACTAAAATCATATAAACACACACTTACACATCAAACTTCACATATAAACACACAGCTGCTCTTCAAAATTCTTGTGTTAATCAATTTCCCAAATCATCTTCACATATATAAACACAAAGAGTATGGGAACGCATTGACGTACACACTAATTACATAGACATTAACCCAACAACAATGGTGACTGATTTCAGAAACATTAACCCAACAAAAATGGTGATTGATCTAGAGTGTGATGGTGGAAAATCATACCATTAATTTTTTTATCAGTGCTCGCTCTTTCCCGATTCAGAGTGTGAGGGAGAGAACCATTTATCAAATCAAATTAAATAGGATGTTCGATAGTTAAGTACAAGAGAGGGGAATGCTAAGAAAGACGAGATCAACAAAGCCACCATCTCCTCCCTTAAGCCACTACTTTCGTTGCTCAAGAAGGGTGATGAACAAACAGATTGTAAGAAAATGGAAGGAAGATAGTGTAGGGAGAAATCGAGGTCGGTTTCCGAAGAGAGAGTTGAATAAAGAGAAGTTTCCTCTCGCCACTTTTCTGGTGAACCCCCATAGTCCCCATTGTCGCTTTTTCCGATGAGCCCCTCACCATCCCCTTTACTGTTGAAAACAGAAAAGAAAAAAATAGATGTTTCGATTTCCAAAGATCTGGGTGTAAAGTTGTCGATGTCGAAAACTTGCTTATTGGTCTATAGTCGTCGCTAAAGTTTGAGGGAATAGCGGAGGAAGCATAAGGTAGATGGAGAAGCACACGTCGTCAATGGATTTGACATCATTGAGTTGAATTAGAGTTGAATCCCCCTCCATCTCCGACAGACAGGATAAACGAATGTGATGGTGGCGGAGTGAGGAGGTGTTGAATGTTGCCGGATTTTTATGTGTAGTGATTTTTGTCGAAATGAGGGATGAGAGGAACATATTTCTAGTTAGAGGCCAAATTTCTTTGGGATGTGGAAGTGGAAGACGACTTTAGAAAGAGAGAGAGAGAGGGGGAGAGAGAGATGTGGATCCAAATTAATTAATTATTTTCTTTTTCATTTAAATTAAATAGAAAACATATAACAAAAAAATCAGAATGACATTACAGTCATTTCAGTGTACCGAGGGACCAAATCCACAACGAAACTAGCTCAAAAGGATCACTAATCCAAAAAAACCTGGGGTTTAGACTAAAACCCCAAAAAAAATGCGTATTACAGGGACCATTTTTGCAATTTCGTCAAAAAAAAAAAACCAAAAACTAAAAACCATCAAATTGCTTTTCTTCTTATTTTCATATTTTTATTTAAATTTATATATTTAATATTATAAATATGATTATCTGTTGTGATTATCATGGTTGTTTTAGATAGATTAATGATCCTTATCGTTAAGTTAATAACTTAATTAATTAAATATAATTATCCATCGTCATTATCAAGATTGTTTTTTGGGATGGTTGTTTTGTTTGATCACTTGATTATTAAGTTAGACAGTTAATTTTTATCTTTATCTATACATGATCAAGCTAATGATCTCGAATTGTGCTTTACAAAAATTTGATTTTTTATAGCATGCAACTATGCAAAAGAAGCAAGATGTCACACCTTTTAAATAGACATTATATATGATTAGATAGTTCTCTCCTTACAACCTACTAACAATTAAAATACTTTTTATAGTATAAATGTTATTTTGAAGTAATTAGTATTTGAAATAAGCAATTTTTATTTTTCCAATAGAAAAAGAATTACATTGTACCAAAAAAACAATACAAGCAAATCCTTTCAATTCAAAACGATCTTAAGAGGACATAAAAAACAATACAAACAAGATTATATCTTCAATTCTGTGACTTCTTTTTTAAGACCAATCAACATATCTTTACTTACTGAATTCCCATCTGTGACCATAGGCTTCGCATTCACATCATCCTCATCATGCCATTTCCAAAACTTGTACTTTTTACCTTGCTTCTTCATGATAAAAAAATAAAAGTTACGGAGGTAAGAATGAGAAACTAAAAGGAAAAAAGACGAAATTGATGAAGGTGCAATTCATGAAAAAAATCAAAATTAAGTACCGTTGCATTATGGCAGAGCCTAAACTTTCTTCGAGTGTTATCTTTAGTTTTGAAGGCATGAATTTGACTTGGGAGAAGACAATCGTAATGAATTTCACGGTATGTTGTTGAAAAGCTTGAAGGAGTCCACATCTTCTTCTTGGTTTCTTTCTTTGGTAAGTCAAGCTCGATTGAGAGGGTGTTTGAGAAAACAACTTACTTATTGGATTTTTGAAAAGTCAATAATACAAAAAAAAAATGTACGTTATAGTAACATCACAAAAAGTTAAAAAAAGTGATCGTTTTTAGATAATGACAAGTGTAATAAAATTTACTATTTTTATTAAATATGGCAAGTCTCACAATCTTAAGCGTGTAGGAAGATAGTAGGAGAAAAAATGTTGGTGGATATTTGATTTCTCATTTCTCAACGAAAAATTAAATATCTTCTTACCCTTTCTTCATTCTTATCCTCGTACTCATATAAAGATCTATTGAATGGTATAACTTTTGAAACTTAATACGTAAATTATAATTATAAAATTTTGGAATAAATTTATATATATATATATATATATATATATATATATATATATATATATATATATATATATATATATATATATATGTATGTGTGTGTGTGTAAGATATATATACTAAAAGTAAAAAGTTAAATAATATAAGATGTAAACAAAAAATAGATAAAAGTTGAATGTTGTTATTGTTTAACATATAAAGGTTAGAAATAGTTATTTAATAATAAATTATTATAAATAAAAAAAAATGACATTATGGTTGAAGGGTTATAGTTGTAACATGTAGATGTTAGAAATAAAAATATTTATTCTTATTTCAAATAAACCCATAAGATATCTATATCTCTTGATTTTTACACTAGTCAATATATCAATAAAATTAATAATACGTCTTCTCACCCACTTACCACAAATTAATTATCAACCCCTCAACCACTTGTGGCTATCTAAAGTAATAAATATATTCTTTGTTCCTATTTAAGTAGATCTCATCTAACACAAAAATCCATTCAAATATCATCAACCCACCATAATGTTCTTTCATGATCCTTCATGCAAGATGTAGAAAAACTTTGATGATCAATTACACACACACACACACACACACACACACACATATATATATATATATATATATATATATATATATATATATATATATATATATATATATAAAATCTCTCTCCTGCTTCAAGATCTAGAGTATGTAATTTAATTATCATAACTCCTGTAAAGTTTGTTATGAAGATCGAAGACCCATCAAAAGGATACATATATGAAGATCAACACAAAAAGCATTCAGATAGACCCATTAAATTGATATGGATTTGAAACCACCATTGTTACTATATGTGTTGTTGGAATTTGTCTCCTGTACCAATTTATAAAGTATGATGACATGACAGAATCTCTTTGATTTTTGTGTTGTGGTTTGATATCTACGGGTCTATACAAATGAATTTTTGTTTTTGGTGTTAACTCTTGACATCTATAGCACTTCGATGCACTATGCCTCACTAACACCTACCCTCCATGCAAATGTTATGATACTAATGTACAAGGAGTGTGATGGTGGTGGTATAGGACTATATTTTGATTTAGTTAAATTGCGATTCACTTACCCCATTCCAAAAAATTATGTTATTGTACACATGCATGTGGCTAGTCAAAGCGGTGGTTTCAAATTTGTGTACGTAGCGGGATATATCATGTCGATTTAGTAATTTTAGTTTGATGATATAATGAAGATTTTTTTTGTGTACCTTTTTCGTATGAAATGTAAGTTTATTTATTAGGATTTCGTTTTCTTAATGAATATCATATCCATCTTTTGAAATATATTTTGTCCGTTAGTCATTGCTATGTACATTGGGAATATATTAAAGTTTTGGGTATTAAATGTTAAAAACGAAACTTGGGAGCGCTTCTTAAAGTCAATAAGTTAGAAATGTGTTTGGGTACTTTAAAAGTCATTTTCAAATGACCTTTTGGCAATGGGAAAAAGTGAGTTTCAAAATGTCACAAATTTCATGATGAAAATATTAATTATAATCAATAATATTTTTATTTCCTTCCAAATTCCAAAATAAAAGGGATTCAAATTTTTCCAAAATTTCAATTCCCTCTATATATATACAAAAAATTACCTTTATACCACTCCAACTTATTGACTTTTTAGCTTTTCCCACCACAAATATTCAAGAATACCTCGCTTATCCAATAAACCAATTAGGAGATTCAAAAGCACTCTCAAACACAATTATAATCGTAGGTTTTCCAACAGAAGTTCTAAATTGTCATCTACGGTGTTCCAAACAAAGCTTTGACATTGAATTCGAATCAGGTTTGTCATTTTCTAGTCTCCTTCTAACCATGATAAATGTACAAAAATATTGATTTAGGCTTATAATTAATTCATTAGAGTAACCTTATAAAATCTAGTTCATCTTATGCATAAGATTACTTCATCCATTTAAATACTACATGTTATATTAATACACCTCATTCATTATTCTCTATATTAATTAATTGCCCATTTTTAAAAATTTATTTAGGCTAATTTCATGAACTTGGATAATCATGGATGTGTTCAGATAGAACTGAACAACCATATATGGATGGAGTTGAATCTTTTTTGAGGTTTGTTGTTGACATTGTGAACAAGAGGGAACAAGTAAAAAACGACAGATTTAAAATTTCAATTCCATGTCCATGTATCTCCTATTTAAACCACAACTTTCTTACAGTCGAGGAGGTAGATTATCATTTATACCTTAAGGAAATTGATCAAACTACACCATATGGACTATGCATGGTGAAAAAGATGAGTTACAACATAGTAGGTGTGCTGATGACGATAATAATAATGAATTTTTTAAGTTTGAATCGGGAATCCCAACATATGCTCCTAATACAATAGAAATGGTTGAAGGTACGAAAGATAATTTCTTAGACAACCCAAAGAAGTTCAAATTACTATTGTAGGATGCTGAGAAGCCCCTTTAAAAAGGATGTCATAAGTATACAAAGTTCTATGTATTGTTTAAGCTTCTGAACTTGAAAAGTAAGTACGGGGCATCAAATAAGTTCTTTAATGAATTACTACTGTTGATAAACAATATGTTACCTGAAGATAACCAAATGGATAAAAGTACTTATGAGGTGAAGAAAATACTAAAGGAAATGGGTTCAGGATACAAAAAGATACATGCTTGTATCAACGATTGCATTTCATACGGGAATAACTATTCAAATTTGAATAAATGTCCCATTTGTGAGGAATCAAGATGGAAGGTGGAAAACTAGTCAAAAAAGAGTACTCTAATATTCCAGCTAAAGTAGTGTGGTACTTCCCCATTATTCCATTCGTTCAATGACTCTTTAAACTAAAGACCATTGCAAAGGACCTAATATGGCACAAGCCTAATTGTGGTAGGAAAGATGACGGTGTACTACATCACCCGGCAGACACACCAGCATGGCGTAACTTAGATGACATGCTCCTCATAATTGCTAATGATGCAAGAAATCTATGACTTGACATTTCAGTTGATGGGGTTGATGTAAACAAAGGAAAAAAACATCACAATGTTTGGCCCGTGTTAACTGTCATTTATAACCTTCCATCGTGGTTGTATATGAAAAGGAAGTTCATGATGTTATCATTACTAGTATCCGGTTTGCCATGTAATGATATTGATGTTTATCTAGAACCTTCGATTGATGATATTCAAGTATTATTGGATCAGGGGGTTGAAACATATGATGCATATGTAGAAAAGAAATTTACTCTACGTCTAGTTGTTTCATGGACTATAAATGATTACCCTTCTCTGGGTGTACTACGTGGATGCCCTTATAGTAAATATAAAGGTTATATAGTGTTTCGGAAAAATACTCATTCTATTAGAGTTCCTAAATCAAAGAAATAGAGTTATGTCGGTCATAGGCACTATCTTCCATGTGACCATCCATTCAGACGTCAAAAGATTGGTTTCAATGGAAAGAATTAGTTGGAGTATTCTCCAGAGCCTATGATTGGGGAAGAGATACACAACGAAGTGCAATCTATATATAGTAAATGGGGGAAGGCCACTTCAACCTCTAATGGAAAAGGTGGGAAGTGTAAGAAGAAAACGAAAACTTCAAAAGAAGATTGCTCAACTTAAGGGGAAACAAGGAAGAGTACTGGAAGAAATGCAACATTTGGTATAAATGCCTTAAGTATTGGCGGTTTCACTTTGTCCCAAAATGTATATATTTCATGCATGTTGAAAAGAACGCGGGTGAGAGTCTTACCAATAAATTGCTAAATGTGCCTAACAAGACCAAAGACGGATTGAAAGCTGGAAAAGATCTCGAAAGCTTGGGGTTAAAGCCAGAGTTGGTACCAAAAACAATAGAAGTTGGCTAGTTGATCATGCCCGCATCAAGCTGCACATTAACCCCAGAAGAAAAGGACACTTTTTTGCAAACACTTAAAGATTTAAGGGTTCCAGAAGGCTACTATTCAAAAATTTCCACTTTGGTGAGTGAAAATGAACATAAGCTTATTGGACTTAAATCAAATGACTATCACATGCTATTGCAACAATTTTTTCAATTATATTTCTCGCAAATAAATAATAGTCGCAGAGCTTGATGACTTGGAAGCAGATCTAAGTGTCATGTTGTGCTTGCTATAGAAACACTTTCCTCCATCTTTTTTTTGATATTATGGTTCACTTAAGCATTCACCTTACTAAGGAAGGGAGAATATGTGGTCCAGTATGCATCCGATGGATGTATCCATTTGAAATATACATGAAGATAATAAAAGATCATGTACGGAATAAAAATAAATCAGAAGGATGCATTGCTAAAGAGAATGTTGCAGAGGAGACAATTGAGTTCTTAAGTGAATACCACAAACACATACAAGCTACTGGTAATCCAAAAGATAAGCATAACACAATTGATAATGATGGAGTAGGACTATTAACTACATAGTTGTATGAATTTTGTCCAAAACTCTTAAATCAAAGCATACTTCTTTATACTGCAAAATACACCTGAAGTGTATCCGTATATCGAGTAAGTATATTACTAATTGCATATTCATTATTTGTTAGATTAATTGTCCATTTATTTATACAATCCAGATTAATAGCTTAATTCATTAATACATTATTAAAAATTTCACTTAATATGGATACATGTAAAAGTGTGTTCATTAATTAAACATTTAGACTAGAAAACTATAGTAATATGCCAAAAATCAGGATAAAATTTCATTTTTCAAATAAAGTAAAATCATTGTTTCAATCAAAAGCCAAATCATAAAACCAATATAAGATACAATTATCCCAAAATCAGAGCATCATAAAATCTCCAAAACATATCACTGAGAATGTGTATGATTACGCCTTCGCCTTGCCCCTATCCTCTAAAGCACCTAAAACCATAACAATCAAGCTATAAGCCAAAGCTTAGTGAGCTCACCCAAAGTACCACACACAACCAAACAAATAATATCATGCATAAATGAGCCTTCAACCAGATTGGACCGCCTCGCAGGGCTTACAGCTTATCTAGACCGCTCTCTGGGCCTTGGGTCTGATTGGACTGCCTCATAATCCTTTAGTCTATCCAGACCTCCCTGCGTATCTTGGCCTTCAGCACAAGGAAGGACCACCTCAACCCAGCAAACCATAACATGTTGACATATACAATAACAAGCAATAACTAGCAAGTACATGTAATGATACAAATCTACCAGTCTAACACATATCCGGTGAGCACAAGTAATTATATAGATCTACCGGTCTATAATATAACCAACATAACATCATCCAATATACCAAGATAGATAATCTAATGGGCTGACATCGGTGCCTTCGACTTACAAGTACAGTTACCAAAACTCACCTCATAGTCTAAAAGATAGTTGAAATTAATGTTGCTCCAAATAAAGACTTTACATGTCACTTATACAATGAACAAGGACCTGATTTCAAACTACTGTTCAAATTACCCAAAATTCCCCTAAATCAAACTTGGTAAAATTCCAAGTCAAATTCAAAGTCAAAAAGTTAAAGGGTCAATATAGATTGAGTATGTGTTGTGTACTCAGTCTCTATGCTCAGTGCAGCGAGGCACTTCCTAGTTATAGAGCTCCAACCTGGTACGTTCATCGTAACACTATGTACGCCAAGCGTACTATCGTTGAACCCAAAACCTCTTGTTAAGTACTTAATTCAAAAAGCACATGCACCAAACTTCAGATCTAGGTTAAAAGGGACGTCTCAATGGATAAAGTCTCTGAATTTATCCATTTGCATGCGTACAAGAGGGTATAAATGTTGGTTTTTATGTACTCTAACATCCCTATGGTGCACATACAACCCTGATGCTTTGGATCTAAGTTTTCTCTAGTTATACATGCAATATTATTTTCTAAAGCATGTAGCTTGTGGAATTTGGCATTTTAAGAGCTTATCACCCCAAGTGTGATGCCTCAAACAAGTCACAAACACCATGAACAAATGTAGGATTATGCGAGAGAGGCTAGGATCAGCAAAACGGCTAGGTTTACACCTTGGAGTACTAGTGGCCGATTTTGCAAGCTTAGTGGTTCAATTTATAGTTTGGAATTCCTAGGGATTCAACTTGTAAACCCTAATTCACTTGGGCTTTTAATCCAATAACTCATTAGCCTTTTGGACTAACTCTTCATGGACTCTCACAAAGATTTAATCCAATCCTAATCAACATGGATCATTAGCCGAAACTATAAATATCACTGATTTACCTAATCAGTCCCTGCAAATTTAATTAGTCTCTTTTGATTACTAAATTAATTCTAAATTAATTCTTGACCAATACTAATTAAATAATATGATTTATCAATCAATATATTATTCTTATAATATATTAATAAATCACAAATAACCTCTTTCTCAAATATCCATCCTGTCAAATTTCTTTGATGAAGGCAACCCGAAATGGACCACGCTACTCTCGGGTCAAGTACATATCAATTAATAGTTATGGGCTTAGACACCTAATCCAACAATAAATACAAACCTTAGGTCCAAAAGTCACCCAAGGCTCCAAAACTCAGGCATGGCTTAATGAAAGTAACCAAGCTCTCATTTGATGAATCCATAAGCTCAATAATATAGAAACCTACACCTCAACGACCTGGAGTAGCTCATACTCCACTAGACCAGGACTATGGGAAAAAATGCACACAAACTCTAGAACTAGCAAGATCTTAGCAAATAAACCATCAAGTTCCAAGCTTTATACCTTATGGGAGTGCTTGAGGGTGACATAATTTTAGATCTAAGTTGCCTTGAACTTCCAAGCTAGTCTACCACCTTCTTCCTGCTTCACAAGCATAAGAATACACTCTTTAAAGCTCAAAAATATACACCAAGGGAGTAGGGTTTACAAAGGGACATTTTTTGGAGATGGACATTGATAGGGGAAAGGTTTCAAAGGATTTAGTGACATTATATAGGGCTCAAACCCTAAAAATTTAGGGTTGGGTACTATCGCAGTACGCCCCATGTACTTAAGGTATGCACAATGTAGCTGCTAAAGCCTTCACGTCCGTTTAAATGAGTTACGTCATGCGTAACTCTTGCTTACGCCTAGCGTATGGACCAAGTGGGGTAAAATGAAAATACATAGACAACAAAATGTTTAGTTTGGAGAGCGCTCGATTGAAAAATCCAATGGTTCGCAAAAAGGTTTTCTCATGTATGATATGATCTAGCCTAAAATGTTATAAAACATATGATCAAGATGGTAAGACAAGTCAAGTCATTAAGACATGTTCAAACCTATTATTTGGGAGAGATAACATCAATGTAGATTTAAGAAAGTGAAGGGTATCTCTAAATGGGTGGATGTTCGTGGCTTTACAGCGGTTTCAAGTAGCATTCGAGGCGGAGACTTGAATAGTTTAGGAGATGAGACTTCAGATTAACTTAGTTGTGAGTCAAGACAAATACTTGTGGGTTTTTTGTGAGACTTGCATCTAAATCAAATGACCAAATAAGAAAATGAAAAAAAAAAAAAAAAAAAAAAAAAACTCTTTTGACATTAGGAATTTAAATGAGAGTGTACATAGAGATCAATTTCATTTTTACAAATTTTATATTTTCCTCTTTCTTCATGTTTATTGTTGTACGTACACGTTATCATAAGGAAGAATACGAGTCATTTAGATAATCAACTTCTTGTTTCTTTTTCCTTTCTAATATCTTGTTTCCTTTTTGTATGTTGACACTTTGAAGCAAATTAAGGTGTTTCATATAATTTTAGTTAGGAAAATATAACCCAAAATTGTACGAAAGAACAAAAGCAAAAACTTCTTGACTAAGGCCTGTGTTTAACACAGTTTCCTTAAAACAAATTCGCCCTATGTGAGTGTTTGTTTCCCAGGATACAACAGTGGAAATCAATTCTTCTTGATTGCCCGAACCCTCACTTGGCTCGGATTATACATTGGTTGCAGCAAGAGAGAAATGATTAGGACTGTTCACTATTCGGATAAAACCGAATTATCCAATTGGGCAATTCGGATTGGACTATTTGGTTCGGATATTCGGATTTTTGGATTAGTTTTCAACAAAACCGAATTATTATTTTGGATTTCGGATTGGTTTTGGTTTATAAAATAAGAACCGAATAGTCCAAAAAAAACGAATAAACATTTATTATTTATCTATTTATAATATATATCTATAGTTTTTTATTAATTTTGTAATTTATTTTTTCAAATAGGAACGTTTCACCCGATAAACAAACATTAATATGCATTTTCACTTAAAATTTTCTATCTATAAAATATTTAACAATAATATATCGTCTTATTAGTTTTCTATAAATTTCAAATCACAACTAAGTAATTTGTTTTTGCTTCTTGTGTAAAGTTTAGTAATACTATAATTATTTGTCGTTTTAAAATGTTTCGGTTTTTGAAAACCGAATTATAAAAACCGATCCAACCGAATTGTAATTGGATCGGATCAGATTGGATTTAAATTTAGTTTGGACTATTCGGATCCATGTTTTGAAAACCGAAATCAATTTGGATTCACTTGATTGGATCGGATCAAACCGATCCATCCAAACGAACACACCTAGAAATGATGAAGCAGAAGCGTAAGAGAGGAAGAGTTCATTCGGTGTGTTTAACCAACCACATAGGGATTGCATATGTACTATTCAATGTAACCGATGTCATTAAAACGAAATCGTAACTGTCACAATTAAATAAGAAAATTAATCAAAGAATCAAAACTGAAATCTATGATTAATAGCTCTTAATTCGTTTTTATAACAGTTAACCAAAAAGAAAAAATCTATGATTAATAGTTCTTAATTCGTTTTTGTAACAGATAACCAAAAAGAAAAGAAAAATCTATGATTAATAGCTCTTAATTCGTTTTTGTAACAGTTAACCAAAAAGAAAAAATGCACTGGTCTGGTCAACCGGTGATTCATTCATGTCCGCAGGACGCACGCACACAAGTTCAGTGGCCCAAAGCCCATTTGGCTCGCATTTGATTAATGTCCGCATGACACTCATTTCGATTATATTTAGAGTATTAAATTTGTGCTAAAAATGAAGAAAATCCATTTTTGGAAATTAATGAAATTAATTTTCCAACAATTTTTATAATATTATTGTTATTATTATTATTATATTTGTGTTCCACCCCCTGCATACTAGCACAAACACCATAAAATATTTTTATTAGTTTTTGAATGTTATCATCATATAGTTTACAAGTATAATGAAAAGCCATATATCACACACGGGCCAAGCCTACAAATTAAATAGCCGAAGTCCTCGTCTATAAGGCTCCACAGCCCTTGGAATCTTCTAATGAAAGGTCCTACTACTTTTGGACTTTTTCTAAAATAGCCTTTTGTATGTTTAAGTCATATTATAAAATGACCACGATTTAAGCACATCGAAGATCAAATATTTGTTAATATAAGGGAGTGGTACACGCCACACGGGCGGAACACCAACTATAGAACCGGAGGGGTTAAAACCAAAATTTTAAAACATAGCCAAATTTAAAATTATTCAAAGTGACAACATCAAAAAAGTGTAATAAAAAAAATTTAAAATTACATGTTACATCTCTTATGAACATGGTAATAGTCAATCTTTTATATTTGTGAAGTATTACAAAATTGATTTTTTAATTTGACTTCAATTGTTTTACAAAATTTATAATTGTACTCTCAACAATTAAGAAATTAAAAATTAATTAATAACTAATAAATATAAAAAAAACCTAACAGTTAATATATAGTTTTTAATGAATAAAATTAAACTCCAAATTGACCTCTCTAAGACCAAATGGTATGGGTCACCACAACGCCGTTAAGGCTGATGTGACAGCTCATAACGTCGTAATAACATCAAAAATACCGCACTCCTTTCTTGTTGTATCTTGTTGTGTTGTTTCTTATTGTCTCCATGATTGGATGAAACGAGATCATCTATTGGTTGCACAAATTATCTCACTTTATCTCTCTTCTCTTAACGGATGTTATAACACCATGAACACCACCTTTCTTCTTGCTGCTTCTTGTAATAACACCACCAAAACTGACATATACCTAATAGTCTAAGATTTTCATTACACTCTTCTTTGATTTAATAAAAAAATTGTTACTTAACATTTATCGTTGCAACCTTTAGATTTACTTTGACAAATTTTTGACATACATTTCACCGGTATATCACTGTTGTCATATAACATGAAGGAGATGCCTTTTTTAGGATTGAGTCGACATTTCATTTTTTATGATTTTTTAAAATTAAACTAATTTTTTTTATATAAAAAACAAACATTTCACTAAAATAAAATAAAAACTTACGATACTCAAAAGAAATACATAATACCACAACTTAAAACTAAAAACACAAAAATTCAAACATAAACTTAAATCGTAAAGAAAATCGTCTTCTGAAAATTAGCTATTCAATTCATTTGCGGGTGGTATATTCCAACCACTATTATTAAGCATAAAAAAATGATCGGTCAAATCGCGGCGAAGTTCGTGATGGATTTCAAAATTATGTATTACCGCACGTCTTTGCATGTATTCATCACCATGAATTTCTAGTTGTGTCTCCAGAGTGATTTCATACTCGTCGTTTTTAAATATCGCGTTGTCTTCATCTTCTAGTATCATATTATATAATATGATACAAGTATTCATCACCTCCGACATCTTAATCTTATCATAAAAATTGATGGGTTTCTAAGTATATGTCAATGCTTTTTAAGAGTTTCAAATGCTTGTTCCACATCTTTCCTTGCCTTTTCTTGCGCTCTCTTGAATCTCAACCTTCTAGTATCATCGGGACACAACAAAGTTTTAACAAAAAGCCTAATGTGGATGATACATCACATCAACAAGTTAATATCTGAATATGTAATGCCTTCCTCATAAATCAAATGAGGTATCTAATGCGGTACTTTCATACATCTTGTTGAATATTTATGAATCGTTCAGAACATTAATGTCATGAACATATCTGACACTACAAAATAAGGCATGCAAAATCCACATATCCTATGAGGCTATAGCTTCAAGTATAACCGACAGATAACCATGATGACCACGTGTATATTGTCCATGATATGTGTAACATCTCAAAATATAGAGTAAAATTTTAATTTTTAATTACAATAAAACTAAACTATCATCATTCCATAAAAGGTAACCAAGGTATAAGTTTAAAATTCCAAAATCAAATATCAGAGTAAATTAATAAAAGTCAATAATGTGAAAATCTTTAGTGGATGCGATACAAATGGTTGTGCGTTCGGAACCGACATCGAAAAAATGTGCATGCTTCCGTCACGTCATGTACTATACATTGAAATAAATGGTTGTGCATTCAGAACCAACATCGAAAATACTAACCTTGAAAATGACATGTTAATTAAAATAATCATGCATCAGATGTTGGTAGGCCGACTCACGATCTCTATCTATATATATTATTCGTCTTTGTTGCGCATGTCTCGTTTTCTCGTCGAATTCTTGTTGTACTGAATTAGCAACGGTAATGACGGGTTTGTTATGGTGTAAAATATGATGGGTTGTATTTTTAGTGGTATAAAATTGAATATATATATATATATATATATATATATATATATATATATATATATATATATATATATATATCACAAAAATAGTCATTAAATATCCATTGGACCCACAAGTCTTAGGTAGTGTTTGTTTTTTGTCTGCAGATATGCGTGACCTCTTCTGTCTGCGCCGCGCAGATCAAGCGCAGACATTAGCCTTCGCAGACTATTTGTTTTTTTTGAAAACTACAGACCTAAAAATGTCTGTGCGCCCTCTTCTTGGTGCAGATATGGACCAAAGTCTTCTAACATCTTCTAACCTTTAAAAACTTATATATCTTTATTTTTTTAAAGTTTTTTTTAATTTATATTTTTTTCCAACTTTATTAATTGTAAAAAATTTGAAAAAAAATACAAAACTTAAAAAAAAAAAACATTCGACGATACAAACATGATATTTTTGACAAATTCATAAATAAAGATATATTACAATAATAGTGGTTGAAGTTGTTTATATAAATATAAAAAAATCATAATATATTTTTATATTTTTTTGCCAAATTTTGTAAAACATTATTTAATACAGTATCGTCAATTTCTCGAGAAAATATTTATGATATACTTTTAATGGATTTAATTGACAAAATCGAAGTTTATTTCCATCCATTTATGTATCAATTTTTTTGATCACTAATTATAATGTTTAGTTATAACTTTGCAATCAAAGTTGTTGGTTTTTATCAAATATATATGCTAATTCATATCATTTTTATTTTTATTTTTTATACAATAATACATAAAAGTTGATCTAGATTCGTTAATTATTTATAACAAAATATTAAAAATATTAAAAAATCACTTTGAAGTTTAAAAAAGTCAGTTTATTTAGATTTCAGTTTATTTTAGTAGCCCGCAGATGTTAAAAAAACAAACAGTCTTCTTTTTTCAGACTGCAGACGTTTGGTCCATCTCTTCTACTACAGAGGTCTACAGATGTGGTCTGCAGACTACAGACATTTTGCCTCAGAAAAAACAAACAACACCTTACTCTCTCTCATCAACAATTGAATGTCATAGAAACCCCCTAAACTTTTCATGCCAACAATGAAGGGCGGTGTCCGCCGATACCGCCATTTTGCCGAGTCTAATGATTTTCTATCCAAACCACAAACATAAAATAAAACTTTTACTATTTTTTAAAAATCACTAATCCATTTCCATGTAATGGATTTATATAAAATAAATTATGGGAAAATCCATCATAATACACAAACTCTAAAATTGGAGTACCTCACACAAAAACTTTCGTAGTGGTAAAAAGTAAAAATGAAGTGCATCTTCTGCAAGCTCATTAAATCATTCTTTTCAAACTTATCAAGTTTCCGATACTTCGATTCCATGTCTCACATTGATTTAACACCAAAAACGTGACTATAAACATAAAATATTGCTTAGGGTTGTTAGAAATAAGATAAAACACTAGATAATTGATCATCAAAACACTACTAGAAAAAAAAGCAGTTATTCACTTATTCCTACAAAAATTACCCTAGGAAATTCTTCGAAAACTGACATTTCCTTGGAGTTTCCGAGGAAAATTACTTCCTCGGAAAAACCTTTGTAGTAAAAGCTTTCTGAAGAATTTCGGAGGAATTTTTCGAGAAAATTCCAAGAAAATATCAACGACTTTCCTACAAATGCATCTTCTGGAAATATTTATGGGCCATTTCCGAACGAACCAGGTTCTTAGGGATTTCCGAGGAAATCTCTGTAATGACAATTTTTTATGACGTTTAAATTTCCTAGTAGCTATTTTAATGGAATATTTGTTGTTAAAAATGGGGTGTAACATGACCCTTTTGATATCTAAGATTTAAATCTTAGATATCAAAAGGGTTATGTCAGACCCCATTTTAACACACATACGCCACTAAATAGCGACACCATATAAACAATTTTTATTTTTTATTTTTGAGTCGACAAATATTATTAAAACATGAAACAAAGCCCCTAACGCCTAGCAAGTAACTATACCAGGGAGGAGAAACAAGAATATGAAAGTTTCAAAAATAGAAGAAACGATAATGACCAACCAACCCAAGAGCTAGAGTAGATAGCATCATATAGGATTACAAAACATTAACAAAGGTAAGAGAATTTTTTAAGTCACTTACAATGGACAGAGTGGAAAAAATATTGGTGTTGGTCAATTACGGTATCATCGGTTATACTTATCTTTCCTTAGGAGGTACCGTCAATTGAATCAAAACATGGGCAGCGGGCTATATAACATGTGAACACACACACACACACACTCTCTGTGTGTGTGTGTGTGTGTGTGTGTGTGTGGTGGGATGTCAAGTCCACCAAGCAAATTACACTCTTTGTTTGCAAATAAAACGTAATATAATGCTTAAAAAGGGTATCAATCCTCTGGAAAAATGTTGTATTCATTCACCAATGCAATCCAATAGAACTAGTGTAAATAAACTAACTAACTAGAATTAAACTAAAATGGGGGTGTTGTGATTACTTGAAAACTAAAAAGGCTTGAAAAACTAAAAAGCCTGCAATTAAGCAAGATGGTGAGATGCTCAAATATTAGGGAGAATTGGTTAACCAAGGCATTTCAACACAATGAACATTTGTGTGTTTAACATTAGGATTCAATATGAAGCTTATCATTCATCCCAAATTGGTTATAACAATCATGAAGCATGATATGCCAAGATTCCTCATAGATACTATGAAGGTTGGGGAAGCCCACGTCACACCTTCTTAATCAAAATCAAGGATTCAGTTGAAGCAATTAAACCCAAGAAGTTGATTAGCCTTAAGAATGAAGGAATCCCAAATTCCTAGAGGATGTCAATGCTTACATATCCATAAAGGAGTCATGATTCATAAGCTAGAGATGATTTCTACCATCAAAAAGCCCTTGTTCTAAGTAAATTAAATGATTTAATGATAAATCAAAGCAATAAACCAACAATTGCTTATTCCAGTATGAAGCTTATGATCAAAGTATTAAACAATCATAAGAAATATGAACTAGAATCATAAACACAAGATGAATGATAATTAAGCATGAATCCTTCAAAAACCCACAAATATCCAGGGGTTTTAGCCAAAATTAACCAAAATAGAGAAACTAGCCACTCATGGCAACAAAATAACAATCACCAAAGTGTTTTTGCATCAAGAATCTACCAACTACATAGAAAAATGAGAAGAGTGTGTATCAAGCTCCAAAAATCGCCTCCAATGGTCTCCAATGGTGAAAAATCGAAGTGTTTGCTGAAAGATCTAAACCCCAAGGTAAATGGTGAACAAAAATTTCCAAAATGCCCAAAAGTGTGCAGTTACGTGGGTACCCATGCAAGTGTTGCGCGACTGAGACTCCACCCTCGCATGTGTTGCTGAAATGCTATTGGTCCATTTTTCTCCACTACACCACTCCACTACCCAAGATTCTCTTGGTCTCCTCCATGCCTCACATGATTCAAATTTGGCCAATCATCTTTAATCTTTAAATATGGATAATCGAAGCCCAAAATAAGAATCTATGACCCATCTTTACAAGCCCACTTCATCCAATTCTTCAACTTTTTAAGCCTAAATTTCCTTTGTTGGATCCGTAAAGCCCAATAATGCATCGAAAATCCCACCAAGCCCAACTGCAGTCAAACTGCAACAACAAGAAGCTCCAAAACCCTCCAAAATATCTCATACAAAATAGAAAGTACTCGATACGATCCATGATAAAGAAAATAAATAAAATACAATGCAATACTAATAAAAAGACCTAAAAATATAAAATAAAGTAATAAAAAGAAGGAAATAAAATAAACTATCAAATCACTCCAAGCTTAAACCTAACTAGTCATCAAGTTAGAAGAAGACTAAAATGAGCTCAAGATGAGCTAAACTAAAAGGGAAAAAAGAAAGATACCATAGAACTTGGTCAACATCAGTCAACATGGTCAGAATCAGTCCTTCATGGGCCCTACGCCTCTTCAAAATGTTCCCCGCTTTAGAGCCATAAACCACATTCTCAAACCACTTGACAGGTGAATAGATCATGACTGGATGTGGTCGCGGTGTGCAAGACAAAGGAAACAGAGGATGTGCCCAGTGGGGGCACTTTAAATCATCAATGCAGATCATAATGCATGAAGGAATGGCGCATCTTCATACATGATGATTCCTACATTTGTCAGGCTAAAGTGTATAATAACGAAATAGGGTTTTACAGAACTGCCTCCAAGCAAACATCCGGTTTTAGAGGCTTCTCCTTTGTAATGTTCTTTACAATCTACTGTCTCATCGTCATAGCCCTTTTCTCACCAAAATCAAAATAAAATAAAATAAAAAATCTACTTAACCTAAATCTAAATCTAACAGCTTAAATCTTCAATCTTAAACTTTTGTTATTTGGTCTTTAAACTCCTTGCTGCTCGATCTTCTGTCTTCTTATTTCCCTCTTTTTTTTTTTAAGAGAAGTCTTGAACTTTGATTCTTGTTCTTCTTTTTTGTGTTGCTCTTTTTCTGCATTTTTATTCTTTCTTTTTGTTGCTTTTCTTGAATCTTCGTTTATCGTCTCTTATTGTCTTCACTTTTCCAATTTCTTCATTTTTTGTGTTTTCTTCTTGGAAGGTCTAAGGAATTTCACCATGTTACATAGGAATCCAATAGTAAAAATGGAGTAATAGATGGAAGCTAACATGAAAACCTAATGATCATTGACAATGTGTCAAGATCTACTAAAAAGGGTGCGGAATGACTCAAAAATGGGTGTTACCGAAAAAAACTTGGTCCCAAAAGATGTGAATTGGGGGACCCGCCTCAAAGTTCATCAATCACCTCAATGCAAGGTGTTATAAAGAAAATCTATGTAACTATCTACTTTAGACCCCTAGAAAAATGATGACCTATCTTAAAAAGGTGGTGAGAATCTAACTAAGCAAGGCTCGGACGAGACTCGGGAGTACTAAGGGGTATTCCCCCAAAAACCAAGATGCAAGTCTTCGATGTCTTCAAAATACCTTATCGGGCTAATCTTTGCCCGCACACATCGGTTTGACCAACCACATCCCTCTGCACCTAGACCAATCAAGCCACCTACATCTGACCCCTCCACAAGCGGTCTCAAAGTGGTCTTTGAGGCTCAAAACGTGTCCCATTTATCCAATACAAGGTATTCTATATCAAGACTCGAGACCAATCTATGATTCATTACTTATGACTCGACGCTATGGTACCTGTAGGGATGAGAAGACAAGAGAGAACAAAAATGCATGAAACTTAAACTAGAATGCATCTAAAAAGTATTAAAATTAGAAAAGAAAGAAAGAAAATATGCAATATTTTTGAATTTTTTTATGCAACTTTTATGAATGACCTAAATCACTTACTCTAAATGCAACTATATACAACCTAAATGCAATCATGCAGCTATATACAACCTAAATGCAATCAAAAAAATAAAATATAAGAATACCTCACCCCAAGCTAAAAATGAAGCATTGTCCTCAATTCATAGGAGGAGAGAAAGGAAAGATCATACCT
The DNA here is from genome assembly GCF_002870075.4 of Lactuca sativa. Classification (NCBI taxonomy): domain Eukaryota; kingdom Viridiplantae; phylum Streptophyta; class Magnoliopsida; order Asterales; family Asteraceae; genus Lactuca; species Lactuca sativa. The sequence continues at coordinate 51,456,747 of NC_056626.2, read as the reverse complement.
GGATCAAGGTGGTGGAGGCACGCGAGGACAGTATGGAAACAACACATGGGTCGTATAATGATGTGTAGGTGGAGTTCTTGGCCGCCTAAATACACATGGGTGAAAGCTTGGTCGCGCAAAGGAAGCATATGAAATGACACTAAATTTTCTTATTAAGTGGAATATTTGCATGGGTACCCTGACAAACTTTGCGCGGGTGAGGGGGCAGTCTCGCAAATTGTTGCACAGGTGAGGGGGCAGTCTCGCAAACTTTGCGTGGGTGGGGGATTAGCCGCACACGGACATCAGAATGCACATCGTGTTGGAGTAATTTTTAGCTCAAATTTGCACGGGTAAGGCCCAGGTCATGCAACTTATGCGCGGGTAAGCAGTCAAGCCGTGCAAATTGCAGATTTTTGACACTTTTGCAATCTTTCACACCACAAGCTCCGGTTTTCTTACAAACTTTACCAAGATCATTGCTAAACCTCAAGATGCTTATTTTTTACCGACTTCAAGCCTAGAAACACCAAAACTTCAATTGGAGATTATTTATTCACAATGCATTTATTTAACATCTTTGCCGTAGTCCCACTTCCTTCAATCTTCATAAGTCGGGGTTTCCAATGTTGCGTTTTTGAATTCTCCCATGTCAAAGCCTTCAGAAAATGGTTTCAAACGACGCCTATTCACTTTGAATAATTGATTCGTTTCCAAACTCTTAATTTCAACCGCACCATGATCAAACACTTTTAAAACAATGAAAGGTCCGTGCCATCGAGATCACAATTTTCTCGGGAATATATTTAAGCGTGAATGATAAAGAAGAACTTCTTGACTCATAATAAATTGTTTTTGGGTTATGTGCTTGTCATGAAATGACTTTTTCTTCTCTTTACACCTTTTGAACCTTTTAATTGTCTTCTTCTTGACCACTTCCATCATTAGAGGATTCAATCTTCTTTGAGCCTCTCTCCTAAGGTTGAAATCATCTTCCATGAGGATCTTTTGAGTGCATTCATTAGGACTTATCCCCTCGATGTCCACTATTTTCCACCCCATGGCCTCTTTGTGATCTTTCAAAACTTTAACAAATTGGTCTTCTTCAAAATCTTTCAGCTGAGTGGAGATGATCACCAGAAGAGTATTGTCTTTACATAAATAAGCATACTTCAAGTAGCTAGGCAAGAATTCCAATTCAAGTGTGGGTGGGTGTATAATGGAAGGGGGGATCTTATTTGGACAATGAGATACGTCAACTTGAGAGACATCTTTCCTTGTTGACTTGCTTACTTCCAAAGTCTTCACAATCTTTTCAACTTCAGAGCTCAATGTATACATTTCCAGTATTTTCTTGAAACTCTCACAATCAATTTTCATGTTAAGTATCATCTCCAAAATATCCCCATGAGACAAATCAAACACTTCTTGGGTTATTGGCTCAATTATATCAACCCGATACAATGGAGAAATGTTGCTAGGGTACCTCATTGCTTCAAAGATGTTGAAGTGAATGGTATCTCCATCAAACTCCATAGTAATTTTCCTTTTATGGACATCAATGTTTGTGTGATAAGTATTCATGAAAGCTCTTCCAAGTAGGATCATAGATAATTTGGAAGGATTCTTCTCTTCAAGATCAATGACATAAAATTCCACGGGAAAAACAAGTTGATTAACTTGTACTAACACATCCTCCAACACTCCTCTTGGAGACACACTTAACTTGTCTGCTAATTGAATGATTACTACCGTTTCTTCCAAAGGTCCAACATTGATAGATTGAAAAACCGAATATGGCATCACATTGATCGAGGCTCCAAGATCTAACATGGCACTTTCGACATGCAAATCACCAATGGTACAAGGGATAGGAAATATTCCCAGATCCTTGCATTTGGGAGGTAACTTCTTTTGGATAACCGCATACACATTTGCATTGACTTGAATCTTTTCATTTGCCTTGAATTTTATCTTCTTGGTGCACAAATCCTTGAGGAATTTTGCATAACTTGGAATTTGATTAATAGCATTTAATAGTGAAATGTTGATTTGGACCTTGTGGAAAATTTCAAAGAATTCATTTTCTTCCTTTTTTTTCTTCGAAGTGGCTAACTGGTAAGGGAAGGGTGGTGGTATGATCATTGGGTTTATAAGCTTGTTGGATGATTCAAGTTGCTCACTATTTGGAACAACCGGTTCCTTTGGATGAACTACAACCTTTGTAGGTTCAACACCAATAACTTCATCTTCTTCTTCTCTTGAAACTCTTTTGGGGTTGCTTTCTCCAAGTGTTTTCCCACTTTTCAAGGTGATTGAACTCACATTGGGATTCTTCTTGGTTTGAGATGGAAGTTTACCCCTTTGTTCTATCTTGTTGAGAGCGGTGGCCAAGTCTCCAATTTGTGCTTGAATCTTTGAGAATGTGTTCTTGGTCTCTTGTTGAAATTGGGTTTGGCTTTGAGCAAGAGAAGTAATGAGTACTTGAAGACTCATTTGATGGTTATCACTTGATTAGCCTTGTAGTTGAGGTGGTTGGTAATTTGGAGGGGGATGAGATGTTTGTGGATATGGAGGTTTTTGTGATGGGTTTTGTGGATATTGGGGTCTCATCATAACATTTCGTGGGTATGGGTTGTTTGTGTTATTCCTCTAATTTGGTTCCAGGTGTTTTGAAATCCCATGGGTCTTGGTTGAACTTGAGATCCGCCCATGACATTAACATCCTCCGGTTCACTTCCAAGAGTGGGACATTTATCTGTATAATGTCCCGTCATTGCACAAATACCACACACCATCAATTGTTGACCACTTCCCACCACCATTTGACTTAACACATTAGTCAAATCTAAGAGCTTTGATTCCAAGTGTTGGGTGTTGCTAACTTCACACCAACCACTTTTGGGGAATTTCTCTTCATTTCACTTCGAGTCCAAAAATTTATTTGATTTTGAGAAATGGTAACAAAAAGTAATCTTATCTCTTGAGGTGTCTTGTTGAATATGTCATCACCACTTGAAACATCAATCATCCTTTGATCTTTTTCATTCATACCCTCATAAAATAGTTGAAGAAGTAGTTGTTCGGGTATGTTGTGTTGAGGACAACTTGTACACAAGTTGTTGAATCTCTCCCAAAAATCATAAAAAGTCTCATTCTCCCCTTAATGAATCCCCAAAATGTCACTTCTTTGACTTGATACTCGGGAGGTGGGATAAAACTTGCTATTGAAGGCTTCGAGTAACTCTTCCCATGTGTGAATAGATCCTGGTGGTAAGTTGAATAACCACTCTCTAGCTTTATCTTCCAAGGTGAGAGGGAAGGTAGTTAGCTTGAAATCATCCAATGTCACATGTTCGGGCAACATGCTAACACATATCATATGAAAGGACTTCAAATGCCTTTGAGGATCTTCTCTATCTGTCTCCATTAATTGTCTAAGTGTCAACTCTCAAGGGGGGTTGGGTGGATTAGGGTTATTGGGATATTGTTGCATGTAAGTGGGAGGTTGTTGGTAAGGTGGGTATGGGTATGGTTGGTGGTGGATAAGGTTGGTAGTGAGGATATTGGTTGTAGGGAGGTTATTGTTATGGGTACATTGGGTGTTGGTACATTAGAGGTTGTGCGTAATTAGGTTGATTTGGTTGATGTGTTTGTTGTTGTTGAACCTGAAAAACATTGTTTTGAGGTTGGTTGTTTTAATGGAAGTTTTGGTTTTGTGGTTGTGATTTTTGATAATTGTGTTGATTTGGTTGATGAGGGGGGTGATTCCAAGGTGGCATATTTATGAGAGGTTCTTGGTGTTGTTGTTGTCTTGGTTGTTGGGGTGGGGTATTGGCATCTTGATTGTTTAGGTTTGGGTTTGGGTTGGGATATTGAGGTGGAGTGTGATTAATGGCTATGTAGTTTTCAAACGGAATGTCTTCAAATGAATGACCAACAATTGGAGAACTCGGCTCGGTGTCGGTATCACTTGAAGTATGAACTTGCTCTTCTATGTTGATTAATGGAGAAGAGGAAGAAGCTTGAACGAGTTGTTGTTGCTTCGCTTGTTTTGCCAATTTTTTCAACCTTTCTGCTTCTTTTGCAATATCCGAATTGTACAGTAGTTGACTGGTTCTTGTAGACCTAGGCATAAACAATCAAATAACAATAACCAGTTTCCCTGGCAACGACACCAAAACTTGATGGGATGTCAAGTCCACAAGCAAATTACACCCTTTGCTTGCAAATAAAATGTAATATAATGGTAAAACGAGGTATCGATCCTTGGGGAAATTGTTATATCCAACCACCAATGCAATCCAATAGAACTAGTGTAAATAAACTAAATAACTATTATTAAACTAACATGGGGGGTAGGTGTTGTGATTACTTGAAAACTAAAAGACTTGAATAACTAAAAAGCTTGCAATTAAGCAAGATGGCGAGATGCTCAAATATTGGGGAGGATTGGTTAACTAAGGCATTTCAACACAATGAACATTTGTGTCTTTATCATTAGGATTCAATATGAAACTTATCATTCATCCCAAATTGGTTATAGCAATCATGAAGCATGATATGCCAAGATTTCTTATAGATAGTATGGAGGTTGTGTTGAGTCATTTTGTTGTAAAAGTAGAAGCTTTGTCTTGTCTATTTCGCATGTTTATTTACTAAGTCACTTTATGTTGAAGCTTAATGTCTAGACTTAGTATTTTTTGTACACTCATGTTTCCTATAAATAGGGGCTGGGGATAGAAGTAGAGACACGAGTCTTTCTGCTTATGGTAATCAGTATTGTATTTGAATTCTCTGTTCAATACAAAATTTGTTGATTAATATTTACATTTGGTGTTCATATCTTTCATTACTGATTCATTCAAATCATGATTGCTTTCTAAATCTCGATAACAATTCTCATCATTTGGTATCAGAGCGGGATTCAAACTGCTTTGATCTGATTTTCATTCTAGAATCATTTGCATTTTGAGTTACGAGATTATTCAAAATATTTCCACGCTTTTGGTTTTGAAAATCTCTTTTGATCTTCAGATTTGAATCGATTCTGCATTTGAATTGTTTAGTCAAGTAATCGATTAGCAATTTGTGATCAATTCATTTGATCAATTCACAAATTCATCAAGTTTTTCAAGTTTTTCATCAAAATCCTCGTGTTCAACAATGGCGAACTTTAACATGAATACTATGACCTCATACTCTCATTTTCTTGGTTCATCAACTAAAATTTCAATGTTGATTCCGGAATATTATGATCAATGGGCTGACAGAATGGAAGATTATCTGAATGGGATTGATGAGGAGCTCTTGAATTGTGTCAATGGACCAGTTCTACCTCCTGCGAATGTTCAAACATTAGGAGCCTCTGGAACTTCAGATCAAGTCAGTAATCAAGGTGATCATATGAAAAAGAATGAGAAGAGATGTATGCGAGAGCTGAGAGGTGCATTGCCACCTGTGGTTTACAACTACATTCGTGGTTGTAAAACAGCAAAAGACATCTGGATCACGTTGAAAGAAAAATACCAGGGAAGTGAAAAGACAAAGATTAATTCTGTTAAACAATGTCTTGTTGAGCTTAAGGAGGTTAGACAGAAGGATGCTGAGACGATTGAAAATTACTATGATCGTCTGAAATGAACTCATTTATCGATGCAACAAATATGGAATCACAAGGTCTCCAATGGAATTCAATCTTACATTTGTCATGGGACTTCGCAAAGAATGGCAAAGTGTGAGCATGATGATAAAGAATCAGCAGAGTTTTGATACTTCGAGTCTGAATGACTTATACACTCAGCTGAAAACACATGAAAATGAAGTGGCTGGAATGTTAGAAGAATCAAAACAAAGTTTGGGTGGACCACTGGCGTTGGTGTCAAAAATGAATGAAGTTGAGTCTGTTAAAAATGAAGGCTCGGATGATGAGGGGTTCCTGATGAATTCTGATGATGAGGCATTTGCATTTTACTTAAACAACAAAGTAAAGAAATTTTTTAAGAAGCCATTCAAACCAAAGGGTATGCAAGGAGATGCGAAGAGTGGTTTTGTGAAAGTTGGAGTAAAGGTTGGAGGTGAGGAAAGGAAGAAGTATGAGAAGTATGAGAAGGTGGATGAAAATGTGAAGGAATTGAAGGCAGAGAAAAAGCTGAAAGGTGACTCAGGAGTCAATTGTCATTACTGTAATGGAGCTAACCACTTCGCAGCTGACTGCATGTTAAGGAAGAAGGATGAAAAGAAATCCAAAGTTAGAGATGAAGCTTACTATGCTGAAAAGCCTGAGGAAGTTCGTGCAAAAGCAAAAGGGTTGTCTTTGGTTGCGAAGGGAGAGATGGACGATGATAAAAGTGGAACCTACCAAATCTGGTCTTCGGGTTCAGATGATGAAGAAATGAGGCACCCTACACACGGTGCGATGTTCGCTAGTTTTGAGAAGAATAGCGAAGAAGATGAAGAAATTTCTGGATATTACTTTGTGTCCAAATCCACTGATAAGTCTCCTATGACCACCAAGGTACGTGCTATTCTTGAATCATTTAATATTCCTTTAATTGCTTATGATGCTGAAATAACTACTTTCGATGAAACTGTTGCTTATTTTGATGCCGTTATTGTGTCTGCTAGTACTGAGGCTCAAAATCTAAAAACACAACTAGCTGAGTCACGGAGACAGTTAGATATAAAACAAAGCAGGGTAGACTATCTTAAACTTCAGATGAAAAACGTCAATTCTGATAGGGATAGGTTAGATAAAGATGTTAGATTGTTGTTAGCTCAACGAAACATCTACTGTAATTCAGCTAAGAGACTATATGCGAAGTTAACTGCATTACATCATTCATCTGAAATAAGCAAAGAACAACATAGAAAATTACTACATTTTCTTGCTTATGAACGTGAAAAAGTTGATGTTATATCATATGATTGCGAAGATACTATTGCTCAGTTTGAAAAAATACCTGATGATAGATTTGCATATAGTATTGTCAAAATTGATGAATTTCTGAATGCTGATGAATTGGTTGATATTGTAAATAATAGTTTAACGAAGAATGAACAAATTAGGATTTTAAAGAAAACTGAGACTTCGACTCTTGATTCTCAAAACAATTATGCTGATGTCGATAATAATTCAGATAATGTGAGTGAAATTAGTGAAATCGAAGAAGAAGAATAGATTGATTGTTCTAAACTGTCTGTAATTAATATAACATCCAAGGTCAAAGGTAAAGAAATTTTAGCTGATTCGATATTGAAGGTTGACACTGAAAAACCCTCAACTTCGCAAATTTTTGACTTTGATGATGTGGAAGTTCGAAGTAGCCAAACAGATGACACTGATGATGACGAAGAAAAAGTGAAAACTTCATTTGAATGTGAGAAAGAGAAGAATGTTTCGACTGAAACATCACCTACACGCGTTGTTGTTGAACAAGTATATGGTGACTCGAAGGAATTCAACCAAATTCATAATGACAAAGGTGCACACTACTTGGAAACCAACACGGTTGTCTATCTGAATTTTACATGCATTGATAAAACAATTTTTCCAAATCAAGTCTTCGTTATTGTTGGAAATGTTGAGAAAATCAAACCTGAATTTCACAAAATGGTTGAAAATGATAACAAACAGTCAACTACAAAAGGTTTCTTTGCAAATCAAAACACTGTTGAAAACAATCTAACTCAAAATTCTTATGTTTTTCAACATCCAAAACCACCACAAAAATGGGTGGTTAAACATGCAAAAGGAGAGAAAGTGTTTCAAAAAGATGGTGAAACAAAATCAGAAGTGAAATTGAATTCTCATGAATTTAAAGTGATGGAAAATTTTCATGTGAAAACAATGTTTCGAAAAGAAAAGCTCGAAAGACAATTTTTTGACAAATAGTGTCAAAAGAAAAGTTTGAACAGCCTAATGATGTTAAACCACATGATTTGAAAAATAAAAAGGTGGGATCTATTCGAAAATATGATAACATTAGAAAATATGAGATTTTGCATAATTTTGTGAATGATCATAAGTTTCAAAATGTTGGAAAATCAACGAATAATTCACCAATTTTAAATGTTACACCCCAAACGAAAACAAAATTTTCACCTAAACAACCAAAATTTCCAAATCATTCAATCACAAAACCAACCAAAGTTTCTTACACAAAAGGAAAGTCTGATGTAAATTCGATCAACACTTGGCTGGAAGGAAAAGGAAAACAATTTCAAAATGGAAAATTTTCACAACAACAAATCAAGACTGCATTCGAAAAATTTGTGAATGAATCCTATGTTGAAAGTTTATCTTCTCATGGTTCAATCGTTCCAATACAAAAATGGAGACCAGTTATGAAAGTTAAGCAGGTTGCGAAGGCTGAGGTGAAAATCAAAGAAAACCCAAAACTATCGAACAACTTTATTTCAATATCTAGATCAGATGATGTTGATTTAATTCAAAATGTGAAGGAAAAAGTAAAAACATGGTTTTTAAATTCTAAGAATCTGTTTAATGATACTAATGAAGGACCCAAAAAGTCTTGGGTTCCTAAATTTTTTCATTAATTGTAGATGATGTGTGATGAGCAATACGATTCGAAATGGTACATTGACAGTGGTTGGTCTCGTCACATGACTGGAAGATAGGAGAACTTGCGAGATTATAGAAGCTTGGAAAATATTGGAGTAGTCAAATTCGGTAATAATCATAAATGTCAAGTAAAAGGCTATGGAAAAGTCACAAATGGACAATTCACAGTAAATAGAGTTGCTTATGTCGAAGGTCTTCAACATAACCTGATTAGTGTTTCGCAACTTGTTGTGGGAACTGGAAATCAGGTGGTGTTTAATGAAGAAGGTAGCATCATATCAAAAGTGAATACAAATGAAGTGTTTCTAAAATAAAAAAGATATGGAGATATGTTCACACTCGACATCAAACCGATTGTGGGAAAACCAGCAGTGTGTCTCTTGTCGAAGGCTTCAAATGATATTAGCTGGCTATGGCATCGCAGATTATCTCACTTGAACTTTCGCAATATCAATAAACTTGTCACTGAAGATTTGGTTCGAGGTTTGCCTGTGCTTAAATTTGATAATGATACTTTATGTGCAGCTTGCGAACAAGGAAAACAACACAGAAAATGACATCCAATAATTATAGATTCGAATACCGTAGAACCGTTGGAACTTCTTCACATCGACTTATGTGGACCGTTGACTGTTGAGACACTCAATAAAAAGCGGTACATTTTAGTTATTGTTGATGATTTTTCTTGATTTACATGGGTATTTTTTCTCAGGTTAAAATCTGAGGTTGCTCAAATGATGATCGACTTTATCAAGAAGATTGAGATGAGTCTTCAGAAGAGTGTTCGCAAGATCAAAAGCGATAATGGTTCTGAGTTTAAAAATCAAATGCTGGATTCTTTTCTCACAGCTAAGGGAATTTCGCATAATTTTTCATCACCATATACACCACAACAAAATGGTGTGGTTGAAAGGAGGAATAAGTCTCTATACGAAGCGGCAAGGACTATGCTGACATATGCGAACTTACCTCAATATCTTTGGGCAGAAGCTGTGTCAACTGCGTGTTTTACTCAGAATCGTTCATTTATTCATCAAAGATTCAATATTACTCCATATGAAATACTTAACAATCGAAAACCTAATGTAAAATTTTTACATGTTTTTGGTTGCAGGTGTTTTATAATGAACTTAAAAGATAATCTCTCCAAGTTTGATGCGAAGGCAGATGAAGGCATTTTCTTCGGATATTCGCATAATTCTGTTGCATACAGAGTGTTAAACAAGAGAACACGAAAAGTTGAAGAGACTTTCAACTTAACCTTTGATGACTATTTTCTTAAGAAGATAGATCACAAATTTGAACAAAAACCCATCATAGTTGATTCAAATAATCAAGTTGAAAATGAAAATACTATTGATTTTGATTATGAATTAATATTTGGTATTCCTGATAGGGCAATTAATGCTAAAATTCATGCTGCTGATAATCAAGCACCAGAATCTTCAAAACACAATGATGACTCTACTTGTACATCTGACTCAAATAGTAGCGAAAGCATGCCTGAAGTTCATATGGAGGGGGAGCGTACGACTGATGAAATCAGTGTTCAAGGTGGGCATACTTTCGAGAGGGAGAAAAGACATGAAGATCAAAATGTTGAGGGGGAGCATCAAGACAATAATCAAGTTGAGGGGGAGCTTGTAGATTCAGTTGAGGGGGAGTATGAATTTGAAGATAATATTTATGTTGCTGAAATTGAAATCGAAGAAGTGTATGAAGATGCACCTTTAGACTTCAATCCGGCATATCCACCAATGGAAAAATGGACAAAAAGTCATCCCAAAGAACATGTTATAGGGAATCCTCAAGATGGTGTGTTGACAAGAGCTTAGATTCGTGCCAAAAACGAGGTACTTAATGCGAATCGAGAATTTTGTATGTTTAATGTTTTTATTTCGAAAATAGAGCCAAAGAGAGTAAAGAATGCAATGGAACATTCAGATTGGGTTGTTGCTATGCAATCTGAACTGGCTGAATTCGAACGAAACAAGGTTCGGAGACTTATTCCTAAACCTTTTGATGTTTCGGTTGTCGGGTTAAAATGGATTTTCAAAAATAAAACCGACAAAGATGGCAATATTATTCGAAACAAGGCTAGGCTTGTAGTAAAAGGTTATTTGCAACAAGAAGGAATTGACTATGAAGAAACCTTCGCCCCTGTCGCAAGACTCGAGGCAGTTCGCATATTTTTAGCCTATGCAGCTCACAAAAATTTCGATGTTTATCAAATGGATGTTAATTGCGCATTCTTGAAAGGAGAGTTAGAAGAAACTGTCTATGTCAAACAACCACCGGGTTTTGTAATTAAGGAACATCCTGATCATGTTTATATTCTAAACAAAGCAGTTTATCGGTTAAAACAAGCACGAAGAGCATGGTATGCAACTCTTACCAATTTCTTGAAACAGTCAAAATTTAAGCAAGGATCAGTTGATCCCACACTATTTCGAAAGAAAGTGGGTAATCATCTAATGCTTGTTCAAATTTATGTTGATGATATTATTTTTGGCTCAACTGACCTTGAATTGTCTACTGAATTTGAAAATCTTATGAAAAGTCAATTCGAAATGAGCATGATGGGAAAAATAAATAATTTTCTTGGTTTGAATATAAGACAGAATAAGGATGAAATTTTATCAATCAAGAAAAATAAACGAAGAATCTACTCGAGAAGTTTGGAATGACGAACAGTACAAAGCTTAGAGTGCCAATGGCAGTGGGAACAAGACTAACTCCTTCGTTAGATGCTCCTGCTGTTGAACTAACACTTTATCGAAGTATGATAGGGTCTTTATTGTACTTAACTGCAAGTAGGCCTGATATTATGTTTTCAGTGTGTAATTGTGTCAGGTACCAAGCAAATCCCAGAGAACCTCACTTAACTGCAGTGAAAAACATTTTTCGCTATCTTAAGGGGACAATGTCTTTAGGACTCTGGTATCCTTCGAATTCGGGATTTTTCATTCAAGCTTTTTCAGATGGTGACCTAGGGAGATGTACTTTAGATCGAAAGAGCACAAGTGGTAGATGTCAACTTTTGGATGGGAAGCTGGTGAGTTGGCAATTGAAGAAGCAAACTTGTGTTGCTATCTCCACTGCTGAAGCTGAATATATTTCAGCTGCTGCATGTACTTCTCAAACTATTTGGATTCAAAGTCAACTTCGTGATTATGCTATAAATATGAAAAAGATTCCCTTGTACTGTGATTCTCAAAGTGCAATTCGCATTTGTCACAATCATGTACAACACTCAAAGACAAAACACATTGTTCTGCGATATCACTTTATCAAAGATCATGTCGAGGAAGGGAATATTGAAGTTCATTTTGTTAAGACCACTGAACAACTTGCTGATATTTTTACTAAAGCTCTTGATGAAAATTCTTTTGTGAGAATTTTAGCAGGTTTAGGAATGCTTGATGCGAATTCAGTGCCAAATAACATCACTCAAGGATGAAAGGAGTTTGTCAAGTAAAGAAATGTTCATTCAGAGGATCTGAATCAGAATCATTCAGAAGTTACTGTGCGTTAAGCGGCTTCGCTATGTTTCGCATTCGCATTTTGGGTAACTTTAGTTAATTTTTTTTAAAAAAAGCATTGAGAAAACGCGAAAAACCAAAAATATTTTCATTTGTTTGTAGTTAGATTTTCTTTTGCTTTGTATTTCATTTTCTCAAAATTCAAAAACTCCAAAAAGATTTTCTTAAATTTGTTTTATTTTCTTAAGTTTTGTTTTGACAAATATAAAATCACAAAAATATTTTTGTTTCTTTTCAAAAATATAAAAATACAAAAAGATTTTTGTTCTTTTAATTTTGTTCTTTTAGATTTGTGTTTTTCAGTACTAGTGTGAGCAAAATTCGAAGAGGAGATGCTTAGGTTTATATGGGAAGGTATCATTTCTTTGAACTATATACTAGTTAGGGTGTCCCTGGAAGCATGCTGCTGCATGTCGACCCAAGCCTTAAATGACTCTATGTGTATCAAACGAAAAGCCTTAATGAAATTTTCTTATGAAAGTTTCTTCCCAATTAGGCTTATATTCGTATAAGTTCAACGAGCTACCTTACTCTTCTCACATGAGTTAAGAGTTTTATGCTTGGTCTAAAAATAACAGAGGTACATTCTATCTTACAACCAATCTTTTTCATCACAAAATTTCTTAACACGATGCACACACAAAGACATATGTCCTTGAGATCACTTGATCAAACCAATCGTGATTTAGACATGTCATCAATCTGTGTTAATGATCTTATTTCATGAGTCTGTGAAGTAAGTAAAACCCAAAATCCTCACACGTTAAGGAATTGACGGGGAACTATGTTCCAGAATTATACGAAACCTTTGTTTCTGTACCTGATATTTCATATACTCCAAATCATATTCATTCGCATGAGTGGTCCTGATCAAATGCTCGAAGCCCACGATGTTTGTTTCCCAACATGATCCAACACTTAATTTTTTTATGAATATGATTTCCGTGTGAGTATACATCTGAATCCATTGTCACTTTTCAAAATAATCCAAAGCAAACTTGTCTCTGATTACAATGATCAAACAAGTAATTTCGGTTATAATTACTCACCTTATGTTTAGGATCATATGTAACGAAATTCGCATAACCACCAAGTTGAGCCTATAAAAGAAGCCCTTCGATACTTCTCTACAAGTAGTCGATTGTATATCACGGGAACACATGAAAGCAGTTGATTACCTCTCTTGGTAATTAATGAAGTAACCTTTTCCCGGGGTTTTACTGCTTCGTGTCAATAAAATTTGACATCACAGAATCCCAAATTTTTCTTAAAATTGCTTCTTATCTCATTCGTTTGGATCACATGTACTCAAGAAATCCTTGAGGTTCTAAGTACTACCAACTTAGGCTGACGATTTCACAAGTCTGGCATATGAATTCGTTTAACATCCCATAAACGAAAGAGCCTTACCTCAAAAACGAAGGGTTCATTTTAACAGCTGAGATTGCGAAGGGTTTAAAGTAACCGTTGGCCCTAGTTTCAAGGCATTTAATAGGGCATGATCATTACAAATGGCGCATAATTACGAGTTTTCAAGAACACGTAACCTAGTCTATAATTCATCAACGGTTCAATTTTGGGGCAATACATAAATATGGAATTTTTCATTGCAATCTTTACGCGATTCATAATTCTCAGACGAACAAAAACCCTAGAATTCTTCTCTCAAGATATTCTAAAGTTTTCAACAATGGTAGCCAATCAATCCAACATTGAAGAAATTATCTCACAACCTCTAATGAAAATTCAAAATACCAATTATCAGGTTGATGTTTCTGTGTCAACGTATCTAGAGGAGTTGAAGATGCTAATTGTTGCTCTGAAAAGATCACCTTTAGCCATGGTGATGTTTAATTCTTTTTCCGTTCTAATGACATGGTTATCAATGGCGTCTTCTAAAGCTTCATACAAAAAAGTGTCACACCCCAAAACCATGAACGACGGAAACGTTCTGGGGCGGAGGATGTCATGTACAGTATCACAACAATGAAAAGTAGTAAACAAGCAACAACATCATCCATTGCATTAATAATATAATTTTAATACAAGTGTTCTAACAAATTATGATAAACACTAAAGTAAAATCAAAATGAAAGATGAGTCTTGAACGAGCTCCATCTTCTCTAAACCTTGCGTCGGTACCTGTCTATGGTTGACCTGAGGATACAAGTTATTTTGAAAGAGAGTATCAGCTTTAAAGCTGGTGAGATCATAAGTATTGTAGTGTCTTAATTTGTATGTAAGTATTTGTATGTATACGAATTGTAAGTATTGAAAATGTATATGAACTGTAAGTATAAAAATGTTTTGTAAAACAACTGTAACATTTGAAAAACCCTAGAAATCCCTATGATTCCTACTATTATATAAGGGTGTCTTCTACCAAGACCTAACTGTTCTAAATGTAGTCTTCTACCAAGACTTAACTGTTCTAAATGTAGACTTCTACCAAGACCTAACTGCTCTGAATGTAGCCTTCTACCAAGACCTGACTGTTCTAAATGTTCGTTTCTTGTAAAAGTGTGTAATTTTCCCAAGTGTGACTATCATTAACAAAATATAGTTTGCACATTTAATGTTTAAGTGAAAAGATCACTAAATATATGTAAAGGGCAAATTAATGTAGTATTGTAGTGTAATGCTATAGGAACTACTGCTGTACTAACTACCTTAAACCAGATTTATATTAAGGCATCATGTGATTAATTGTACCATACTATCAACTAGGTAACAACGACAAATGTAGGTCGTAAAAAGGTATGACGTTTGACACCCGCAGACCTGCAGGTCCGGCTGTAGCTAGCAGCAAGGTGTAGGATAGTCAATCCAATATAGATCTATACGCTAACTCACACTCTCCCTCCAAGAGACTCTGGCTACAACTCGGGCCATGACATTGAAGGCATGCCCCGATACAGTGGATCACAATTATGTCAACGTATTCATGTATATGTAATGTACTGAAATGTTCTACGTGTGCTAGTTGTAATGTGTGTTCTCTCTCTATCTAGCATGAATAGTAATGTATTGTAATGTTCTAGCTGTAATGTATCTTCTCTCTATCTAGCAAGTACTGACTCATGAATGAACTGACTCATTGTATGATATCGCGTTCTATTAATAGTTCTAGTATCTTCCTAAACTACCTATATGGTAGCTTACTAGTAATTTAACTGGTACGTATAAACATGGATGTATACCCTTGCTACCCAAGGGCATTGGATGAACTGGAAGGACCTTTATGACTATATATATTTGAACAACCTTCGGACGGATACCCGATGTCCCACCAGACCACATCTCGAGTGCGAAAAGGAAATAGGGTGGATAGCCTTCCTAAGTCCTTTAAACATTTCTTATATATCTATACATATATAGGCATGCAATTGATAATATAAAAGCATAAAATAAGTTTTTTAAAACCTTTGAACATAATTATTATCTAAGAAAAGATCGACTTGATGTCAATCTATAGAACGGTTTGAAGGCATGGGTTTGATAAAACAGTTTAGTATAAAGAAACATTTTTTTGAAACACAATTGTAAATAAGTTTGAAATGTAACATATAGAGTAAAATGTACAGTGTAATAAGGAGTTTTAAACACATAAAGTGTTTATGAAAAACATTTGAAGGAAACTGTTTGGTAAAACGGCTAATGAGTAGCCAATCATTTGAATGCTGCTTATTAATCACATGTGATTGATATAATAATTAGCATAATTCTGCTTGTATCCCCCTATAAAACATTTAAAAACGGTTAAAACATTGATTAAGGGTATGAACTCACCTGTTGTGAACAGATCGGAAGGAAGTATCGGGCAAGTGTTTGGTGTCAAGTGAAGACTTTAGACACACACAATGATCCTAATTACATAAGAAGACATATGTATATAAATAATTAGTGATTTAAATCACTAATTAAACATGTATAAATATCCTAATGTGAGGAAAACACTTTGGTCAAGTACTAGGAGGCTATCGGGTTGCAACAAAAGAGTGCAAGACCTCATATGGGAGTTTATGGTCTAAAGACCATGTGTGTTGGAGTTTACGGCCCAAGGGAGTAAACTCCTGGCCGTAAACTCTCTATTGGGGCACTAAATGAAGCTCAAAGCTTTTACAACTTAAGTGGTGAAGTGCTTTTAGGCTTAAACAAGTGTTTGGGTGGGTTTAAGGCCTTAAAATGGCCTTGCTTAATGTTCACGGCCCTGGGACCACTCCCCCATGATTTTACGGCCGTAAACTCATGGTAAGGAGTACCATTTGATGTTTTGAGGTTCCTAGCTCATTGGTGATTGGTTCTATGATAAGTTCTAGCCATGTGGAAGCATTAGGGGAACAATATCACCCCTTTATAGAGTTTACGGCCTAAAGACCAATCCTTATGAGCTTACGACCGTAAAATCTTTGAGAACTTGGTTTCTTAGATGCTTAAGGTCCTTAACACTTCAAGGATATGATCTAAGCTGGGTTGTAGGCTTAAGGAAGGAGTTAGGGTGCAATTTGCCCCATTAATAGGGGTTTACGGCCCAAGAACTTGTCTTGGCCGTAAACTCCTTTGTCCTTGTGTTTACTTATGATTTCTAGGATATAAACACATTAGGGTACAAGTCCAACTAGTTTCATTGCTCAATGAAAGGTCTAGGGCATCATTTGCCCCTTAATGAAGGGTTCACGGTCCAAGATGTTCTTGGGCCGTGAACTCTTAAATCTAGGGGTTTTGTTATGATTTCTAGTGTTTTAAGTACATAACTAGCCATATAACACACTAGGATGGAAGTACTTACGATTTGGGATGAAAGCCCAAAGATCCTTGAGAGAGAATTCGGCTTTTCTCTAGTTGAAAATGGAACTAATGAAATAATATGGCTTAGAATCCTATATATACTCCTGGGATTTTTGGCAGAAAATATTTTTATTCCGGAATTAAACCCTAGTATCCTAGAGTTTTGGAATAACAGTGTTGCACAAAACCCTAGTGCATCCACTCTCCTGATATCTCCTTAAGTGTAAATCCTGAAATACTCAAACTTATACCTAAAAGTCTGGAGATTCACTGTAACTGTTCTATTTCTATTGGCTGACTATGGTTTGTACAGAATGAAAATTTCGGGTTGTCACATCATCCCCCTGTTAGAGGGAATTTCGTCCCGAAATTAGAATTTAGGTAAGGAAGTAGGTATGAATGATCGAGTCATGAGGTGGAAACTTCCTAATCGATTGGTTCTCGCTCTCCTAAGTGAAATCAGGTCCTCAGTTGGTATCCCAACGAACCTTCACTAACGGGCGACTGCGTTGCTTCGTCTGCTTGACCTCTCGGTCGCGGGTCACTACGGTTCTAATACGAAGGCGAGGATCTCGACGAGTGGACTTACAAGAGTCCTAACGGAAAGGTGTGGTTTCAAAATCGAGACGCGAAGGGTAAAATGTATGTTACTGAGTTCACGGAGTAGGTCTAGTTTGCGAGGTACAGGACCGATTCTGGTAAGAATCTCGGAGGTCCTATCTATATTGGATTTAGCTTTCCACGCTTTACGAAGCGTATAAAGCCATTCCCAGAGTGAGATTCCCTAAAGAATTTGGTCTCTCACTTGGAATTCCAAAGGTTCTTTCTCTTGCTAAACTTCCCAGTCAAGGGCCACCCCTTGCTGGGTCAAAGTCGAAAGGGTTTCTGTAATTTGCAAGGAGTTCTGAATGAACTATGACAATAGGTCTGTAAGACCTAGAATTTGGAGAATGTCTGTCAGCGTCTCTGGTGTCGACAAATTCTCAACGGTTTTGAAAAATTGAAAGAGTACTCAAAATTTCCCACATCACCAATAGTGTGTCATAGGAAATCTGACTCTTCAATTTCAAAACTCGTGCTTAGAGAACTTCGCGAGAGTTCCTCCGAAGGTAATGTTTCTGCGGGTTCCTTCTTACTACGAGGGTATATAAGTAAGTCGTTACATGGAGAATGACGAACTGATCCAAGTAAGAAAGATGGACTCTATTCATTAAACTCATGAATGCTTCGAGCGTAGTGGTCCTATCCGAGGGGTATCACTACGGACTCGAAGTGTCCGCATCGAGTTTGGAAAGTAGTCTTCCGGATATCCTTCCCTAACACACGAACTGGTGATATTCGGATCTCAGATCCATTTCTGAAAGTAATTCTTTCCTTGTGTTTGCTCAACCAATTCATCTATGCGAGGCAGAGACAACGATTTCTAATGGAAAATCTTGATGGAGTCCTCGATATCTGAGGTACATACGATGCAATCCGTCGACCTCTGGAAGAATAAGACCAGAGTTCTCCAGGGTGAGAAGCCTAGTCTTCTAATTCTATTTATGTGCAGTTCGCTAAGTTGTCCGGGCTGTTCTGGTATCTCTGTAGGTGTTTAGGCTATAGGGCAATCTGTTTACAGGATTCATACTGGTTTCTAAGTTTGTTCACATGAGGATGCGATTACTCGTAGTCTTGGGCAGTTCTCCATCCTCAAGTTCATTTTAGAATCCATACTTGGTTCAACGATCACCATCTCGGGTATACGAGTCGTATATAATTAAGATTGAAAAGATAGTCGAATAACTGATTCTTCTTTAAGCTCACATCCTATCGAGGAAAAGAAGTTAAAGCGGAATCATCAATTCTAAACCTATAGAACCTTGATTATATATCGCCCCTATGTATACATTCTTCAGCGACAGATCAACCGTATGGATCTTTGAATTGAACTTGACGTACTGTACGAGTGGTACTTCGGGGATTTCTTTGGAAGGAAAAGAAAAGAACTATGAGGTACTCCTGGCATGAGTACTTCGGTGTTTTGATATGACGGTTTCGCTAAAAAGACGTTTACTGAGAAAGAGATGTACGTATGAAACTGGTATGGTGTGGATCAAATTGAATCTAGTTGTATGATAATGTCAGAATCATACGGAAACTTAAAGACATTAGATTTGAACATAAGACGTTTACAGACAAAACACAACCGTGCAACCATGAAAAGAGTTATAGTACTTTAGATTTACTACAAGACTATTGCTGCGAAATAAGGTATACTACAAAAGACAAATATACGCAGCACGAGCATCCCTATACCGACGGAATCTCGCAAAAGATAAGACTCTAGTTGCACTAGTTTGGGATAGTTTATAAGTCTGTTACAACGAAACGCCTAAATTACATTAGCGAGGGTCCGACGTAGTTTCTCCTGCAGCTGTGATCCTGAAAATCTTCCCATCAGCACCCGAGTTTTTCGCTATCGGGCAATCCTTCTCGAGGTGTCCAATTTCACCGCATTGGTGACATATCTGGACAACACCAACATTGGTGGTGGAAGTGTGGTTCCTAGCCAGTGTTATGTGGACACGAGTGCCTTCCTCATTACTCCACCTTGAAATTTTCCTTTCATAGGGTCTAGTTTTAACACCACCATCGTAAGCCCGGTTGACTCTGATGTCAGGGACTTGAGTGATGGGTCGTGTCGGTGCTCCACAGCAACGAGCATGGTGCCCTATTTTTAGGCAATTGCAACATTGCATCTCATGGAAAGCCCCATGATGATGGAAACTATACTTATCACACTTCGGGAGTCTTCCCTCGTATGGCCTGCTCGGTACGAGGATGGCAGGGGTTTCCACTTGCTGCTGTTGCATGGCCAGACTTTGGATTTCTTACGTTCTTTCTGGGCTTGACGCTTTCGTTTCTTGTTCTCTGTCTTTCGGCTTTGCGAGCCTGTGACTGTTACCATTTGACGACTTCCTGGATGGATACTACGATCGGAATCTTCAACTCCCTCATCAGCATTGATTGTGCTGATTGCACTACGGTGTGCAAGGACATCGGTTACGGCAGCCATCACGGCAACTGTAACTGCGGTTTGGAAGGTAGCGACATCTATAGGAAAGATAGAGGTTTCATTGCTCGGCTGATTGTTTCCAGATGACGACATGAATCTATAACACGTAAGATAAGGATTTGGTGAGCGGTTTTGGTTGACCCTTGATGTACTTAGATTGTTCAAGTAAAGAGTAAGACTATGTTCTCGAAAGGTTGACCTACATCCCTATGATGCAGTCCTAGTACTAAGTGGAAGTGAGTTCGAACACTGGTCTCAAGACGTTTGACGTTCCAGCCGAGGTATTGTTGGTTGGTGAATAATATGATCCAACCACTGAAAGAGACTTGGAAATGTCTCCGGAGTTAAATTACTATAGTCAAATGACTTGACTAAAGCATGTTTCAGATAGACTCCAATGAAAGAAGGATAAGAGTACTTGAATAAAGAATGACACAGAAGTTAGACGATTGTCAATATCTTTGATATTCATGACGTAAAAGTTCGGTAAAATGACCTTGCAAAAGGTCTTACATCATATCTAGAGAAGATAGTTCTTGACAGCATAAAGACCTAACCAAAAGTACTTACAGTACAAGATAGCTTCATAGAAAATGCCACATCGGGCAAAGACAGAAAAAAATGATTCCTTCAAACAAGGAAGAGGAAGTAAAGTATCTACTACTGGCGACGGTCATCCCTCTGGTGAACTCTCAGTTCAGCCAACTGGCGTTCCATATCAAGAAGGTGTATTTCGTACACCCTCTGGCGTACTTGGAGCTCTATGACTTCGGCTCGTGAATCAGCCAGTGCTTGCAACATGGTTTCTATCAGATCTCTCGTGAGCATCTTCTAGACGAATGGTGTGGAGGGTATGCATTCTCGCATCGGCGACAACTTCGGTGATCTGATGTAGGGATGTCCTGCCTTGAATCTCATTTTGGGCCACTCTGCGGACCAAGATTGGAAGATTCTGTCTGCTGAGCCCCCATTGCTCAGGTCATAAAAGCTTCGGTCACCATTAAATGGCATGGGCTGATCTTGTCCTTGGCTACATGTTTCCAAACATTCTACCCATGGAGGTGCCGGGCCATGAAAAGTCGGACGAGGGTTAGGAATTGGAAAGGGAGCTGCTTGGGGTAGGTTCTCAACCTCGGGTTCGGAGTTAGAATCATCCGAAAGGTCTTCATCATGGTGATTATTCAAAGGGATAGGATGATCATTCCCTGGTTCTTCTCTAAACCAACCATCAATGACTTCGTTCGAAAGATACTGGTTGCCGTGGGGATGGAGTCTAGCCATGTTATCTATGCAAGAATTGGGGTAGGAAAATAATTATTAGACGAACTATCTAGATAATTATTTAGAAAATCTTCATCAGTTACATCGCTATTTGTGAAGTGCATACCAGTTATATGTAATCGAAACAGGATAGGCCTTCGAATAAGTGACCTTAACTCCATATTCACACAGAATAGGGGTGAAGTAAAATTTTCACAGATTCTAAGTCTATAACATCCTAATTACATATAGCCTTAGTGTATCCACTTAGCAAATATCAACTCAGTAATGAAGATCCCGTTTTAGTTCTCAAGTATAAAGTACTTATAGTAACACCAAATACTCCTATAGTATTTTAAGTTTAATGTTATGTTCTACTGTTCTCATTGTGGTAGGGTTGGTAAGATTTTAGACTTGTTGCAACCACACAACTACACTTAGGCACATGCTAGTCAACCCTCGGATAATATAGTTGATCAAGCTATATCTTCCCAATTTTGACTATATGTCTCTAAGTCCACCTATGTTGCCCAACAATCCTAATTCTTTTGTACTGTCCTAGTGACACTGATTTTAGTATGAATGCAGCACGTATACTTAATTAAATATTTTATTATTTAAAGTATAAACTCTTGGTCAGAGTATTTTTAATCCCTATGTATTTATAGTTAGTATATCTTTTATGGGTTGATATACTCAATTCACTATAAACAATGCTCTGATACCAATCTGTCACACCCCAAAACCATGAACGGAGGAAACGTTCTGGGCAGAAGACGTCATGTACAGTATCACAACAATGAAAAGTAGTAAACAAGCAACAACATCATCCATTGCATTAATAATATAATTTTAATACAAGTGTTCTAACAAATTATGATAAACACTAAAGTAAAATCAAAATGAAAGATGAGTCTTGAACGAGCTCCATCTTCTCTAAACCTTGCGTCGGTACCTGTCTATGGTTGACCTGAGGATACAAGTTATTTTGAACGAGAGTATCAGCTTTAAAGCTGGTGAGATCATAAGTATTTTAGTGTCTTAATTTGTATGTAAGTATTTGTATGTATACGAATTGTAAGTATTGAAAATGTATATGAACTGTAAGTATAAAAATGTTTTGTAAAACAACTGTAAATGTTTGAAAAACCCTAGAAATCCCTATGATTCCTACTATTATATAAGGGTGTCTTCTACCAAGACCTAACTGTTCTAAATGTAGTCTTCTACCAAGACTTAACTGTTCTAAATGTAGCCTTCTACCAAGACCTAACTGCTCTGAATGTAGCCTTCTACCAAGACCTGACTGTTCTAAATGTTCGTTTCTTGTAAAAGTGTGTAATTTTCCCAAGTGTGACTATCATTAACAAAATATAGTTTGTACATTTAATGTTTAAGTGAAAAGATCACTAAATATATGTAAAGGGCAAATTAATGTAGTACTGTAGTGTAGTGCTATAGGAACTACTGTTGTACTAACTACCTTAAACCGGATTTATATTAAGGCATTATGTGATTAATTGTACCATACTATCAACTAGGTAACAACGACAAATGTAGGTCGTAAAAAGGTATGACGTTTGGCACCCGCAGACCTGCAGGTCCGGCTGTAGCTAGCAGCAAGGTGTAGGATAGTCAATCCAGTATAGATCTATACGTAAACTCACGCTCTCCCTCCAAGAGACTATGGGTACAACTCGGGCCATGACATTGAAGGCATGCTCCGATACAGTGGATCACAATTATGTCAACGTATTCATGTATATGTAATGTACTGAAATGTTCTACGTGTGCTAGCTGTAATGTGTGTTCTCTCTCTATCTAGCATGAATAGTAATGTACTGTAATGTTCTAGCTGTAATGTATCTTCTCTATATCTAGCAAGTACTGACTCATGAATGAACTGACTCATTGTATGATATCACGTTCTATTAATAGTTCTAGTATCTTCCTAAACTACCTATATGGTAGCTTACTAGTAATTTAACTGGTACGTATAAACATGGATGTATACCCTTGCTACCCAAGGGCATTGGATGAACTGGAAGGACCTTTATGACTATATATGTACATAAGATATATAACTAATATTTAAACAACCTTCGGACGAATACCCGATGTCCCACCAGACCACATCTCAAGCGCGAAAAGGAAATAGGGTGGATAGCCTTCCTAAGTCCTTTAAACATGTCTTATATATCTATACATATATAGACATGCAATTGATAATATAAAAGCATAAAATAAGTTTTGTAAAACCTTTGAACATAATTATTATCTAAGAAAAGATCGACTTGATGTCAATCTATAGAACGGTTTGAAGGCATGGGTTTGATAAAACAGTTTAGTATAAAGAAACATTTGTTTGAAACACAATTGTAAATAAGTTTGAAATGTAACATACAGAGTAAAATGTACAGTGTAATAAGGAGTTTTAAACACATAAAGTGTTTATGAAAACATTTGAAGGAAACTGTTTGGTAAAACGGCTAATGAGTAGCCAATCATTTGAATGCTGCTTATTAATCACATGTGATTGATATAATAATTAGCATAATTCTCCTTGTATCCCCCCATAAAAAATTTAAAAACAATTAAAACATTGATTAAAGGGTATGAACTCACCTGTTGTGAACAGATCGGAAGGAAGTATCTGGCAAGTGCTTGGTGTCAAGTGAAGACTTTAGACACACACAATGATCCTAATTACATATGAAGACATATGTATATAAATAATTAGTGATTTAAAACACTAATTAAACATGTATAAATATCCTAATGCGAGGAAAACACTTTGGTCAAGTGCTAGGAGGCTATCAGGTTGCAATAAAAGAGTGCAAGACCTCATATGGGAGTTTATGGTCTAAAGACCATGTGTGTTGGAGTTTACAGCCCAGGGAGTAAATTCCTGGCCGTAAACTCTCTATTGGGGCACTAAATGAAGCTCAAAGCTATTACAACTTAAGTGGTGAAGTGCTTCTAGGCTTAAACAATTGTTTGGGTGGGTTTAAGGCCTTAAAATGGCCTTGCTTAATGTTCACGGCCCTGGGACCACTCCCCTATTAGTTTATGGTCGTAAACTCATGGTAAGGAGTACCATTTGATCTTTTGAGGTTCCTAGCTCATTGGTGATTGGTTCTATGATAAGTTGTAGCCATGTGGAAGCATTAGGGGCACAATATCACCCCTTTATAGAGTTTACGGCCTAAGGACCAATCCTTATGAGCTTACAGCCGTAAACTCTATGGGAACATGGTTTCTTAGATGCTTAAGGTCCTTACCACTTCAAGGATATGATCTAAGCTGGGTTCTAGGCTTAAGAAAGGAGTTAGGGTGCAATTTGCCCCATTAATAGGGGTTTACGGCCCAAGAACTTGTCTTGGCCATAAACTCCTTTGTCCTTGTGTTTCCTTATGATTTCTAGGCTATAAACACATTAGGTTACAAGTCCAACTAGTTTCATTGCTCAAGGAAAGGTCTAGGTCATCATTTGCCCCTTAAAGAAGGGTTCACGGTCCAAGATGTTCTTGGGCTGTGAACTCTTAAATCTAGGGGTTTTGTTATGATTTCTAATGTTTTAAGTACATAACTAGCCTTATAACACACTAGGATGGAAGTACTTACGATTTGGGACGAAAGTCCGAAGATCCTTGAGAGAGAATTCGGCTTTTATCTAGTTGAAAATGGAACTAATGAAATAATATGGCTCAGAATCCTATATATACTCCTGGGATTTTTAGCAGAAAATATTTTTATTCCGGAATTGAACCCTAATATCCTAGAGTTTTGGAATAACAGTGTTGCACAAAACCCTAGTGTATCCACTCTCCTGATATCTCCTTAAGTGTAAATCCTGATATCTCCTTAAGTGTAAATCCTGAAATACTCAAACTTATACCTAAAAGTCTGGAGATTCACTGTAACTGTTCTATTTCTATTGGCTGACTATGGTTTGTACAAAATGGAAATTTCGGGTTGTCACACAAAGCAACAGACATCATCACTTTCAACTTGGTGAATGATAAAAAGGAATCGATTGACAAAGTCGATGTTCATCAGTTTCCTGGAGATTTCTAACACCACTCCATTCTTCAAACCTCACAATGCACAGATTGTTCACATATTCAATGAGATGGGACATCAACCACATGTTGGCAAAATAAGTGATTTCAGGAAGTCAGGCTTGCCATGTATGTGGAATTTTCTCTTTGGAATTTTCCTCAGATGTTTAACAGGACGAAGTGTAGGTCTTGACAGAGGCAGGATGGAAGTTTATGCGATGGTAATGGGGTTATACTATGATCTCAGTGTAGATTATGGGACTCAATTATGGAAGAAATTCATTAAGAGTCTTGAAAATACAATGGTTGAAAAGGGGATTTCATGTGCTCGCTATTGGAGCTTAATTCTTCAAAAAGTTTATGAAAAAGCAGGCATTCAAGTTCCTGAAGATGTTGAGGTTGCAAAATTTACCAAGTATCAATTCCCTAAGGTAGTGGAGGATGATGAAAATATCTTTACGAACATTGCAAGAATTCCTGATACAATGCTTCGTTCATTCTTCTCATGAAGTGCTTGTTAGATATATGAAGACTATCAATCTAGATGTTCAAACTGGAGTTTTGTTGATTATTGAAGGTGAATCTTCCAAGCTAACAAAGAAATCGAAGAATAAGGAACAAACAGAGACTGAATTACCTAAGTCTTCAGTATGGGAAGATGTTTAGACGGTGGTTGAATCTGACAAGACTGCGAAGGAGATAATACCTTCAAAATCAGGAGTTTTAAAGAAGCTTCGCAAGACTCAAGTGAGTAGTAAGGGAATTGTCATCAGAGAAATTCATGCACCTATTTCCCCAATGTCTAAGAAAAAGAGAGCCCATGATGTTGCGAAGCACATTACTGAGAAGTTGTATAAGAAAAGGAAGCTTGTTGTTCGCGATGACTCTTCAGATGATGAAGTTGTTCCTGAAACTCCGATTATTTCAACATCACCGATGGTAACTACTTCTATTATATCTTCAACTATCATTTCGCATGTTTCTACAACAACTACATTTTCACTCAAAGTAGTCTCTACTGAATCATTTAATGAGGAGGTACCTACTTCTGATATGGTCGTCAACGTATCTGATACGGGGGCACCTATCACGAGTGTTGACACTTCTTTACCTATTATTTTGTCCACTTCGCTACCCATATCATCTGAAAGCCTAAATACTTCGCTACTACCATTTCCCATTCCAAACCCATGTGTTACAACTTCACCCATATTTGATCACGTTTTGAAACATCCTTTCACAACTCTTTTCCCATCTTAATGCCCTGAGAATCCTCAACCAATAACTTCTCAAGCTCATTCTGATGATGAAATAGAAGGAAGTGGTTTCGGAGGAACATTTGAAGAACTACACTTTGATTCAGAGGAGGAGGAGATACCTGATCACATGCTTATGTCGGGTAAACAATTCAAAATCTTGAATCGCAAATTAAATACAATCCTTCAGTCACAAGCTGAGTCTGGTGCGAAGCATTCACTTTATGGTATGGAGGTTGATGCGATGATCAAAACAGATGAAAGAAGACTACTTGAGAAGATAAATGGCAATGATAAAAACAATGAGATTCGGCTTAAAGCTCAAGGAAAAAACTTTGATGGTGTCTTACAAGAATTGAAAAGTGTTACAAAAGAACGCCATGTTCTCTTTGTCCAAGATGTCAAGAAAGTAAGGGAGGATGTAAACTTGAAAGTCGAAGAATTGAAGCAGGAGATGGAAAAAGAGCTTCAACAAATCACTTCGCAAAATTTGATAGTGCAACAACAGGTTGATATTGTGGCAGATGCACTTACACAGATTGTTAAAGACTTTCAATCAACCGCGCCAACTATCGAAGCCAAGAGCAAAAATGACAAGGAGTAGTTCGCTAAGCTCATTGAGTTGTTAGCTGAACTAAAAGCCATTGTATCCAAGCCTACTTCGCAAACAATTTTAACTCCTGAATTTCTTACGTTGAAAGTCACTTCGTTGGAGCAGGCAATTCAAAAGGCTTTGGCTCCCATAGCAAATTTTACTTTGCTTTTTCTGAAAAATGCCCCACCTATTGTCACAGGGGTGCAAGGGGGAGAAGTAAAAGGAAGTAAAGGGGAGGATGCAAAAGTTGTTGGGAAAGTGTATTCAATTAAACTAAAAACAACATTACCTGTGAATACCAGCTCTATTCCTTCAACAATTGTAACATCAAAACCAATTACAAAAGTAATTCCTAAGGGAATTAAAGTTGGTTCAACAAATACAGGAAGTTCAAGTGCGAAGCCTGATACTTCAAATACTGGGAAAGGAAAAGGCATTGTTCAAGAAAAGTCGAAGGAGGAGAAGAAAGCTGAAATTAATACTGAGATTGAGAAACAGAGGCATATTCAAAGAATTCTAAGGCTAACACTACAAGAAAAAAGGCCTTTTACGACGCGCAAAACACGACGCTCTTTGATTTATGTTACGCATTAGAGAGCGACATTAAAAAAGTGTCATCTCTTCAAAAATTTTAAGGATTTAGGTCGCGCATTACTGAGTGCCCTTAAATTAGTGTCTCATGTAAAAATATTAAAAACACGGAGGGCACCTATAATAAAAAGGGCGTCCTCTACAAATGTCGCTTTATAATTTTAAAAACGCGCATTTCTGGGACTCAGGGGGGAAACTAAATCCCCCAAAATTTTGAACACCCGCTTCCTCTTCCTCTCTACTCTCTACACCCGCCAAATCGACTTCATTCTCTCCCTTCTTTCTCTCTGCAAACCCCTTCTTCTCCGATCGACTTTCACTTCCTTCTATGTGCAAACCCTAATCAAACATAACACATTTGAAATAGTAATATCTTCTTTCATTTTCTCCCCTGCTACTCTCTGTAAAACCTAGCAGTTGCCACCACTAGAAACATGGAAAATCCCCCAAAATTTTGAAGTACCCCGCTCACTCCTCTTCACCTCTACCCTACTCCATCTACAATGACTCCCCACATTACAAACCCTAGTCTAGTTTTGCTTCTATCCTTGGTCCTATTTCTTCATCCATTCAGCAAATTAGGGGAACACGACTTCTCATTCATCCCTCAACTTCATCTTCTCAATCAAGAAAAAAGGATTCTGGTTTTTTTCGTCCATCTGCATCATCTTGGTGGCGATAAACTCTCTAAGGTTCGTTAATTGGTTCAATATTGTTTATTCTCAAAGTGTTGGATGTGGGGGTAAATTTGTTATATGTGAACAAACACAACATCACCAACATCCGATTGACGGGTTCGATTCTTCTCTTCTGGTTACACAAAGGTATGTTGTGCTTACCATCGTTCTTCTCCCTGTTACCTAATATGCGACTCCCATGAAACCGAGTTGCTCAATAGGATGAAACTCAACATCTCCGATCCGATCTTTATCTGATTTCGATTATTAAAAGCCAACTATAAACATCACACCACATGATCGACAATCGACATACTCTCTTTCTCCATGTTGACTCCCTTTCTATCTCTATCAAGTTTCTGTCTCTATCAAGTTTTAAGGGCGTACAAAAGGGATATCAATATTGATTTTTTTTAACATTCACTTGATTCTTGGAGCTTTTTCACTAAAATATAGGAGAAGATGACTAATCTATTTCGAAGGGCTGCATCATAGGTTAGGCCCTCTTATTAGTTATTCCTCCCATTCATGCACACAATCAGAATCAAAATCAGTTTAATACATGAATTAAATCAAGAATATATGTTATTGAACTATATATGATCCTTGTTAAAATTAGTATTCTGCTAATATGATATCGGCTAGATTTATATTCTCCATCATAATTAAACCTAATAGCTTATGAAACATTGAAATTTCCTTGGGGCACGGGACCTGTTTATCTAAATAAATAGAGAAGCTATTAAATTTTTAGCATTGCAAAAGTATGAAAGTTTATAACTTGTTTGTTTTCATAATTCATAGCGTATTTTCCACTTACTTTTTTTTCCATTGCTTCATGTGACTTGTAGTTACTGACACTCAGATGAAAACAGGCTTTATGATTACAACTCTAATGATTTGAATTTAATAAGATGTTATATGTTATAGATTGGTTCACATAGAAAAAATGTTGGAGGTTCTAGAAGTGTGATGGTGAGGTGGACTAGTATAGAAGCTGTACAAACTGATGATTCTGCAGTTGATCGTAAGGGGTATGTTATAGCAATGCATCTTTAATACTATGCCTCAAAATATTGGATTTCTTTTAAAAAATCATTTTCTGATTGCTTCTATTCCAATATTAGGTATAAGGGACATGACATGTTGGCTCCTTTCACTGCTAGATGGCAGCCTGATGAATTGCATCCATTGGTAATAGATAAATCTGAGGTAAAGATTATTAACATTTATAAGTATTGGAATTTTGTATATTCTATGTCTATTGTGAAAAAGGTTTGATTCTTGTTATGATAGGGTTCATATGTGTATGACATAAATGGGAAAAAGTATCTTGATTCTCTTGCTGGTTTATGTTGCACAACTTTAGTATACACAAAACCCTTTTCTAGATTAAACAGTTTCTGAAAAATGTTTGTTTTTTATATTTCTTTTTGTAACTTTTAGGGGGGAGTGAATCAAGGCTTGTTGATGCTGCAACTAAACAGCTAAATATTACAGAGGTGGGACCTTATCTAGCTTCAATCGTCAATAATACATGACTTGTAACACTCTCTTGTTGTCATCCAGCTTTTGCATCTTTCCACCATCTTGAGGTCTTGGATTTGAGTTCTAACAGTCTTGTTGGGAGCATCCCTTCAGCAATACATGCATTATCTTCCCTAAGAGCTGTCCCATTCGCTCACAATAATCTTAATGGCTCATTATCAAATCATGGTAAGTTATATATCTAAAGCATGCACATTTCATTTTAGTGAGTATTTTGTAACATTACCTTTGGTCCTTTCCTTGATGCTTAATCTTTTTGAACTTGTATGACCATGAAAATACAAGTAATATATTTCTTGAAGGTTAATCTTTTATAACTTAATTACCTTTTGAGTTTTATGGCTTACGCATATTTTTTTATTTTTATTTTTGTCGTTTGACAGGGTTCTGTGAGTCGAAGAATCTCGGTGAATTGGATCTTAGTAACAACATCTCTTAAGTTGTTTGATATTTCTTCAAACATTTTTTGTGAGTACATTGATTTTAGTCATAACATATTTGAAGGTTCATTCTCCTTTAGCTCCTTCTCCAATCATATAAAGCTTCAATTTGTTCGAATCAAAAGCGACAATGACAAGTTTAAGGTGGAAACAGAAGATCCTATAGGTTGTATTCCAATGTTCCAGTTCCTGTTGTTCCCCTGTTCCTACTGGTGTAACTCTTTTAGTATGTCAAGCACCAATATTACCACTGTGGCATGCTGAAATAACTCGGTAAACCTCAACTACTATTACTATTGATTGATTTAGCTTTATTGTATATATATGCATGCTAATTAGTAATTACTATCTAATTATTTATAGAATCCAGGGACTTTTGAGTTTTGAGGTTACACTGTTTCAGTTTTCACTGCACAAAACTTAGATATTGCAATAGCCACATCTGATGGAATTAAGTGGTATTTACTTTTTACTAATTAGTAATTACTAGATTATTCTTTCTCCCATGTTTTTGTACAAAAGCTTCTAGGTCGTTACAGCTTTATTGATGAGATGTCAGCATTAGATCCCAAACTTTATAATTCATTCTTCTTTTCTTGATATATTATTGCAGCATTATGATAGTGATGTGAAGGATATGTGTCTAGATTTTACAGTTAATGAAGAGTTATCTGGAAAACGACATGTTGTTTAACTTAAAACTGGGGGTAAAGATGTCATTGTCACAAATGATAATAAGTTGCAGTATATATATGCTATGGTAGATTATAAACTTAACCGACAGGTATAATCATCTCTCTAAAATGACCTTTTTACCCTTTCATTTCGGAAAAAGAAACAAAATTTGCTATATTTGATGCCACTAATTATTTACAGGTATTGCCACTTTCAAATGCGTTTTATAGAGGATTAACATATCTTATATCCCCATCTTGATTGAAATTGTTTAATGCCAGTGAATTTAATCAGGTATTAAGTATTGCTTAAATTGATTTATCTTAATTTTTTTAATTAAATCAACTAAAGTTTTTAATATTAAAAAAAAGCTTCTTTCTGGTGGAAACCATGACATTTGATGTTGATGATTTGAGGAATAACACACGGGTACACTGGTGGTTACACTAAAGGAAGCTGGACAGTTAAGCTCTTTTGGGAGGTATGCATAAATTACATTTATGGTCCCTGTAATTTTAATTTTCCGGAATTACACATTTGGTCCTTTCACTTTTTAATTTACAAAAAGGAAATCACAAAATTTTAATTTATTTTAAATAGTTTATGGGTAATTTGGTAATTTGATGATACATATAGGTTCAGGAAGTTTTGGATGAAATTGGTGCTCCTTCTATTCTTATTTATAATAATTCACTCTTGTATTTTTTTGTCTAGTACTTTATCTAATCTGTTAACTTTACTTGCTTTCTTTTTTTAGAGTTTATATAGGGTCATTCATGACTTCTCTTGATTTGCAGGTTTGTTAAGTTCATTTTGTTTTCTGATGCAAAAAAAGTGGCTAATATCTTTGTGTTAGTTGTGTTGTGGTTTAGTTGATATTGATTATTGATTAGTTAATATTGTACAACTGACATGATTATTGATTAGTTGATATTGATTTGAATATGGTTGATTCCACTTTTATACATACCATGTGTATTATTAATTAGTTGATATTGATATTGTACAACTGACATGATTATTGTGTAGGATTTCCGTGTTGTTCTTGATAAAGAGTTGGGATTGATATTGAAGCTAAGAGACATGATGAAGGGTTTTAGAGCTTCTTCAGACACCTTAATGACAAGTTACTGAAACAAGAAGGTGCCCCTTTATTATAGCAATGTAGTATTAGGTTATATTGTTAGGGAAAACCTCTTAATAACAATGTAAATTTAATTTATATATTGTAAGAAAATAGAATTGTATGACATTAAATTTTATGCAATGTATTGTATTTTTTGTATATGGTATTTTATTTTTATTATGAGACATTAAATGAAAATTTAATTTAAAAACTAATAAATATATAAATATTTTTTTTAAACATTTAAATTTACGATACGCAAAAATGTGTGTCATCTTCATTTATGACATGACCTTTCTTGACAGGGGCTTTCTTGATACGCATTGCGTGTCATTAACACGCGTGTCGTAAGGTCACGACACGAGAATGCGTGTCGTCTTTCTTTATGACAGTGCTTTCCTTGATACGCATTGCGTGTCGTAAACGCGCGTCGTAATTGCGCGTCGTAAATGAGCGTCGTCTCTAGACGACGCGCAAAAGCGCGTCATCTCTCTTTATGACAGGGCCTTCCTTGACGCGCATTTGCGCGTCGTCTGAGCCTTTTACGACGCGCAATGAGCGTCGTAAAAGGCCTTTTTTCTAGTAGTGTAAGGGAAAATGGCCCTCCGACAATGAACAAAGGAGATCCTGCGAAGTTATATTCGTTCGAATCAATTGAATATAGAGTGTTGGGGAATCACATGTATGCCTTTGAGAAAAAGCCAAGGAAAAGCTATGCCACTGCAAACTCAGACATGTGCCAACTTGACTTCCCAATTAACGAAATGATGTTTATCACAGCACAGTACAAGGTCAGTGAAAGATTCAAAGATCCTGATAAGTACACATACTTGAAAACTAGATTTCATGTTGTGCTTGGGAAAGATCAAGATGAAGTTTGGTCTTTGGTAAAGATAAAAAGAGTAATGGCTATCAAGAAAGATTTCATGTTTGAGAATCTACTTCAGAACTTTCGATACTTTGTTGTTCGAGCTGACAACAAACCGTTTATTTCTCTATTGCCGATTTTCCGTTGATGAATCTTAATGATCTCATTCAAGTAGCCCTAATTATGAAAGATATGGAAGAAAACCAACTGAAGGAGGATGATTTAGATGTATTCAGACTTGGTCTAGGGCATCTCAAGATATTCATAAATAATTACTATGATTGCTTGGCCTTAACTGATGAAGAACTCGCTTCAGGTGCTGGAAGAAAGGTTAATGTTGCTATGGAACCTACGAAGCCACAACAGGAGTTGATGAAATACGCAGATGGTGAAATTTGTCTCAAACCATTTGGCATGGTGTTCGCAGGGAAAGATACAAGGGGAAAGGCAAAGAGATTTTTGTTTCAAGTTGCTGATATTGAAATATATACAACTTCGCAATATACGAACTTTATTGTTCGTATGAATAACTGCACCAAGAACAATGATGGAGACAAGAAGGAGCTGAAGAAAATAATCACTTGGTACTCTGAGATACGAAGTACAATGCACTCAGTTGCTCACATTCTCACTAATTGAGTGACTTCGACTGTCTACAAAGGGGGAGAATGTTGAGTCATTTTGTTGTAAAAGTCGAAGCTTTGTCTTGTCTATTTCGCATGTTTATTTACTAAGTCACTTTATGTCGAAGCTTAATGTCTAGACTTAGTATTTTTTGTACACTCATGTTTCCAATAAATAGGGGCTAAGGATAGAAGTAGAGACATGAGTCTTTCTACTTATGGTAATCAGTATTGTATTCGAATTCTCTGTTCAATACAAAATTTGCTGATTAATATTTACATTTGGTGTTCATATCTTTCATTACTGATTCATTCAAATCATGATTGCTTTTTAAATCTCGATAAAAATTCTCATCAGGTTGGGGAAGCCCACGTCACACCTTCTTAATCAAAATCAAGGATTCAATTGAAGCAATTGAACCCAAGAAGTTGATTAGCCTTAAGAATGAAGGAATCCCCAATTCCTAGAGGATGTCAATGCTTACACATCCATAAAGGAGTCATGATTCATAAGCTAGAGATGATTCTACCATCATAAAGCCCTTGTTCTAAGTAAATTCAATGATTCAATGCTAAACCAAAGAAATAAACCAATAATTGCTCATTCAAGTACCAAGCTCATAATCAAAGTATTAAACAAGCATAAGAAGTATGAACTAGAATCATAAACATAAGATAAATGATAATTAAGCATGAATCATTCAAAAACCCACAAATATCCAAGGGTTTTAGCCAAAGTTAACCAAAATAGAGAAACTAGCCAATCATAGCAAGAAAATAACAATCACCAAAGTGTTTTTGCATCAATAATCTACCGATTACTTAGAAAGATGAGAAGAGTGTGTATCAAGCTCCAAAAATCGCCTCCAATGGTCTCAAATGGTGAAAAATCAAAGTGTTTGCTGAAAGATCCAACCCCCAAGGTAAATGGTGAACAAAATGACCAAAATGCCTAAAAGTGTGCAACTGTGTGGGTACCTGCGCAAGTGTTGCGCGACTGAGATTCCACCATCACAAGTGTTGTTGGAATGCTATTGGTCTATTTTTCTCCACTACACCACTCCACTACCCAAGATTCCCTTGGTCCCCTCCATGCCTCACATGATTTAAATTTGGCCAATCATCTTCAAGCTTTAAATATGGATAGTCCAAACCCAAAATACGAATCCATGACCTATCTTCACAAGCCCACTTCATCCAAGTCTTCAACTTTTTAAGCCCAATTTCCTTTGATGGATCCGTAAAGCCCAATAATGTATCGAAAAGCCCACCAAGCCCAACTGCAGTCAAACCACAACCGCAACAAGCTCCAAAACCCTGCAAAATATCTCATGCAAAATATAAAGTACCCGATACGATCCATGATAAAGAAAATAAATAAAATACAATGCAATACTAATAAAAAGACCTAAAAAATCTAAAATAAACTAATAAAAAGAAAGAAATAAAATAAACTATCACTATCCACCGACCAATGGGCATATTTTCAATTTTTTGTTTTAAAAAATCAATTTTTGCCCACTTTAAAACAATTTTATACCAATTCAAAAATCACATCTTTTCTTACATTCCATTCGAATTTCATTTGAATGGATTCTACTCCTAGTTATTTCCAAGGATCCAAACAATATCGGGTAACCGATCGATCCTGATGCTCACCCTAAATAGAATGACTATAAATACTTGAGTAAATTACATGAATGATCCCTATGGTTTGGGGTAATTTGCACGTTTGGTCCTTAACTTATTCTTTTTTTAAATCGAAAGGTCCCTACAGTTTGTTTTGTTATGCGCTTGGTCTATGTCTTACTTAAAAAAAAACTATTTTGCCATTGATTTTTTAATTTATTTGAATAAGGTGTGATAGGTAAGGTAAGATAAGGTGAGGTGGACGTGAGGTTGGGTGTATTTATTTAAATAAATTATAATATCAAGGGCAAAATAGTTTCTATAGGTAAGTCAGGGACTAAGAGCAACAAAAACAAACCAGTAAGGGCCTTCCGAGTTAAAAAAATAAGTTAGTGATCAAACGTGTAAATTACCTCAAACCATAGGGACCATTCGTGTAATTTACTCTAAATACTTAGAATACAACACTTTTTATGCCTTGGGGATCCCAAAAAAAGTCCAAACCCGACGGGAAAACCCGAAACTCCATCATCTTGGGTCGGGTAACTGGTCGTTATCGGGTTTAGGGCAGGGAGTGGGTTATTACCGCCCCGCTCCGATTATATATATATATATATATATATATATATATATATATATATATATATATATATATATATATATATATATATATATATATATATATATATGTTCGAATCATTTTGATGTTAATTATACGCATTCAAAGATAAAATAATTACCGTGGACAATCATTTTAGTTATTAACAATCTTGTGTTAATGATCGTTTTTTATGTTTTAACGTATTACACTAAATTTAAATCAAATAATTTTTAATATATCGTCCAGTTTATTTTATTAAAGTTATTCGTCATATTTTTTTTTGAAAGTGTGATTGGCCATATTTTTAATTTAAAAGGGAGGCTATAATTTTTTTTATAAGACATCGGTATATCCTAAAACGGAATAAAGATTTCGTTATGAATTTTTGTAAACACGATAAGATACCCAAAACCCGCCGGAAAAACCCGAAACCCAATGGGACGCCCCGATAAGATACCCGAAAGATATCAGGGTGGGTTTGGGAAACCATGCCCCGCCCCGAACCCGCCCTGTTGCCATTCCTATTATACCTCCTAAGAATTATTGAATCATATACAATTCCAATAAGTTGTTTCCATATTTATCCCTAAATTTTAAAACGTTTCTCCCGATTATCATACATTGATCAAATTATTGAAGAAAAAAGAAATTACTCTAGTTATCAAAATTTGCGGAAACCATATTGATTTTCAAAACTGGCCGTGTTTTCATCCCATGTTCTAAATAACATAACTATTACTTTTAAATTGTATAAATAAAGCCAAAACGAATATGAATTGTTCATATGTGTCAAAAAGAATATGTGCTAGCGTGTTAGATGACATTTCAAATTTAGTTTCAATCAAAACATATTTATTCTTTAACTCATACTTACTCAATATGATATGTGTTTTACTTTTGCAGTTCTATTATTAATCATTGGATAACTAAAAGTTAAAAAAATATAGTTAAATTAAGTTTGTAAATTGAAGTAACAAAGTTACAGAACACTTCAATTTTGTTCAGAGTATTTTATTCTTAGGGAATGTAAACTAGTTAATAGAAATAAGTGTACTATATATGCCTCCAACTGTCATCCACCTTCCTCTCTCTTTCTCACTCTCTCTCTCCGGGGCATATGTATAGACTATAGTGACACCGATACAAAACGAAACAAGGAATAGTTGTGGCTGTCGTTTTTCATTATCCAACACCTTTTCATCTTTCGTCTTTGCTTTTAGTTTTCCTCGTTGAAATTCTTGATGACGACCCTCTTCAGATCCAAATCCTGCGGTGGAGTCCCCCGACCCAAAGCTTCCTTTTTCCACTACTCTTCTTCATCCAATTATCAACAAGGTGATGATGACGACGACGACGACGACGACATTTCTTATTATTGTCAAGACTATTCCTACTTTAATAACAGTCCAATTAGAACACCATTCATCAGTCCACGACAACAGGGTCCCGCTGATAATCAATCATCCAATCACAACTTCACCATCGCATCGCTCTTGTTGGCTGCCCTACGCAAGTCTCTTCTCACCTGCGCCGTCCACGACCCTGAAGACGTGTCTTCCTCGTTGGATATCGGCTGTCCAACCGACGTACAGCACGTCTCGCATGTCACTTTTGATCGTTTTAATGGCTTCCTCGGGTTGCCTCTTGCTTTTCAACCCGAAGTTCCGGCCAAAGTTCCAAGTGCAAGGTATTAATTAACTTTCCGTAACTTTCTTTTAGTAGAAAATCATCTCTATGATTCGTGTTTTAGGTTGTTCCAGATTTACCAAAAGCTTTGGGATTTAGATATTGCAATTGTAAACGAACCCCATGATTCTAGTTTGTTATTTGTTCATTACCAAAAAGACTAATTAATTGTTTGCTGAAAAAATGTGAAGTAGGTTAAGAGAGTAGTTGAGGGAATTTATTATTTAGTTTCTTGAAGTTATGTTGTATCGGTGTTCCGTGACTAGATAATGATTGTACATTTGTACCGCTTGAGTCTTTCTTCTTTTGGTACAACTCGGTTTCACGGGTATGGGGCAGGGACAGGGTGCAATTAGTAATGAGAAAAGAGCACGACACATTGTCCCTAAGGTTGTTTTCATCAACGAAAAAAAACAAAAGACATGTTATGGGAGTAAAGAGAACTTCATTCATCCATGTGGGTCTAGTTGGATCCAAAGACATGTTATTGTTTGGTTTTTAGATCTTTAATTAGTAATTAAGTACGGAAATCAAGAAAATCTAAAATCATTATTTAGTCTTAAAGCATATCTTCATGCTTTAGGAAGTTTATTGTTTGCTTCAATGGGAAGTTTCTTCAAAGTATATATCAAATCTTCATGTGATTCCATGCACACAAGACACAATTACATCATTTATAAGAGCATCCAAATGCATATGGATTAAACTCTATATTGTGGGATGTCATGTCGACATTCAATTAATATGGAGTTCAATGGTTATTGAATTCTTCAATGGGAAAAAGAAAACCGTTTAATTATCAAAAATATATTTCATTGAACATTATAGAGTTCAATGCATTGTAAGAAAAATTAATGTAAAGTTGCATAGAAAGTAAAATGATTATGTGTCAATCCGATTAAACTCTAATAAGTTCAATGCAGTATGGATGCCTAACTAACACATAATCGCATCGGAGAGATTTTCTATTCACTTAGACATCCAACTAAACGTGAAATATTACAGATTAATCTCTTTGATATTACTATCATATCAGATTTCTACATATAACAAAGAGTACTACATGATCATGCAACAAAATTGCCATAGAAAATAGTAAAGTAGAAAGATTATGTGCTTCTAGATTATCTGCTACCATGTTATGTACAAATGAGAAACACCGGAAATGATAGGAAAGAGAAGATAAGCAACTCAAGTATGTCAAAATCAAATTATAAAACAGAGGAAGTACGTATGTATACACCAGTTTTAACACACATACTACAAATATATTCAAGTCATTGTATCTAGTGTATATTACATTTATTTTTAGTGCAATTGTCGTACTTGATGCCTCAACATACGTTTCATATCATGTATTTAAACAGTGTGTGCGTGTTTGGAGTATCAGTGGAGTCTATGCAATGTTCCTATGATGGGAGAGGGAACAGCGTGCCGACAATACTTCTAATGATGCAAAATCGTTTATATTCAGCAGGTGGCCTTCAAGTAAGCCAAAACATGCGTTTATTTTTGTAGTTTAATCATCAAATATGCGACCATTATTAATCTTGACATGTTTCATGATGAAGGCAGAAGGAATATTTCGGATAAATGGGGAAAATGGTCAAGAAGAGGATGTTAGGAAGCAGCTTAATAGAGGCTTTGTGCCTCATGGAGTCGATGTCCATTGTTTGGCTGGTTTGATCAAGGTAAACCTGCCACCATTTGTTATATCGGTTTAGCTAGTTATGAAAACAATCATAATTATGGATCGATCTATTTATTGGCATTCAGGCCTGGTTTAGAGAACTTCCTACGGGTGTTCTTGATACTTTGACCCCACAGCAGGTAATGCATTGCAATACAGAAGAGGAGTGTACGAAGCTTGCTGAATTCCTCCCTCCAACCGAGGCTGCACTTCTTGACTGGGCTATCAATTTAATGGCAGATGTTGTGATGTTTGACAAAGAAAACAAGATGAATGCCCGAAACATTGCTATGGTGTTTGCCCCAAACATGACTCAGGTATATTATCATCATATCCTTTTCAGCCTTTCACAGTTTTTACGTGTGAGTTGTTGATTTTTAAACTTCAAACTTCCGATCTCAATAAAGAATCTTAAATTTATTACATACTTTCAACAAATTCATATTCTTAAATCGAAGCATATAAGTGGAATCAATATTCAGTCAGGACTCAGGAACCTCATTCTGTTTTAAATAAAATGGAAGATGATCCGTTGACTGCATTGATTCATGTCCTCCTTCTTTTAGTGGTCAATGAAGGACATGTGATATATATAAATTAATTCGACATGGGCATTCATATTTTTTGTGGTGTTTCCTGCAGATGGCGGATCCTTTGACTGCATTGATTCATGCTGTTCAAATCATGAACTTGCTCAAAACACTAATCATGAAAACTCTTCATGAAAGAGAGGAATCATCCACTGGTTTTGAGCCAGTATCTTCATGTGCAGATTGTCCAACTCCCAACAATAACGTCGAGTCTTCATACTCTCTAAGAACAGCCACTTTGAATAGACTAGGAAGTGAAAGCGAGGAACAATATTGGAGCTTTCCAAGAAAGAGTGGGTCTGTTGTTGAATATGATTCCATGTTGGAGAAGAGCTTATCTATTACATGTACAAATGATCCTTTAAAGAGTGATCACAAATCAAAACATGAACAACAGGAGAGAGAGGTAGAGATAGAAGGGATATTAGAAAGGCTAAGTTTGAAAAAAGGAGTGAGGAAGTTATGTAGATACACTGTGTTTCAGTTGAGTAAGTCTTCTAATTAAGAAGACTGGAACCATGATCGTTGATGATGCTAGGGACACTGGTGAAGCTTGGGGCTAATATCTATGATATTGACATTCATTGCCTCTGTATAAGAGGTTGTACCTCTGTTGGTTTGGCTAATAATGCAATGATGAAAGTCAACATATGATGTAAAGATGATTTCTTTTGTAATGACATGATGACTAGGTTTGGAAATGCAGCTCAATTATTTCTAAATTTAACAATAACATTTTTACTAAAAGGATGACCAACAGAAAAGAGCCACAAAAGAAATTTAATTGCAGACATATAGTCATAAACCTACAAATCCGTGTGGTTACAAAAGATAAGATCTACGTTGTTATGACATAAAAAGACGAAATGAATTATGTATGGTAAACATAAATTATTATATAAGAAAAGGAATTTGTGGTATGTCCATTTGGTAGAGGTTTTGTCACTTTGATTGGATGTCCGGGTAATTATCTGGGCGTTTATGAATTTTACTAACTTGATAATACTAACTTCTAACTATTAACTAGCGGTTCGAAGAAAAAGAAAAAAAAAACAACATAAGGAATGGAAAGTTTATTTGTTTCGTTTTAATCTTTGAAATATGAGACCGGAAATGTGATTTGTGCAACACAAGAACAAAGTGGTCTTATTTGAACTTAAACATCCCAAGCCCTTTTCTCTCTCATCATCCTTCCCTCTTCCTTACAAAGATATACACGAATTTATAAGAGGAAAAATGTTGACACACTTTAATATGATTGGTTGGTTGGATTAGTATAAGACGTGCAGATAAAAATGTAAGTCGCAGTGCTGGACCATAATCATCGTCGAGACGATTCCCGTATGTTCATCATTAATAATACAAATAGGTTTTCGTACAAAATATTAAAATAAAATTAATTAAATGCGAGTAAGTTTTGATCCTTACTACCCAAAAAATATATTTCTGATAAAAATATCAATGAACAACAAAAATATGATAATAATCAAATAAATTCTATCGAAGAAACTATTGATGACATAAAACAAAGTTTAAATGTTTGGACAATACCAAAATCAAATATGGATACAATATATAAAAGAGGAACTTTTGATTATTTTCAAAGCAACTCAATCAAAATGACATAACAAACTATGTATATCGGTCAAAATCAATAAAAATTAAATTTGTTATCGTTAAAATCTATTTTATAACATAGACAAAAAT
Organism: Lactuca sativa; assembly: GCF_002870075.4. NCBI lineage: Eukaryota > Viridiplantae > Streptophyta > Magnoliopsida > Asterales > Asteraceae > Lactuca > Lactuca sativa. The sequence continues at coordinate 51,415,173 of NC_056626.2, read as the reverse complement.
ATAAATTTCTTCATATCGATTTAGTATAAATTGCTATTAAACCTTGATTTAGAATTGGTATTGTGGTGCTACTATCCTCCTAATTTTCAGAGATAAAAGACATAAAGATTTTCAAAATTCCATAGTTATGGCAGAAACGAATATTGCAAATGGACCAATTTATTTCAATTGTTATCCAAATTTTTCTGTAGAATTATTTGATAAAAGTATATTAAATATATTAGTTTTAATTGTAGAAACTAAAAATTTAGAATTTATAGATAATACTAAACCTTTAGTAAATAATTTATCGTGTTTGTTATAAGACTATGACAACCACTTTAGAACCAATAAATGGTTTATCAAGTCCATGAAATGGAACAATTATTTTTGAAGCAAATACAAATCATACTTAGGTCCATATGCATAGAAGTCTTAAATGGTTAGAAATTACTCAATCATGTAATTAGAATTCGTAAAATGCTATTGAGCCAAAAGCTTTAGATTCTTCTAAGCAAATTTCTAACATAATTAATCAAAGTGATAAATCAGTTGATATAAAATTTTCTTCTATAATTCTTTTATCATCATGATTTCCAACGAGTTCGATTCCAAAAGTTGGCACTTCAAAACCTTTGTTTTCAAAATCAAGGTCTTTAAAATTAAAAACTTTTGATTACACTAATTCTATTCCAAAACCACTTTATCAAGAAGAACAAAATAATAAAACTAATTTACCTAGTCCTACTAAATCTGAATTTGCGGATGAACTTTAAAATTATAAACAACAATTATGAAAAATAAAGTTCAAATAAATTGTAATTCTAAAAATCAATATTTGCAATTTTCTTAAAAGTCTTTGGAAATTATTAAATAAATCCACCAATACTTTAAAAGAAAAATAATTAGAAAATGAAACCTTAATCTCAATAGTTAAAGATTCAAATTACACAAAAAAAAATGTCTCAAAAGTCTCGAAAACTAATCAACTTGTCAAAATTAGACGATTAATAAGAGATATGTATCTTTTACAAATTGCAATAAAAAATTATAGTAAATCAATTAATATTTATTTTAAAATCCTAATAAAATATACTTGTTAAAATGTGTTGTTCTATAATACAAATCAGTTGTTCAGAAACTAATAAATTTTAGAATGATTTATGTTAGGATCACTACTAGTCCAACCATGCCAACATAGAAGAACAATGAGGTTTCATTTTTTTAAAACCAATTGGTGATAGAAAGAATTACTCATTGTCTTATATGCTAGCATTTAGCTTCTTTTTTTTTTTTACCGATGTGGGATTGGGTTTGCATCCCAACAATCCTCCCCATAAACCCAAGTTCCGTTCTTGGCCTCCCCTTCAACGATTGTTTATTGGATCCAATCCTTTTTCATATTGCAGATGCTTCTTGGGACACGCTCACCTGACTGGGGCCATCAGGAAGACTTTCGATACAAGGCTTTAGGATCAACTTCGTTGGACCGAAAATTACTGGGGATTGCACCACCTGCGCCGATCACATCATCCGGGCTACGACCGTAACTCTAATACCATTTGTTAGGAAGTAAAGCGGATAACTAGCAAAACTATAAGCACACAAGACACAATATTTACGTAGTTTGGTCAAGGTGACCTACGTCCAAGGGTAGGAGGGGGGTATTCTTTTATTTCAAAGCTCTCAAACAGAGGTTACAAGTACAAGTACATAGAGATTCGCCTATCACTCTAGAATTCCAGATACCAAATAACCTAGCATACATCCCTATTTATACTTGATGGATGAGACCTAAAACTCTAATAGGCCAAGCCCATTGGCCCATAGGCCCATAAAGGTGTCAACCAATCATAATCCGTCATGTAACATCTTCTAGAACATTCTTCCAGGTCATACAACCTATGAGCATCACCAACATACATGATGCCATAGTGGAGCGTCATGATGTACAAGCGGCACATCATAAACACTAATGGACCAACATCCATCATGGTGGCACAACATGGTATAATCCTTGAGCAATACAAACTTTTGAGCACCCTTGAACGATCTTGAGCATCATAGAGGACTTCATAGCATACTTGGCTCATCAAGGACCAAGATGATCCATCTTGTGCCATCATGGCGCACCTGGAATATGGATGGCGTAAGTGGCTTCAAGTGTGGCACAAGAACTTCAAGGTTGGAGTAACATCATCATCTTGGTGAAACAATAACATGCAAGGCGCAACAAGGCCATGCTTGGCGCAACAACCTACTCTAGGGCGCAACATGAGTACCCCATGGCGCAAGAGGGATACCCCATGGCGCAAGAGGGATACCCCATGGCACAAGAGGGATACCCATTGCACAAGATGGAGTACCTTGGCGCAAGAAAAAGTGTCTTTGGTGCGACAACTGAAGGGTTTAATACAAACAATCCTATGTGTGCATGCAACCCTAGATACGGATCTATGCTTTCACTATTAGTCATACAATATTATGAACACAAAAGGAAACCTAGCATACATCTACTATTTTTGAAATTGACATAGGATAATAAAATACATACCTTTTGTTGTTATATAGTAATAACAACTAATTCCTTGAGTTTCCTTAGCTCTTGAAAGCAAGTACCACAAGTGTAGTACCTCTAATGGCTCACAAATACACTTTGAGTGAGAGGATGAATATGAGAGAGAGGAGGAAAGGTACTAAGCTCCAAAATTCGGCCCTAGTAGGGTTTTCCCAAAGGGGTGGTCGAACTCTAGTGCCTTAGGGTGCTATTTATACTTGAGGCTAGCTAGGGTTTCAAGATGGAAACCCTAATCCCTTAGCTTAGGGCCTAAGCAAGTCCATGGACTCCTTTCCTTAAGCCCTTGGACGAAAACTCCTAGATCCTTCTAGGATTTTTGTTCAATCCTTATTAAAGGTGATCCAATAGCCCAAAGTCTCAACTATCAAATAATTACAAAACAACCCCTGTACTTTTAATTAATTCCTTTAATCCTAAAACTAATTCCTAATTAATTTCTGATTAAATAATAATTAATAACATGATTCCAAATTAATATATATTATTCATATAAGATATTAAAAAATCATATACCCCAATTTATTATTCTTAACAATAAACCAGCCTCTCTCCTCAACAGTCATGCTATCTAGTCACCAGTGTGAAGACAACCCAAACAGACCATGCTCACAATCGGGTCAAGTACATACCAAAATAGTTATGGACTTAGACACTAATCCAACAGTCTCCCACTTTGATAAGTCTAATAACTATTCTGCGTATGACTTCAGAACTTGATCAACAATCGTAGCTTTCAAAAGCCGCTGTCAACTCTGATCTTATCAGATGCGTGTCCTTTAGATAAGGGATCATATATTCCTCCATTCTAGATATCGTATGAACTGAGACATGGATTTTAATCATACTCTCTGTTCACGTGTTGTTTCCTAATTTCCGATTTATGACGACTAATAACAGACTACAATTGAACACATCAACTTATTCCTGGATTGGCCAAGCGCTTAGGGTGTCATCACTAAATCATCAAGGGGCTCACATATATCGCTTTTATCCCACTTTGGGTAAAAGGAATGGATAAACTTCGACTCAATGCTAGCTTGCACTCACTCACCGAATCATATACAACAATAAGTTTTATAACACCAAGTTACTGGTGCGTTAACATATTATGAATGTGTAACCAACTCGCAAGATACAACTCACACATCTTGGTTTCAAGAATATAAGATATTATCGTCTCACCAATCACTCGTAATAAAATCCATGAAGCGATCCAAGTGAGCGTGGGTTTATTCCAATACTCTAATCTTATAGTGACATTCATGAACCATGCAGCAAACTTTTGCTATGTCTAAAACACTATAGACAATCTACAGTCAGATTCATGATAGTATTCTTTCATTCCTACTTCCAAAGAATGAGCGACTGTGGAGGGTTTGAATAATCTTATTATTCGGGAAGTCAAGACATGCAAAGTGAAACACAAGAATAATACTAATCATATATGGCCCCAAACCTTTTAGTATAAATAAAACACCTTTTATTTAATCACCGTATTGATTACTCATTATTTGTTGTTTCGGGTAATCAACTTCTTACTTGAATTATAACAACAATTGTCCCATGCTCATAGCCTGCACACTATGTTTTCCTATGGTCTTTACTCTGTGAAATAGATTAAATGAACACATTTCCAATGATTCTCATTTCATAATTCCTAACCCGTTAGTGCAAGAATACAACATTCTCGCCACTACTAGAATATGTTAGATTCTAACATTTTATGCAACGGTCCTTTCGTAATATCACAACGCCAAAGTCACCAAGACTTTGCCAATGAAATTGCAAAGCACTCTATTGGAGATTGTTACAAGACTATTCCATAGTCATGAAGTCTCATATTCAAAGTACATTCCTTTGAACATCCTTCTTGCATAGAAGTTTCTAATCAAGACATAGATTCTTAACGTCCAACTCCTAATAAGGAAACATTTCCATATTTGCCATATGAAAACTCATTTAAAATAGAGTCTTATCTATTCATAATAATGTCAATATGGTCCATCCATGAATATACTTCCAACTGTCCACAAGTGACCAATCCTTGGCAAACCTTCGATTATCCTTGACAGTTGTTTAATTATTTTAGTCAATTCCGGTTCTATTTCATTTTTCCCTCTAAGTGCCCTAGGCATTTGGAAATTTTAGAACGGTCAAATATTACAGCATATGCAATTGATCCTATACCCGAAGCGTATGGGATACAATTCATAATGAAAGACGTGATACTTTACCAGTTTCTTACTATAATATTGTCATAATATTTCTATTGCCGTGTTCTCGAAATACGAACTATGAAGAGGGATGTCGTAATCATAATCGTATTTTGAGAATGCAAATAATAAATATACCCTTGACTAAATACAATTAAAATTTCTCGATCTAAGCTTTTCGATTGGAAACGAAGTATAACATTCTCTCCCTTAATTATAGCAAAAAACAACTTTTCTACCCCTGCAACTTTGCAAAGTGAAACTTTTGTTTTTCTATAATTAATATTGCCAACTTGCATTACTTAAATAATAATCATGCTCCCACTAACATGATGATTATATCCATTCCAACATAACATTTATGCTCCCACTAGCTTTGACACATATTTAGAAACCAGCCAGACTTCTAGAAAACCATACTTATTGACTTCCAAAGTTCATTGTTTCTAATACGATATGCTTCAATAAGCCTTTATCTAAGCTTCTCAAAATCACACACCTTTCCTTAGACAGCTCACATAGGTGTCTATACTAATTCAGAACTTATTTTACTAAGTCCTAAATGTTTAGACTAATTGCCAAATCTCACAATTCGAACTATGAAGAGGGATGTCGTAATCATAATCGAATTTGAGGATGCAATTTACATAATCGCTATCTCCTTAAAATCTCTCTTAGTGAAAGCGTTTCCTCATAATCATTTTCATGAAGGAGAGAAACCTTATGACACTTAGATTTTATGGTGTATGTGTTCCTATCCATGTGAATTTGCCATAACCATAATCGAAAGATAATGTTTGTGACAAATTCAAACTCTTATGTACAGAACTTGTTCATTCTTAATCTCTTGCCATCAAGGGTCCCACTATTGCTTCCAAGTTATCTAGCAGCTCACTTATGCCAGTCAATGTACTTATATTGAACAAGGTGCTTGCCTTATGCAGTCTATTGAGAACTCATAGAACTCATATGCATAATCACTCAATAGGATTGGCCCAAAAATAGAATTTTGTCAACACGATAGGTTACAAACCTTAAGTCGTGTGCTAGTGTTTAATAGGTTTACTCTTGATTAGTTCTTGAATTTTTTTTCAAGATCTTCAGACTCCCACTGACCTCTTGACATATTAGATTCTCTTATCAAGAAACATTTCTTGATAAAAACATCACACACATTTGGTCTTAGTTGGTCATTGTCTTTTCCAAGACATCACAACTTACCAATTTCAAATGTGCAAGAGTAAGAAAAACAAATTTCTACTTCACATTTGATGAGTGTGTGTCACTCAATTCACAATCTTGGAGTACGATTCTAATACTTGATTTTGGAACGAAGTATGACTCATCCTTTTGATTTAACCATTTCAACAATTTCCGATTCCTCTTCTTAGCCATACTAGTGCACTAAGATGTCCTTAGAGGATCAATTGTGATATGGTTCTTAATCATTAAGATGATCATAAAATCCGGTACAAAAGTACTCTCCCTTCTTCTTAGATTGGAGAAACTTTTATATTTATGCCTAATTGATTCTTCTTATTCGTTCTGCCATTCATTGAAACTTTTCAATGATTCATAATTACATTTAATCTTGTAAGTATAACCACAATTACTAGAACTTTTGGTAAATTATGACAAATAGTCTTATTGTTATTTGTGGTGGACTTGACTAGTGCACAACATTGTGTTCTTGTCCTTTAGTCATTCACTTGACTCACATACTTGTGTGATCAAAGAATTAGTCTTAATTTCCGAAGTACCAAGATTTTCGTACATCACATGATTCAAATCATATGATTCCAAGTTTCTGTCCAATTGAAACTTTGGTGATGGGAATCTTTCCTTACTTAGAAAATTTTGACACTACCATAAATAACATAACTAAGAATCACATCCATTTATAGAAATACACAAACATCAATTTTTCACAATGATTTCATTGCAAGTATATATAAATAAGACAAATCAAAATTTATTTTATTCATAAAAGCAGCGGAAAACATGTGCTTACAATGCAAAATCAACTGAAAAACTATGTAATCAAATATTCCTAACAACTTTATCATAATTTCTAAGCTCAAAATCTAATCTTCGAATCCATGCGATCGTGATCCATTTCTTCGTGATCAGACTCATTTTGCTCCTCCATCAAGCTTCCTCTTTTTTCTCAGATTTTGAAAAACATTCAAATGTAATCTTATCACATTATGTATTAAGAGTCAATGAATAGGAACTTAATGGAGTTAGATAGTGGATTTTACCTGAGGTAGAGCGATACTTCTTGACTCTCCCATCTCTTAGATTCTTCAGGTCCTCTAGGCAGCTTCATATCCAACACCCCTTCTCTTGGCTGTAGAAACATGTGGCTTCTCCTGGAGCGACCAAGGAAGCATGGCTGGTTGAATTACCAGACAAATATGCTTCATTACTTTGCCAAATCATTTCTGATTCAGCAGCAATAAGCATGTAAGTTAGGTCAATGAGGGTCGCGTCAAGATCCATCATATAGTACTCTCTTATGAACTTATCATATGATTTAGGGAGTGACTGAAGAACCCAGTCTACAACCAACTTCTTTGGAAAAGATGCACCCAACATTGCAACCTATCGATGTGTGATTTCATCCCTAGGACATGAGCACACATGGATTTTCCATCTTCATGTTTCATCGCCGTCAGGGCTTGAGTGATTTTGAACTTTTCAATTCTTCGATCTTGTGTGTTTGGGAGAACAACAGGAGGAGGTGGAGGAAGTGAAACCAAGCTAGTCCACAATGCAAGGATCGATCTTTCACCACCATTGTGTAACAGACTTTCACTTTGAGCAGGAAAACCTTTTCCATGGGATTCAGGAAGACCATGGTTAGATTCATACATCTACAAAACGGGAGAAAAATCAAGTTAGTTGATTGATTGAGCCCTTAATAAATCTCCCAAATGAGATATTAAGGCTAGGAGCCAACACAATACTCTACAACTTGGGAGAGGGATGCCGTAACCCAAATTGCAGAACATTTGAAGGTAAGTGAATGATGATTCACTAATTTTTCACCATGAAAAACGAAAAGGAGATTAGGTTTTAAATGTATTGAAAACTCCTAGATCTTTTGAGATTCATTGAACTTTTCAATGGCATGTTTAAATCTCGATATGCCCCCCGATTTGTGATTGGGATGCCGAGGATCACAAAACAGGGTGTGAATAACCATGCAAATATACATGGTGCCCCCAATGTTACAGTCATCTATTCGATGTGCCATTTAACCACACACGCTCCACCGAACTATGACAAACATTGAGTCACCCTATGCTACCTTTTCTTAGAACCATTTAGTGTGTCGGTTAACCACACATGTTCCACTAAAGTCTTTGCAAGGGTACAAAGTGTAATTTCATGGAATTGCATCAAATTCACTTTTGCCTAAAGTAACTAAAATTGGGAATTTTGTAAAAACATTCAGTTACTTTATAATTCATTATACTTTTAATGGAAAGGGGTTGCCCTATCCTACCCGTTCGGCTAACGACCCTCCACCAATAAAGGAAGCGGTGGGTGAGAGTGGACACCCATTAAACGGCTATTTTATAAGCCATAACCTTTTACCCCCTTATAGATCGACTTCGTGAATGAGGCCTACTAACGGTAAGACTAGCAGTTTAAGTTATACATATATAATATTATACTTTTATTTAAATATAAACCATATGATTATGGATTTATTAATTCTCTTTTAATTATACTTTTAATTAACTTAATAAAATCATAAGGGGTGAAATTTGAACTTTTCAGAAAACTAGGGTTTTAATCAAATTTTAAATTTCTAAAATTTAAAACCTTTTAATTTAAAATTTTAAATATTAAAACTTTGATTTAATAATTATCTCAAAATTAAACAATTAATTTGAATTATCAAATCTTGAAGGATTATCTATTAAATTAAACAACTAATTTAACCTAATCCTTTAAATCCCCTAAAATTCGAAAATTAGGATAGGATAATTCAAAAGATCTTTAATTATCTATTTAAACAATTAAAGGATAATTACAAGATATTGTAAGGTCCTGAAAGGATCTTACCAGTGATCAAACAACAATAACAATCAAATAATCAAATAAGAACGAGTAGAATAGAAAATCAAACAAGCTTGCACACGCTTTTCTATTAGAATCACGTCTGGTACAAATTGCGGTTTACAAGAGCTGAGAATACCGAGGCATCAACAACCACAAAAGACCTAGCATACCTCTATATATACTGTCATGGGCCGGCCTTGGGTTACGGCCGTAAACTCATTACAGTGATCGTAAACTCCAAGCAAAATACTATAAGCTATCAAATGACCAAAAGAACCTATTACATGGAAAGCCTAGACCAAACCACTAATTGGACCCTTCAATCTCCCCCTTGGTTTGGTGCTAGCTTTAAATCAATCTTTGTTTATGATCATTACATCATCCAGCCCCATCGCCCCATTCCACATTCGCTTGTTGATAATTTCAGCAACCATCGTGGTATATTCTTTCGCAGCAGACTCAAAAATCCCCTCAACAACTTGAATATGGAAATGGCTCAAATGCTGAATGTCCCATTTTCCAAACTGGTACAAATCCCTTATGTCATATAAACGAATGCACCCCTCCTTCAGTTTGATGACAATAGATACTGTGGTTTCATCAAACACCCAGTAAAGCATGGAGCTTAGAGATCCATCCGAATAATCTTGAAGCACTGGAATTTGTTTGACCTGATTTGTAGCTGGTCACATCACCACCTGAAGCGGATTTCCAGTCTTGGGATCAGTAACACCAGGATGATCCATTATCATAGACTCAACAATCTTCATAGCTGGAAACCCCTTCTTTACTTGGTCTTCCAGAAAGTTCTTGAAGCTTGTTGCTTGCTGGTTATCAGTCGGGTTTGAGAACGGAGATTGAGATAGCTCCGATAGATCCACTCTGGTCCATGAGTTAAAATCATGACAGTCCTTGTAGAGCTCTGTATTGCCGCTCTTTCTGCAAACAATCCACATTTTTAGTGGATCATGAAAACCCCAAGAGATGATACCTGGCCTATCACCATACGTGTCTCTAAACCTTACGGTTTTGATATCCGTAACAATGATTTTGGACTGATTTCCCGGTGCATTCTTGTCAGAACTCCTCTTGAATAAGATTTTTCCCTTCTTGGCAGCCTTCTCTTGTTTATCCCAAATGATCTCTGAAATATGCGAAGCATGGATGGGCTCTTCTTCGAAGCGATTCACGACCCGTGAGGTATCAGCAGTTGGCACAACAATGGGATGAGCCTGAGAGTGAAGATTAATTCTATACTCATCAACAGTAGTCTTGTACTTAACACCTAAATATTCTTCAAGCCTCTTCTTTAGATCAAAGTAGTTGGAGGTCAAAAGATTAAAATGAGCTTGGAGCTTAGAAATCTGTTTGGTCTTTGTTGCCCCATCTTCTTTAAGATCAGAGACTTGAATCTTTAAATTCATATTTTCACTTAGAAGATCTTCAACTTGGATGCTAAGCTCAATGTTCTTCTGATCAAGCACATTTACTCTTTTCTGAAGTTCATTGATTACATAATCTTCATCTCTAGACTGACCTTCATTAAAAACGATCCCTTTTGCCTTAGAAGCAGTTGCACCGATTTGCTCTTGTGCCAAAAACTGAGCCAAACGAATGGAAGCTTCTTCATGATCTGCCCCAGGAGGAGAGAACCCTGGTGGTATAGAGGGACCACCGGTTTCAAAAATGATACTAGGGCCTTCACTAAATGGTTCTGCGGTTACGATAGCCGAAGTAGTAGTTGGAGTAGTAGGCACGCCTTGAGAAAGGCTAGAGTCCAAAAACCCGACCCTAGGATCTCTTCTTCTCCTTTTTGATGGAGGATGCATTGTCTGGTCTTCTTGTTGATCATCTTGAAGTGGTTCAAATATGGGCAATGCAATGTCAAGGGAAGGAATCTCTGACACTGTCATCGTAGGAGTTGAAGAACCAACCACTTGCTCTTGAGAAACGGGGGTTGAATTAAAAACATCTTCCTTTTCCCTTGTCTCCGTTACTGGGATGGTAACATCACTAAAATTATCTAGCAGAGAGTTAAGATTTACGCTTGCTAAGAAGTCATCATTTCTTCCAAAAGTCTCAGGAATGTCATCTTGATCAAATCTAGTAAGATCAAGGTCTTCAAACTGGTTAGGCTGGGCAGTGTTCTTAGATGATCCCTCGTTGTAATCTCCTTCTATTTGAACATTTTGTAGATTATGTTCCTCTGCAACTGATACGGCATGAGCATAATTCTCTTCACCTTTTTGATCCGATATTGTGACCACATCTCCTTCTGAAATAACCCTTTCCGATGAAGTATGCTCTGAAGAAATTTTGTCTGACGATCTATGAGACTCGGTTGCTTCGTTCGGTTCGGAAAATCGTCCGAACTTGACCAATGGATACAACCCCTGAAAGACTACCTTCCCCCTACGGTTTTGCTTAATGAGCCCAATACTATGAGCACCCAAAGACTTCATATCCAATGTTTCTCCATCCTTCACCAGATTGGGAAATTTCTTGTTGATGAAGAGCTGAATAAATCGAGGGTACATTAAGAAAGTATCCCGAGTAGTGGAATTAATGTTGACTACAAACTCGTCTAGAATAAATCTAGAAAAGTTGAAGCCGATCCCTGTAGCGAGAGAAACAATAGCGCCAATGTTTCTCAGGGAAATCTCATCAACACCGAATCTTCTGCCGGAGATGCAGCTCACGAACACGTGGGCTAGAAATCTCCAATAGGGCGGCCGAAGTTTCTTCATGGTTGGTGGAGTATCACCCTCGTATCCCATCCTCCTTAGAATCTTTTGAGCATCACTAATACCAATTTCTGTGGGAAAGGTAGGAAGGTCGTTAATCAGCAGAGTCTCTCTCACAAAGTTCTCATCAATGACAATCTTGCATCCCTGAACGATCGCATCTACAGTGACAGCTCCATTGTCATCCCTTGTCATCTTGGCAGTCTGCCAGAACTCACAAATCATTTTCTGGTACACCGCAGTGTTCATCGTAATGGCAGAGGCCAAGCAGCATTCTCGAATTCCGTGAATCATCGACTTGAAATCCTGATGTGCCACCGGAGGCTCAGCAAGAATCATCGCCAGGTTGTGCATATCTGCAAATTTCAAGGCTGCCATTTTATCTGCACTAAACCATACCAAGCGAGACAAAAGAGAGAAATGAGCAATTAAATTTTAAATGATTTAATTTTTGACCCCAAAATGAAATAATAATTTTTTAATTAAAATTTGGTCAAAGTCAGAGTTTGCGGTCAACATCAGGGTTTGCGGTCAACGAGGGTTTACGGCCGTAAACCCTTGACCGTATGCTAATGACCATTTGGGGAGTTTACGGCCGCAAACACCTTACGGCCATAAGCTTCGACCGTAAACTCCAAAAACCCTTTTTGTCGATTTCAGCCTAAAAAACACAGTTAATCACACAACATGATGCATATTCCTGGTCGAAAATGCAGTACCTTCAAGAATATCGGATTAATTTCGCAAAATTCGATGAATTTTTTTCGGAGGAGAGGGAGGATGAGAGAGTTTGCGGCCGAAATCAAGAAACTGATAGAGATTCCGACTGTAAACCTCCTTATATACCCACCTTTCATTTACCTGATAACCACACAGTATAAGGCAGTCTCTAACACAGTCCAATATTTTTCAAAAATTTTATAAACAAATCTTTTGAAGATTAATATTAAAACTAAAATTAAAAATAAAATAAAATTAACTTTGCAAAATTAAAAATAATAATATATTTTTTTTATATTAGCAGTTAACAAAATAAAAAATAAAATTAAAATTAAAATTAAATTAACTCCAACTAAAATATACAACTTAAAAATTTAGTTATTGAGAATGAATTTGTGATGCTGGGATCAAAGTTGTTGGACAGCCTTATTCCACTTGTCGGTACCCTTATTTTCACTTCTTTGTCTGATCGATCGCCAGCGTTGTGGTCTACTTAAACACGAAACATTTGTGACATAACTTTGGAATATTTACCAATAGAATGACATTTTTAGCCCTTATTCTTAAATAGATTTCTTAGGGACCATTTATTTGACGATAACCAGGGATATTGTTGTCCACCTAAATTGAGCAGCGAGATCTACAGACAATCTGTATGTGTTCAATTTTTATTGTACTAGAGCATGTTTACCGCTTCCTGATATGACCCAGCCATCAAGGACTTCCAGAATACTCCTTACACAGGGTGAGCAGACAATTATTAAGAGAGAAGATAGATTTAGAATGCATATGTTGTACGTCCAGGTCGGATCTCTTCCAATCACGCAAAGGATGAAACATATGACTAACTGAGGTTTTTAGAGGGATTGAGAAGAGAATGGTGCATATACTGTGTACCAGGTCAGATTTTGAGTCACGCAAAGGAGACAGTATATGGCTAACAGATAGAAAGAATTGCATAGAGAGAAGATGTAGAGATATAGAATTGCATATGTTACAGTCCAGGTCGGATCTCTCGATCACGCAGAGGAGGCAACATATGAGTAACAGACAGAAAGAAAGAAAATAACCTTCTACAAACCTAATTTATCGGAATTCCCCAGTCACCCCATCCAACCGGAATTAAGGACAGAATCCGCACATCGAGGAGAAGTAAATCCACAGTTCTAGATACGGGTTCATTAGTGTGACCAGTAGATTCTCATGTATATCTCCCTGCTCAACCTATCTGAGCGTCGCATTGTCAGGTTAAATGGATCTAACTAGGTCAATGTTTGTCAAGTCCTTGAATTTATTAAGTTTAACTCTCCCTAGTCAAGTCCATTTAAAATATTTCGTGCCTACCAGCGCATCGAGCACAGAGCGTAGACAATTCAACTTAGGTACGTTACGCAGATTCAGATTGCCCGTTATCACTTGCTAACTTCATTTCCCGTCACAACACCTGCAAACAAGACTATCAGCAATATTTTTAATTTACCGGATTTTTTTATTGTTTTTGGATTTTTGGATTTTTATTATTTTTGGATTTTCTGATTTTTATTGTTTTTGGATTTTTCTCCCCCTAAATTTGTGCATGAGTGAGAATAAAAATAAAATGAAATGCGCAAATTTAAATTAACCTACCTACAAAAACCAAAACAAATTAAATTTTTTTTAGAAGAATTAAGAAAAGAAAAAAAAATTAGAAAAAAAAAAACTTAATCCTCACAATGAATCATTTTCAGAAATCCCACAAGCACATCAAAGTGAGCTTTGTTAAAGGGCTTAGTGAACAGATCCGCCACATTATTTAAAGTGGGAACCTGTTCGAGCTGGATTAGCGAACGTTCATAACAGTCTCTGATAAAATGAATTTTAATATCTATGTGCTTGGTTTTAGAGTGTTGGACTGGATTTTTGGCAATTTGAATTGCGGCCTCATTATCACAGTAAATGGGGGTTTCTAAATAGTTCAAACCATAGTCCAACAACTGATGTTGGATCCAGATAACTTGAGAGCAGCAAGCAGATGCAACAACGTATTCCGCCTCCGCTGTTGAGGTTGAAACAGTGTGTTGTTTCTTACATTGCCACGACACTAATCTGTCACCAAGATATTGACACCCTCCCGAGGTAGATTTCCTGTCAACCTCACAGCCTCCATAATTACTGTCAGCAAAAACATATAAATCAAATTCAGAATTCTTCAGATACCAAAGACCCAATTTTGGGCTACCTTTGATGTACCAAAAAATTCTTTTGACAGCAATAAGATGTGAAAGTTTAAGATTGGCCTGATAACGTGTGCATTGACAAACTGCAAACATGATGTTAGGTCTGTTTACAGTAAGATACATCAGTGATCTGATCATCGATCTGTAGAGTGTCTGATCTACGGATTCGCCATCAGGATCTGGACTCAGGAGAGGTCTTTTAGCCATTGGCGTTGATGCAGATTTGGCGTCGTGAAACCCGAACTTCTCAAGAATATCTTCCACATACTTGGCTTGATGTAACAGGATCCTGGTTGAATTGTGTTTGACCTAAAGCCCCAAAAACATGGTCATTTCCCCCAACGAACTCATTTCGAACCGCTTCTTCATAACACCTTCGAATTCTTTGTAGAGCTGTGGACTAGTCGACCCATAGATAATGTCGTCAACATAGATTTGCACAAGTATTTGATCATTACCGACATACTTGATAAACAAAGTCTGATTGATAGTGCCACGAGAGTAACCATGCTCGAGCAAATGCTTTGTCAGAGTTGCATACCACGCTCGAGGAGCTTGATGTAACCCATACAATGCTTTGTCCAACTTGTAGACATGATTAGGAAACTTTGAGTCAACGAACCCAGGAGGTTGATCAACGTAGATTTCTTCCTTCACCTTGCCATACAAGAAGGCTGTTTTGACATCCATTTGGTTAACGGTAAAGTTCATGTAGGAAGCATATGCTAGGAAGATAAGAATAGCCTCCAAGCGAGCTACTGGAGCATAAACTTCATTGTAATCAAGACCCTCGACCTGTCGAAACCCGCGAACCACCAATCTAGCTTTGTCCCGCACTATAACCCCTGAATTATCCTACTTGTTTCGAAAGACCCATCGTGTGTTGAGAGACTGTTTGCCCTTTGGCAACTCAACCAACTTCCAAACCCCAAGTTTTTAAAATTGATGTAACTCTTCATGCATTGCATCTACACAGCTGGGCTCAATCAGAGCCATTTCAACATTCTTGGGCTCTATTTGAGAAATAAAGCAAGAGTAAAGACACGTATTTACATCTCCACTCTGACTTCTGGTTTTAACGCCGTCGCCCAGCTGACTAATGATGTTGTCGATCGGATGATCACGTTGAATCCTTGAGGGTATTTCCTGGCTGATGTCATTAAGCGACAGGAAGATTGTGAATGTTGATACCTACCTCATTTGCTGATTGAGCCACGCCAGACGACTATGCCACAAACTCATTTGAAAATTCTTCAGAAATGAGTAGCTCCATAAATGTTAAAGTAGCAGCGGAAGAGTCTTTGGACATGAACTCTCTTTCTATAGGAGTGAGTGGTGTTGTTTCAACATCAGGACTAGTATTCTGAACTGGAGATTTCGGACTATCAGGATGTACAGATGACCCCCCCTCAGGTGACGCGAAGGACTCCCCCTCAGGCGAAGCAGGAGTCTCCCCCTTAGGTTGTGAAGATGATATCTTTGGAGGTCTATATACAACTTCTTCATCTTCGTCTTCAGAAACATTCTTCGAACTGGAGATAGATCCAGATGATTTACCTGAAGACACATTTATAGACTTGAACAGAGATGTGTAATCAAACAACCAATCCGGACCTACTCGAGCATCCGTCTCATTTTCTTCCAACCAACGCACGTCATAAGATTCTACAACTTGCTTTGTCTTCTTATTATAGACTCTATAGGCAGTGCGAGCAGCATACCCAATGAAGTAACAATCATCGGCTTTGGTGTTGAAATTTGGGTTGGACTCTAAGTGAAAAAGGGTGCAAGGGCAGCCAAAAACACGGAAATGACTGACTAAAGGCTTGTGACCATATAGAATCTCGTATGGAGTCTTCATTTGAGCTTTGTTGATCAACACGTGATTCTGAACGTAGCAAGCAGTGTTTATCGCCTCAGCCCAAAAGAAGACTGGTAGTTTTGGAGTCACACAACATCGTCCTTGCAGTGTCTTTCAAAGTTCTGTTTGTCCTCTCAACAACACCATTTTGTTGGGGTGTGTGAGCGGAGCTATATTGACGCATAATACCATTTTCTACGCAGAAGTGATCGAGTACAGAATTCTTAAACTCTGTTCCATTTTCAGTACGAAGCGCCTTAACCCCGTTGTTGTTTTGGTTCTCAATTAACACAATGAATTTCTTAATCAGATCAGCAACTCCAGCTTTATTGGATAGAAAGAAAACCCATGTAAAACGTGAGAAATCATCAATCACGACTAGACAATAGGAATTTTTGTTAATGCTGAGAATGTTTACTAGTCCGAACAGATCCATATGTAGCAATTGAAGCACCTGACTAATTGAGTTGACCTGTTTTGGCAGGCGTGGTTTTCTATGATGCTTACCTTGGCCACATGACACACACTTCTCAAATGTGATAAAGTCCTTGACAGGCAAACCACAGACCATCTCATTCTTTGCAAGACGATTCAAGTTCTTGGCGTTAGCAAGACCAAGTCTTCTGTGCCACAGCATTGCAGTTTGTTCGGAAATCTTTGGGAAGAGGCACGTAATGTGTTCTGGAAGATTGCTATTCATATCAATGATGTAGGCATTCCCATCCCTTTTACATTTTACAAGAATCCACTCTTCTGGAATGACAAAGCCTGGCTTGAGAATCATACATTCCTTCTCAGTGAAATGTGTAGAATAGCCTTTGTCGCATATCTGAGACACACTCAACAAATTATGCGTCAATTCTGGAGCAAAGTTGACATTTTCGAAACTCAAAACCCCATTTGTGATAGTGCCTCTTTGAGTGATTTTGCCACCTTCTTCACCTGCAAAGGATATGTATCCCCCATTAAAGGATTGAATGTTGTGTAGTTGGGTGATATCTTCTGTCATATGCCAGGAGCAGCTGTTGTCGATGAACCAGGGTCTGACGACATTCCCCCGCAACTGTCCCTGCAAGATGTGCGGGTTTAATTAGATTTGGGAACCCAGGTCATTATTTTCCTGGGTAGTCCCGATGCCTTCTCAGGTTTATTATCATTTACGGATTTTTTAGAGGATGCAAATGATAAATTGGAAGCTAATTTGGGCAACCATTGATAATTAGGTTTTATAACAGTCCCGTGTGGTTTTGAAATCGAATGTTTATTAGTTTGCTTGAAGCATGTGCGTTTTCTACTAGAAATAGTTGAAGACCCACTGCTGCTTCTTGACGAAACCGACCTTGGCTTGGCCATGCTCGGTTTTGGCAAACTGCTTTGGACTTTGTTATGAAAGACCTTTTTATGTTTTTGAAAAACAGCCCGTTTTCTACTCCGATCATTTTTCCAATCATCATACCGAGAACGATTTCTAGAGGACTTTCTAGTTAAAGACCTTCCTCTGATATCGTTCTCTCCTCTTGGAGATTCAAAATGTACAAACATATGATTTTGACAATTTCTAGCTATATGACCACCAATACCACAAGTGTAACAAATCTATTTGTTATTGTTATAACTTGTACTACATTGATCAGATTTGTTTTCCATACTAACACCCTTTCTTCTCTCACAAGAACAAGAACAAGAATTAGGTTGTGAGACAAGTGAGGGTACATTAGTTGGAGAAGCTTGTGAAACTGGTGGTTTTTCAAGATTATCATCACAAACATTAGAATTGTCAACCAAATTATTCAAACTAGTATCAGACACTTTAAAACCATTCATATCAGTATCAAAAGAAACAGAAACACCACAAAAAACATTGTCACTTGAAACATCATAAAAATTATTGTCTTTATTTAAAACTAAAACTTCAGGTTCAGACTCAGTTTTATTTTCAGAAATAGATCCTTCAACTTCGTACTTTGACTGATTCAAGGATTGATCTACATGAGAAGTAGAAATGTTAGTACTTTCAACATTAATAAATCCCCCCGAAACAAAACCAGATGACTTGCCATAAACCATGAATGGTTCATTGGCAATCTCTTCTTTGGACAGGGGTTGAAACTGATATGTATGGTTGAAAGGAGGAGGCACTTGATTATACCCTAGACCCTTTGACTGATTTCTTTTAAATTGCATGCAGTGGTCTATCATATTTGCAACTACCTCACTCGATACATCAAATTTTCTAAAGTCAAAATCAGCAGTTTCAAATTTTCCCTTTAATGATTCAATTTCAGCCACTAGTTCAATGTTCTGTTTCATTATTTAGTCATAATTTTCGCATTTATTACTATAGTCTTACTGAAGTCTCCTAAAGTCCTTTATTTTAGATTCTAATTGGGCTTTAAGAGGTTTTTGACCTTTTCTGAGTTGGTAACCTTCATATCTAAGATCTTCTACTTCCCTTTTTAGTGAGTCATTAAGTTCACGGAGAATTTTTAAGGTTCTCTACTTCGCTACCTAATGTCTCAATTTTCTCATGCAGAATTTTATCATAATTAATACAAGCTTAAGAGCATGAGGGTAGACTTACCTCGTTTTGATTAGGTTCATGAGAAGAAGACACCATCAACGCAAACTGTAGCTCCATCATTTGATCATCAGCTGCAACAATCTCTGCCAGAGCATCATCACTAACCAGTGCTAGGTTGGCATTTTCAGGTCCAGATAAGTTCAGGGCCTTCATCTGATCCTCCCAGTTAAACGATTGTGCAACCATAGCTTTCTCGTTGTTGACCTGAGCACCGCTTCAATTGTTCCCAACTGCAACTATTGTTTTGTCATTATTTAATCTTCTGTCTGGCTGTGGACAATCACGAGCAAAATGCCCTGGCTCGTGGCAATTGAAACACCGCAGCTTTCCCTTGCTGAACCCAACCTTCTAGTCAGCACTCATCCCCCAGTTGTTCTTTCCGGTCTTCTTGGCAAACTGTTTCGCCCTAAAAACTGCCATGGCAATTTGCCATGTAATATCCATCTCTTCAACATCTTCAGGGTGAATCTGATCAAGATCAGCAAATGATAGTTGGGGTGGAAGATCTCCAACTACGAGTGCATTGTAGCAATTGACAAGCCCTATAGCAAGAGCGAGATTTTCATCACCCTCCTTTCCTTTTGAAGAAGAAGCCACATCGGAGGAGGAAGCAACTTGAGCAGCCACGAACGATTGTTTCTGTAAGAAAGGCATGGCTGATGCAGAGGAAGCTGATGGAATGGGGAAGGACTGAACCTGAGCTTGTTGAGTAGCAAATGATTGACCTAAAGAAGGAAAATTGAGAGATGAAAGAGCATTGTTAGAAGAAATTCCAAGGTTCGCAGCTGAGTATGAGTTCACATGGTTGATCTCTCGCTGCTTGTCATCAATATCACAGGCATTGATGACAACCATCACTTCAGCAAGAGAGAGCCGACTAAGATCCTTAGTCTTCTTTATGACAGCTACATTCATGTCCCAAGACCTTGGGAGAGTATTCAGTAGCTTCTTGTTTATCTCAGACTTTGTGTAGAAAATCCCGGCTATAGTCATTTCAGTGTTAAGAGATGTGAACCGTTGCAGCTGTGCTTCAAGAGTTTCTCCAGGAACGTAGTTGAACATATTGAAATGTTGTTGCAGCATATCTTGGCGACTCTCCCTCATATCTTCGTTCCCTTCATAGACCTCAATTAGGGCTTCCCACAAAGCCTTAGCAGAAGTGTACTCCTTGAAACCTTGAGCAATGTTTGGAGATAGTGCCATGGTCAAGGTGGCCAAAGCTTTTTCTTGCTCTTCAACCTTCTCGAAGTCTTCATCAGTATAGTTTTCCATCTTCTTGTCAACCACTTGCCCTGCAACAGTAGTAGTTATTCTGACAGGATCTTTTATTATGCTTCTCCAGATTTTGAAGTCCTTCATTTTTATGTACTGCTCAATTCTATACTTCCATTCTGGGAAACCTTCAGCGGATAAGAGTCTAGGATTCGGGTGGTTGTACCCATAACTGAATCTAGCTCGTGGTGGTTTGTTTGACTTTGAGAATCCATTATTATTATTTAATTAATATGAAACAGAAATTAAATTATTTACAATTAAATTAAGCTTCTGGTCAAACACAGTCAAAACACTATTTGCGGCCGTATACAGAGTTCACGGTCAGAAGAGGGTTCGCGGCCGTAAACTCCGAGTTTACGGTCGTAAGGTGTTTACGGTCTAATGTTCACGGTCTAAAAACAGTTAGTTTCCGGTTTATGAATACTCTTTATTCATGGCTCAAGAACGCAATTTACGGTACAAGAACTTCGAAGAATTTGCAGCCGTAAACTAAGATGACGGCTGTAAGCTAAGGCCGTAAGCTCTTAAACTTGAGAGAATTTGCAGATTTTTCGACGAAAATGAGAACGCTTTTGCAGAAATCACCAACTTTAGTCGCAAACAGATGAGAACTCGGTCCAAAATCGATTGTAGAGTGCTTTTGACGCTAGTTTCGCTCTGATACCAATTGTAAGGTCCTGAAAGGATCTTACCAGTGATCAAATAGCAATAACAATCAGATAATCAAATAAGAACGAGTAGAATAGAAAATCAAACAAGCTTGCACACGCTTTTCTATTAGAATCACGTCTGGTACAACTTGCGGTTTATAAGAGAGCTGAGAATACCGAGGCATCAACAACCACAAAAGACCTAGCATACCTCTATATATACCGTCATGGGCTGGCCTTGGGTTTACGGCCGTAAACTCATTACAGTGACCGTAAACTCCAAGCAAAATACTATAAGCTATCAAATAACCAAAAGAACCTATTACATGGAAAGCCTAGACCAAACCACTAATTGGACCCTTCAGATATGGAATTATCCAAATCCCAAAAATTTGGGAATCTTATCATGGGGACAAGGCAAATTTCGAAATCCAAGGGTTAGACAACCCTAATTTCGAAATCTCGGTGGCTAAGGAAAAGGGTTTGGGAAACCTTAATACAATTCGAAAACTAGGGTTATGAAACCCTAATTTCGAAAATCCAAGCACTAGGGTTTATTAGCCATAAACCACTAATTTGTCAAATTCATACATTTGTATTGAATGTAATTGAAAACAAAAACCAATGGCTCTGATACCACTGAAGGGTTTAATACAAAAATCCTATGTGTGCATGCAACCCTACATACGAATCTATGTTTTCACTATTAGTCATACAACATTATGAACACAAAAGGAAACCTAGCGTACATCTACTACTTTCGAAATTGACATAGGAGAATAGAACACATACCTTTTGTTGTTATATAGTAATAACAACTAATTCCTTGAGTTTCCTTAGCTCTTGAAAGCAAGTACCACAAGTGTAGTACCTCTAATGGCTCACAAACACACTTTGAGTGAGAGGATGAATACGAGAGAGAGGAGGAAAGGTACTAAGCTCCAAAATTCGGCCCTAGTAGGGTTTTCCCAAGGGGTGATCAAATTCTAGTGCCTTAGGGTGCTATTTATACTTGAGGCTAGCTAGGATTTCAAGATGGAAACCCTAATCCCTTAGCTTAGGGCCTAAGCAAGTCCATGGACTCCTTTCCTTAAGCCATTGGATGAAAAATCCTAGACCCTTCTAGGATTTTCGTTCAAGCCTTATTAAAGGTGATCCAATAGCCTAAAGTCTCAACTATCAAATAATTACAAAACAACCCCTGTACTTTTAATTAATTCCTTTAATCCTGAAATTAATTCCTAATTAATTTCTGATTAAATACTAATTAATATTATTATTCCAAATTAATATATTATTCATATAATATATTAAAAAAATCATATTTATATCCCAATTTATTATTCTTAACAATAAACCAGCCTTTCTCATCAACAGTCATGATGTCTAGTCACCAGTGTGAAGACAACCCAAAAGGACCATGCTCACAATTGGGTCAAGTACATACCAAAATAGTTATGGACTTAGACACTAATCCAACAGCAACATCATTCTTGGCCCAACCCTTCAACATATGGTGTAAAAAGGTCCCATTGTTCCTCCATATCATTCCCAAGTGCTCCAAACCTCTTCCAGGTGCTCCAAACTCCCTTTTGTATGGTCCGTTCCTTTGACACTTAACCTATTCCTTTGTCAAACAGTCCATTCCTTTCTCAGATGATCCATTCCTTTGTCATATGCTCCATGAACCCCAAGTGCCCCATTGAGTTCCAAGTACTCCAAATGCTCCATGAACATGATTACGATGCTCCATAAACATGATCCAAGTGCTCGAGACACATTTAACAATCTCCACCTTGACGTGAGCATCCTCTAATCTCCACCTCGAATAAGAACTTCCTCTCCCATCCTGCCATCAAGCCCCAAAGGGGCTTACCTCCTGTGAACATTAACCAAGTTCAAACAATGCTTGAACTTCTCTCTAGGCAACGTCCTTGTCACCATGTCTTCTGAATTCTCCTTCACAACAGACTTTTGAATGGATAACCTGTCATAGAACATGATAGGTTTCTCCATATTCAAAAGAAGACTGAAAAAGACCAACTTCCAATGATCTTTTTATCACCAGATCACTTTCATGGTCCAAGTCTATCAATCCAAGCAAGTCCATAGGTCGTGCATTTGCACCATACACCATAAAAACGTCAAGCGTTCCCTTTAACTGTCGCTAGATCCACTTGACCACTTCCCAATGAGCTTTTCCTCGATTGCCTCGAACCACCAAAAAAGAACCAACAATGTGGATTGCTCACAATAGAACAACCGCAAGAATTTCTCAAAGTAATGAGAAATATATACCTATCCTGCTCTTCTATAACTCTGAATCCCCATCCTTACTATCTTCTTTTTAGCTCCTAAATCGTTCATCACAAACTCATTCTCTAGAAGCTTCTTCAAGTTGTCTTTACCGGTATCAGCATCATCATACACTTCTTCTGTTGGTTGATCAAGGGATTACTTACGTCTTTGCTTATCCATGCTACCCTGCTGTTCTTCACTTGTCACAAAACTATTTGGGGTTTCTGTTTCAAACTCCACCATCTAACTTGCAACTAGATCATTCCCCACAATACTTGTACCACCTCCTCTCTAGTTACACATAGCGTATTTAAAGGTCACATATATGCTAATAATGAATGTTGGAGTTTGTTCTTCTATACACCTGAGAAGATGACATTTCCCTCCCGATGCATATCCTAGAAATATGCACTTTATTTTCCTGCTCTCCAGTTTACAATCATTCACACGAGCATAAGTAGAGCATCCAAAAATTTGTAAACCATTGTTCTTAGAGGGTTTTCTAGACCACACATCTTGAGGAATCTTAAAATCAATTGTAGTTGATGGAGATCTATTTGCTAGATAGGAAGCAATATTGACTGCTTCTGCCTATAATCGCTTTGATAAATCAGTAGATAATCGCATGTACTGAGCATGCTCCACCACTGGTTGGTTCATCCGTTCTGTTATTCCCGCTTTATTATGGTGTTAGCCGTACAATACGATGCCTCAATATATCTTTTATTTTGCAGAAGTTTTCAAACGAAGCCTTGCAGAACTCCAACCTATTTTCTATTCTAGGTGACTTGACAGGGTTCCCGGTCTGTTTCTCAACCATCGTCTTCCACTCCTTGAACCGCCCAAACACTTCATCTTGGTCCTTCATCTTTAGAAAGTACACTTAGGTCTTCCTTGAGTAATCATCAATAAAAGTCACAAATTATTGACATCCACCATGAGACTTCACATGAGAGGGACCCCATAGATCTGAGTGAACACACTCTAGGATCTCCTTGCTTTAGTGTTGAACCGAACTGAACTTCACCCTACTTTGTATCTCTTAAACACAAGCTTCACCAGGTTTAGGTTTTCCATTTGCATCTCCACCAAACAACCCCTTCTTGCTTACATGTCCCAACTTGTGATGCCACAAATTTCTTTCATCATCATACTGATCCATGAATTGGGATACAATCACCGTTACCCCAATCATATAACCATCTAGAATATATAAATCCCATGAGGATTCGTCCTTCCCTTCATAACTACAAGAGCACCCTTGGAGACTCTTAATCAATCACCCTCTCCAGAATGCTTCAATCCATCCTTCGCCAAAGTGCCAAGAGAAATCAAATTCTTTCGAAGTTCTATGATGATCCTTAAATCCAGTTTCATAACCATACCATTATGTATCTTGATCTGCACTGTGCCACTTCCCTTGATATTGCTCACCCAATCATCACTCATCCTGACTGTCCCATTCCACTCTTTGAAGAAGTCAAACTAGTCACGATTGCATGTCATATGATAAGATGCTCCAGAGTCCAAGACCCAAGCATCAACAGAACTAGATGTACAAACTATCAAAACTTCTCCATCATCCCCTTCGTCATAATTTCTTTGAACCACAGCAACATTGTTGTTTCTTGGTCCAACACCATTATCTCGTTTCTTCAGCAATGGACAACCTATTCTGAAGTGCCCATTTTCCTTGCAATTATAACATTTGATGTTTGATTTAGATTTGGAACTTGACTTCCCTTTGTTACCTCCACCTCTATCTGATGTTCTTGCCCTGCATGCGAACAAACTAGAATTGGAAGATTCTTCTCCAAATGAAACTTTTCTTTTCAATTCCTTGGACATCCAAGAATCCTTCACATCATTCACAGTGATCATTGTCCTACCATACAACATGGTATCAACGAAATTCTCATAAGAATTCAGTAAAGAACATAAGAGGATAAGTGCTTGATCTTCATCTCCAATATTTAGATTCACACCTTCTAAGTCCAAGATGATCCTATTGAAGTTGTTCAGATGATCCTTCACTTGGGTGCTTTCAGACATCTAAGAGTCTACAAATGTTGCTTCTGGTATAGCATGTTCGTCAAAGAACTGTTCTGATACTTGTCACACAATTTCTCCCAAATCCCATTAGCACTCGTTTGATCTACAGCATCTCTCAGTACTTTGTATGTCAAACTCAAAAGAGTAGCGTTATGCGCTCTTTCAAGAATATCCACCTTACTTTCAGCCACCATGTCCTTTGGCAGTTTTGTTTCTCCTTCCAGTGCCGCTGTGCATCCTTGTCGAACCAGAAGATCCTTCATCTTCACCTTCCACAATTTGAAGTCATCTGAACCATTGAATTTCTCCATATCAAACTTGTGAGTAGACATCTTCAATCACATGAATACAAACCGCAGCTCTGATACAACTTGTTAGGATCGCTACTAGCCCAACCATGCCAACATAGAAGAACAATGAAGTTCCATTTTCTAAAATAAATTTGTGATAGAAGGGATTCCCTCTCTTTTTACCAATGTGAGATTTGGTTTGCATCCCAACAATTTACGCAAAAAATGGAAAATTCTTTCAAGACTAAATACATCTATATAAATTATCAAAAAAAGATGTAATACGTGAAGAAAAAAATTTATTAAGTTTACAAGAACAAACTATTAAATATTATCAATAAAAAGAAAAAATTTATAGTTTATCAATAATAATTATAAGATATTTTGAAATTTGTAATACTCAATTTGATATAATAAAAATTATTTCCACTACTCGAAATCAAACAACTTGTTAATATTTAACTTTATATTAAGATCATAATTTAGTATCATATGTTTATTTTGATTATTTAAAGGATTTTGAATTCTACAAAGAATATAATGCTAAAAAGAGAGTTTGACATAAAGATAATTATCTTATTGAAGCTTTTTCAGACCTGACTGCAAAAAAGCTTAATAGAAAGAACGATTAATTAAATTTCTTATCAAAATCTAATTTATGGAGATCTAATTAATCACATTAATAAAGAATGATTAACCGTTTGCGCCGATCTTAAGTTTAAAGAAAAACTTTTAAAAAATAGAATCAATAGTAAAAATGAATTAGGAAATTATTGTCAACAATATGGATATCAACCCTTACTCGATGTATTGGTGATACAACCAAAAATTGTTATGCCAAAATAAAAATGAATGAATTAAATATATCAGAAGAATTTAAGGAACAAATAAGAAAAAATGTTTTAAATTCAGACTCTGACTCTGAAGAAAGTACTTCTGATTATCAAACAAATAATTTAAATATTTTAAAACAAACTACTTCTGATTCAATTAATGTTCTCACTCAGAATGATAAAGAACTGCTAAAAAGTTTAGATTATATTAAAGATAAAAATATTCAAGAATTAATTATCAAAAAGATTCTTAGTGCAACATCCATAAAATTCATGAAAAATTTAAACTTTTAAAAGAAATCCATAAATCTTCATTGTTTACAATTTAGTGTTTAAAACATGTTTAATATCAGAGTTTTCCCATAATCATAAATCAAAACATGAGGAGGTGCACGATCATTCCTTTGCCTTCCCACGATCATCTGAGGTACCTAAAACATAACCCAAAACTATATAAGCCTAAAGCATAGTGAGTTTCCCCAAAGTACCAACACAACATATAATCATAATAATAATAGTAAATACCGTGCATACAGAGTCTTTAGTATGACTGGAACGCCCTACTGGCCTACAGTCTATCGGGTACGCTCACATGACCATCAGCATGACTACTACGCCTCATAGGGCATTTGGACTGACTGGTACACCCCAATGGCATGTAGTCTATCCGGGATGCCCTGGGTCTCTTGGCCTTGAGCATATAGCAAGATTGCCTCAACGCAACATACCATCACATATCAACATATACCATATCAAACCCTAGCTAGCTTTTACAGACAATCATACATATCTAACAATTAACTAAGCATAGCATCATCCTATATACCAAGATGCAGATCTAACATATCACTACAACATACAAGAATGTGATAAACCAGGATAAAAATCCAAAGGGGTCGGCCTTGGTGCCTTCGACCCAAAAGTATAATGAGGAAAACTCACCTCGCCAACTCGACATAACTGATGAGGTTCGACTGTGAATCTCAAATCTCTAGCTGACACCTATTTCCACCAAGTGAGCAATTCCATCGAAATTCCAAATACCCAAAACACCCTCAAGATCAAACTTGGTCAAAGTAAAAGTCAACTGGCCAACCCACTAAGTCAACTGAGTCAACCCAGCCAAGTTAACTCAACCAAGTCAACTCAACAAGGCTGACCCATGCAAGTACACAGGGCGTACTCCAGAGGTTGATCGAGTACACGGGGCACACTCCCATATACGCAGGGCATACCCTCGCATCCTCTAAACTCCATTTAGTGCTTAATGGCTTAAGCATTTAAGCCCATATTTCAGATCCATGACCAACACACATCCTAGAGTCATAAAGTTTCCAACTTTATGACTCCACACGCCTAATAAGAGGTTAACACAAGTTCTTAATCCATTAAGACCTCATATAAGTTTCATAGAGCAAATCTAACGAAAGGGACTTCATTTTTATGGCTAAGGACCCTTCCAAGGGTATGAAAGGACACTAAAAAGGACAAGAACAACCCATGCACGAGATGGGACTTTTGGGACAAGAAAAGAAACATAAAACACCAAAAATGGGATCTAACAACCTATATGTCAAGGTATAGACTTTATACCTTCTGAAGCTTCCTAAGAAGGCAAAGATCTAGATCCACAAGCTTGCTTCCACTTCAAGGGTCATTGATGCAACTTCTTCCTTCTTCAACACACCAAAATCACTCTCTTGAGCTCAAAACACACACTAAAAGGGATAGCGTTTGCAAAAACATATCAAAGGATATGGAGGCTGAAAAGGTGAGGAGAAATGAGACTTAATTTTACTTAAATACCACCCAAACCCTAAAAATTAGGGTTTCCTCCTGAAGCTCGTACGCCCCATGTACATAAGTGTACGCCCAACATACTAGGGCGCACCCTAGTATTCTTATCGTACACACATGTTCGCATGTCATACTCATCCTGCCATCATTATGAAATTGACACTAGGGCTCAAAGGATAACTTCTTGAACTTAGGGACCAAATTTGCATGAAATAGAATTATAGGGACGAATTTATAAGTACCTAAACATCGGGATCTTACAATTCTCCCCCACTTGAACTAGACTTCGTCCTCGAAGTCTGCTGTGGTGAACAACTCTGGATAATACTGTCACACCCCAAATCGAAACGGTAGAAACGTTCGTGGATGGAGGACGTCATGTATAGTATCACAACAATTGCGTCATAGTAATCAAAGTAAACACAACCATTACATTGAATATATATATATATATATATATATATATATATATATATATATATATATATAAGGTGTTTACATCTGTTTAATACATAGTTTCTATACATCAAAAGTATAGCAAAATATAAAAGACGTGGTTCTATACGCTCCGTCTTCTCAAAAGCTACAGAAGTACGTGTCTACTGATTTCCTGAGAATACAAGCGATTTTGAAAAAGTGTATCAGCATTAAAGCTGGTGAGTTCATAAGCATGTTTTGTAAGGAAAATCTGTTGGTGAATCTGTGAAATGTTTGTATGTTTCCAAGAAAATCCAATATTTTCTTAAATAAAAAGGTAGTCTTAAACCTTAAGACCAATTGTAAGTTCGTTATTGAATTATATTTTTGTGTATGAAAGTACTTGTATGAAATCCCTGGCTACCACCAGTAATGTATGTAATGTGTTGTATGAAAATACTGGTTAACACCAATATGTATAGTATGTTTTGTTTGAAACCCTGGATAAAACCAGTATGTATGGCATGTTCTGTATAAAATCCCTAGATAGCACCAGTATGTATAGCAATTTTATTAATAAAAATAAAACCATGTATTTTATCCCCTGGAAATCCTCCAGTATAATGTGTAGTAGTTCTATTAATTAAAATAAAACTAATGAAGAATGAATTCTCGTAAACAAAGGTTAGTTTATACTGTTGTGAGTTTGTATAACCATGCTTGATATGATCTAGTGACCTCCACGACGTTCTTCAGGCGTCGGATGTTATGACATTTGTCACCCCAGGCATGCCTGCCTAACTATAGCTAGCAGTTCATGTGTGGGATAGTAAATCCCGAATAGATCTATTCATAAATCTCATGCTCTCCCTCTTGGAGACTCTGGTTATACTATGATAGGATTTAGCCCGCACCCCGAAGGGTACAATTGAAGTGATGTCTCACAACCATGTAATAACTAGTTTACGTGTAATTTAATGTTCACTTGTACTTGAATCTATAAGTGTACCTTGTAGAGTAAAATAATTATACTGAAATAATTATTTAGTATGATACTCTTGTATTCAGAAAGTAGTAATGTATACCATAAACTATATCTGTCATAGTTTACATGATTGTTAATGTATAATCCTGAGATGGTAAAACTATGTATTGAAATCCCAAACTCTACCTATTATAGTTTGCATGTGTGTTAAGTACTCGGTTTGTGTATTGTTCTGAAAACTATGCAATTATAGTTGTGAGTTAAAAACTTCCTTTATGCTCAACATGTTGCAAAAGGGATAAGATGTCTAAACACTTTATAAAATGTGGTGATTCTTTTGGTTGTATCAATTGCATAAGTTTTAATGTTGTTGAAATTTTGTGTATAAAGTTCACAGAAACTATTTGTGTTTGGCTTGTATCCCCCTTAAAATGGTTAAAATAATAAAAGCGTAGGGGTATGAACTCACAGTTGGATGCGTATATGTGTCGGACAATGAGACTGGAAATGAGGACCCTCAAGTTGTTGTACGTGAAGTTAACGGAAACCTAATAATAATTAAACATATTTATATTTAAATTAGCGAATCCATTAGTTAATGTATTAGAAAAACACTTGCTTTTGGTTAAGGAATGTTACCGAGACTTGATCGAGGTGGTAAAAGTAGGTTTTCAGCCAAGATTCTGATTGAGGCTGATTGTGGCCATGAAGGGTTTTCGGCCGTGAACATCTTTCTGCGTTGAAGGGTTTATGATCTTTGAAGGGTTTACGATCGTGAACTGATTTCGGACCTTGAAGATTTGAAGATTTGAAGGGTTCACGGTCGTGAACTCAAGAACAACAATGCTCGTTTTGATGAAAGGATGAATGTTTGATGCTCCAAAACAAGTTCCAAGGTGGATTGGGTGATAGATGAAGAGAAAACTTGAGTTTTCGGTTGATGGTTTTAAAGAGAGAAAGTGTGTTTTTGGCAAGCAAAAGTATAAATGAGGGTAGGAACACGTACATATAGGCTGGGTTCATGGTCGGCGGTGGGGTCCACCCAGCCATGAATGGTTTAGGGCCATGAACAGTTCGCGGCCGTAAACACCGAAATCCACGAGACTTGGCTGATTTTCGAATAAAAACTTGATTTTTCGCACGATTTTAGTCCCAATACTTAGATAAATTAAATTTATATATACTAAGTTGTTTTCAACCCTTACGAGCTTGAAAATTTTGACAAAATAAATACAATTCAAAAAATTTTTATTTAACGGGTTTGACTTTCGTTGACTGAAAAAGGTTCGGGTTGTCACATCGTCCCCCTGATAGAGGGAATTTCGTCCCTAAATTCTAACATAGAATACATTCATGGACTCTGAAAACGATGTAGGTTAGGGCTGTTTACGGGGCGGTTCGGATCGGATAGTAAAAAAATTATAAACCGTGACAACGGGGCGGGTACCTTGCTAGCACTAACCGTAACCGAACCGAATTGCTAAAAAACCCGAACCGAACCAAACCGAACCGTATAAACGCGGGTAACCACGGTTCGGTTCACGGGTATCCGTTAAATATAAAAAAATAATAATCAATCAAAACTACAAACTCCATTTTCAACAATTCTTTTCTAAAAATAAAAAACTCACAAAATTAAAAAAAAAAAAAATCAATGCTTGCTAATAAACCAACTCTTTAATATTATAAAACCAATCATCAATTCTTTGATATATTGATATTTGATATTTATTAATTATTGTTTTTTGCATGTGGCGTTAAACTAATTCTTTGGTTACGAAGGATAATTAATTTGATATCATAAAACCAACTTCACTTCTAGATTTTCTAGAATTACGCATAACAAAACACAATATATTCGAATTACAGTAAAAAAAAAAAGTTAATTCGTTGAGGTTTAAATTACAATCAAATATATTAATATAACCGAATCTCATATATATATATATATATATATATATATATATATATATATATATATATATATATATATATATATATATATATATATATATATAACGGTTCGGTTCGGGTATCCGCGGATATCTAAATATCCAAACCGAAACCGACCCGTAGGTACTCGGTTTTTTCGGTTTCGGTTTTTTTCGGTTTCGGTTTTTTCGGATTCGGTTTTTTTCGGTTTCGGGTTGGCCGGATCGGCTCGGTTTTCCGGTTTTTTTGCACACCCCTAATGTGGGTACTTCCATTGCATTTGATCTTCTCGTTCCCAAGTGAATTCAGGTCCCCGCTTGGCATTCCAGCGGACATTCACTATTGGTATGCGACTTTGTTTTGTTAGTTTGACTTCCCTATCCATTATTTCAACCGGCTCTTCCATGAAGTTAAGACTCTCATCGATTTCGATTTCATCGAGTGGGATTGCAAGAGTCTTGTCGGATAGACACTTTTTAAGGTTCGACACATGGAAGACGGGATGAATGTTGCTAAGCCCTTGGGGTAAACAAAGTTTGTAAGCTACGGGACCGATCCTAGCGAGGATCTCGAATGGTCCAATGTATCTCGGATTCAGCTTTTCATGCTTTCCAAAGCGTATCATGCCTTTCCAGGGTGAGACCTTCAATAGAATGCAGTCACCAACCTAGAACTCCAAAGGTTTTTGCCTTCTGTTGGCGTAGCTCTTTTATCTATCTCTTGAAGCCTTTAGTCGTTCCCGAATTTGTACGATCGAGGGGGGGTAAGGCAAATGTCACTCTATCGATACAACGTATTGAGCGACCTTGGTTTCTCGGATGATTTCTGGGACAATAAGAGAGCTATCAGAGACTTGACCTCTAGCTAGCTGCATGTCACCCACCTCAGCCTAGCACAAAGGGGATCTGCACTTACGGCCATAGAGGGCTTCAAACGACGTAGCCTTGATACTGGTATGATAGCTGTTATTGTAAGAGAACTCGACCAATGGAAAATGGGTATCCCACGACTTACCAAAGTCGATAACGCACGCTCTCAGCATGTCTTCTAGGGTTTGAATGGTTCTCTCACTCTGCCCGTCGGTTTGTAGATGGTAAGTTGTGCTCATATCTAGCTTAGTTCCAAGAGCCTTCTGCAGTGATTGCCAAAATCTCGAGGTGAATCTGCTATCCCGATCGGAGATAATAGACACACGCACACCATGTAGACGGACTATCTCTTGGATGTAGATTCATGTCAGTCTCTACATCTTAAATGTTTCTCTGATTGGCAGGAAGTGGGCGGATTTAGTCAATCTGTCGACGATTACCCAAATAGTGTCATAACCACTTGGAGTCTTGGGCAATTTAGTGATGAAATCCATAGAAATTCCTTCTCACTTCCACTCAGGTATTTTTGGCTGTTGAAGTAGACCTAAGGGCTTTTGATATTCCACCTTAACCTTCGCGCAAGTCAGACACTTGCCCACAAAGGTAGCGATCTCTGCTTTCATGTTTGGCCACCAATAGAGCTTTTTGAGATCCAGATACATCTTATCCGAACCTGGGTGAACGGAGTATCTAGTCTTCTGAGCTTCTTCCATGACAAGCTCTCTGTAACCACCGAACTTTGGGGTCTAGATTTGGTTCATAAAATAGTAGACTCCATCTCCCTTGATCTCCAAGTTCTTTTCCATTCCCCTCAAAGCTTCATTCAACAGGTTTTTTGGTTTCATGGCTTCCAGTTGAGCCTTTTTGATTTGTGCGGACAGATAGGAATGGATGGTCATTGTAAGTGCCTTCACTCTGTTACCTGAATACTCTTTCCAGCTGAGGGCACCTGCTACCACATTGGCCTTGTCGGGATGATAGCGTATTTCACACTCATAATCATTGAGTAGCTCTACCCATCGCTGTTGCCTCATGTTCAACTCTTTCTGATCGACAATGTGATGTAGGCTCTTATGGTCGGTGAAGACAGTGCACTTGGTTCCATAGAGATAATGTCTTCAAATCTTTAATGTGAAGACCAATGCTCCCAACTCCAGGTCGTAAGTTGTATAATTGACTCCGTGTGCCTTCAACTGTCTCGAGGCAGAGGTAATAACCTTTCCTTGCTGCATGAGCACACAACCTAGGCCCTGATTGGATGCATCACTGTAGACAACGAAGTCCTCCGTCCCTTCTGGCAGAGATAAGATAGGTGCGTTGCATAAGGCCTGCTTCAATTTTTGGAACGTAATGTCTTGCTTTTCTTCCCAACTAAAGGCTACACTATTCTGAGTCAGGGCGGTAAGAGGCTTTGCAATCTGGGAGAAGTTCTGGATAAACATGTGATAGTAGCCAGCAAGACCCAAGAATTAACGGATTTCTGTGGGTGTCTAAGGTGATGACCAATTCTCGATCGCCTTGATCTTGGAAGGGTCCATGTGTATGCCTTCTTCGCTAACAACGTGACCGAGGAAAATTACCTTTTTGATCCAGAACTCGCACTTAGAGAATTTCGCATAGAGTTTCTCCGCCCTTAGAGTTCCCAGCACTCAGCTTAAATGTTGTCTATGATCTTCCTCACTTCGAGAATAGACAAGTATATCATCAATGAATACTATTACGACCTTGTCTAGGAAGGGGAGGCACACCCGATTCATCAGATCCATGAGCACCGCTGGTGCGTTGGTTAGACTAAAAGGCAACACTACAAACTCATAGTGACCATATCGAGTCTGAAATGTTGTCTTAGGAACATCACCCTCATGGACTCATAATTTATGGTACCCTGATCTCAGGTCTGTCTTTGAGAAGTAGCTAGCTCCTTGAAGTTGATCGAAGAGGTCGTCGATTTTGGGAAGAGGGTAACGGTTTTTGATGGTAAGCTTTTTTAGTTCGCGATAATCTATGCACATCCGAAAGGACCCATCCTTCTTTTTCATAAATAAGAACGGGGCTCCCCAGGGTGAGGAACTTGGTCTGACGAATCCCTTGTTGAGTAGTTCATTGAGCTGGCTGGATAACTCTTGCATTTCTGCTGGCGCTAGACGGTAAGGGGATTTAGCTACGGGGGTTGCTCCGGGGATCAAGTCGATTCGGAACTCGACTTGGCACTCGGTAAGAATTCCGGGAAGATCTTCGGGAAAGAAATCAGTAAAGTTGCAGACTTTCGGGATGCTCTCGAGGTCTTTAACTTCCTGTTTTTCGTTAACGCCATGGGCTAGGAATGCATGCCACTCCTTTCGCAGATATTTATGGGCTTTGATGCACGAAATGATACGAAGGCTTGAGCTAAGTTTATCACCATAAATGATGATAGTTTCGCCAGATGGAAGATTGAGATGAATAGATTTTTCATAACAAAAGATATCGGCATGATTAGGGCTCAACCAATCCATGCCGATGATGACATCGAAGTTTTTTATGAAAACTTGAATAAGGTCGATTGGAAAGGAATGGTCATTTAGGGTAAGGGTACAACCTATGAATACGTCGTTAGTGCTCTCTTTCTTACCGTTAGCCATCTCGAAGGTGAATGTTTCGGTTAAAGGTTAGGATTTATGCTTGAGTAGATGTTTAAATGTATGGCTAACAAAACTTCTCTTCGCACCAGAATCGAAAAGAATGCATGCATAAGAGTTGTCGAGGAGGAACATACCCGTAACTACGGTGAGATCAACAACTGCTTCCTCCTGGCCCATGGCTAGCACTCTCCCTTTGTTTCCAGCTGCTGCTTTTGGGCAATTTCTTTTGAAGTGCCCGGTCTCCCCACAACCATAACATGCTAGACCAACTCCAGCTCCAGGAGCCTGATTGGTTGGTTGGACTTGTGTCTTACAAAAACGAGCTATGTGACCTTTTTTGCCACAGTTATTCCACAACATCTCGCAGCAGTCTCTATGATGATGAAATTTACACTTATCGCAACTTGGAAGGGTACAAGCATATCTACTGGAAAGTACTTGAGTTGCAGGAACAGCAGCGAGAGTGGTAGCGGCATGAACTGCCACTATTTGTTGTTTCTTGGTGGGCTCCTGCGAAGACTTGCCCTTGCGCTTGTTCCATAACATTTTCTTCTCACCACTCGCCTTTGGTGGTTCGGGAATGGTTGTTACAGGTTCATGATCAACCCCATGATCTATCAAAGTCTGCGCCAGACACTTGGCACTGTCAAATGTGAGAGGCTTAGCATCCAAGACGTTTCCTTGAGTTGGGGGTGTCAATCCCCATATGTACCTCTCAATTTTCTTGCTTTCTAGGGTGACCATCCTAGGACACAAAAGATCCAGGTTGCTGAACCTAGAAGTGTACGCAGCAATGTCAGAACCCTTCATCTTCAGGTTCTAGACCTCGTGCTCCAACTTTTTCATCTCACCCCTCGGTCAATACTCCGCAAGCATTAGTTCTTTTAAACTCTCCCAACCCATGGCATTGGCTACCAGAAGAGTTAGGGATTTGACTCAGCTATTCCACCAAGTCAGTGCTCTATCAGTGAAACTGCAGGCGGCAAACTTCACCTTGCTTGCCTCGGGGCATGCACAGATCTCGAAAACTGATTCGATCTTTTCGAACCAAAGAGTTAGGGCAATGACACCTCTATATCCGTCAAAGGATTTGGGTTTCACATTCATAAAGTCTTTGTAGGAACACTCCCTTGGGTGTCCCTGACCACCATCAAGATTAAGGGGATGGGTACCACTTCCCGATCCGCCAGTGCCTCTAGAATTGATCTGCGACATTGCGGCAACCACAACGGCTGTAACTACTGCTTGGAACATAACAGGATCGAATTAAGGAGGTGGTGGCGGTGGATCCGTCGGAGGGTTGTTTTTCTTTCTGTTGGGTCTCTTCCTGGGAGGCATCTTTCTCTAAAAGATACAAGGGGAAAATGATGATAAGCCTCCTACATTGATCATGAATCGGATATTTTCGAACAAGATATATCTTAACCCTATAGCGTTAACAGAGATCTACAATAAAGGTTTACTAACATTAGCAAGGAATTGCAGGTCTTTCAATTGTGAGGATTAATACTCCTATAGTACTTTAACTATGTGCTTCATTAGTTTTGGATTTGGTGAATTTTACACTTGTCGAGACACCACAGCCACTCCCAAACACATGTTGGTCATATCTCGGAAAAATATAGTTGATCAGGTTATATTGGCCCCATATATGATTACATAACTATTCAGGTTTAACCGTACTGCCCAACTCGTCCTAAATACTTTTATTTTGTTCTTACTATGTTACAACTTCTAGTATGTATGTATACTTGTATACTTCTTGTAAAATACTTAAATTTTAAAAGTATACTTTTCGTTTCAGATCACTTTGAACCCTATAGTGTTTATAGTTGTATACCATGTAAGGTTCGGTATACTTATTTCACTATAAACAATAGCTCTGATACCAATCTATCACACCTCCAAACCGAAACGGCGGAAACATTCAGGGATGGAGGACGTCATGTATATATATATATATATATATATATATATATATATATATATATATATATATATATATATATATGTAAGGTATTTACATCTGTTTGCTACATAGTTTGTATACATCAAAAGTATAGCAAAATATAAAAGACGTGGCTCTATACGCTTGGTCTTCTCAAAAGCTGTAGAAGTACTTGTCTACTGATTTCCTGAGAATACAAGCGATTTTGAAAGAGTATCAGCATTAAAGCTGGTGAGTTCATAAGCATGTTTTTGTAAGGAAAACCTGTTGGTGAATTTGTGTAATGTTTGTATATTTCCAAGAAAATCCAATATTTTCTTAAATAAAAATGTAGTCTTAAACCCTAAGATCAATTGTAAGTTCGTTATTGAATTCTGTTTTTATGTATGAAAGTACTTGTATGAAATCCCTGGCTACCACCAATAATGTAAGTAATGTGCTGTATGAAAATCCTGGTTAACACCAGTTTGTATAGTATATTCTGTTTGAAAACCTTGGATGGAACCAGTATGTATGCATGTTCTGTATAAAAACCTTGGATAGCACCAGTGTGTATAACTGTTTTATTAGTTAAAATAAAACCATGTATTTTATCCCCTGGAAATCCTCCAGTATAATGTGTAGTAGTTCTATTAATTAAAAAGATACTAACGAAGAATGAATTCCCGTAAACAAAGGTTATTTTATACTGTTATGAGTTTGTATAACCATGCTTGATATGACATAGTGACCTCTACGACGTTCTTCAAGAGTCGAACGTTATGACATTTTTCACCCCAGGCATGCCTGCCTAACTGAAGCTAGCAATTCAGGTGTGGGATAGTCAATCCCGAATAGATCTATTCATAAATCTCATGCTCTCCCTCTTGGAGACTTTGGTTATACTATGATAGGATTTAGCCCGCACCCCGAAGGGTACAATTGAAGTGATGTCTCACAACCATGTAATAACTAGTTTACGTGTAATTTAATGTTCACTTGTACTTGAATCTATATGTATACCTTGTAGAGTAAAATAATTATACTGAAATAATTATTTAGTATGATACTCTTGTATTCAGAAAGTAGTAATGTATACCATAAACTATATATTTCATAGTTTACATGATTGTTAATGTATAATCCTGAGTTGGTAAAACTATCTATTGAAATCCCAAACTATACCTATTATAGTTTGCATGTGTGTTAAGTACTCGGTTTGTGTATTGTTCTGAAAACTATGCAATTATAGTTGTGAGTTAAAAACTTCCTTTATGCTCAACATGTTGCAAAAGGGATAAGATGTCTAAACACTTTATAAAATGTGGTGATTCTTTTGGTTGTATCAATTGCATAAGTTTTAATGCTGTTGAAATTTTGTTTATAAAGTTCACAGAAACTATTTGTGTTTGGCTTGTATCCCCCTTAAAATGGTTAAAATAATAAAAGCGTAGGGGTATGAACTCACAGTTGGATGCGTATATGTGTCGGACAATGAGACTGGAAATGAGGACCCTCGAGTTGTTGTACGTGAAGTTAACAGAAAACTAATAATAATTAAACATATTTGTATTTAAATTAGTGAATCCATTAGTTAATGTATTATAAAAACACTTGCTTTTGGTTAAGGAATGTTACCGTGATAAGTTAAAACTAACTTGAAGATCGATTAGATCTATAAAAACAGGTAAAGAAATAAACGAATAAACAGCAAGAACACAAGAATGGATCAAAAGATGTCGAATGATTAATAAACAATCCTCAAAAGAGCTCGATAAAGAACTTCTACTGTAGAGGATTTAGGGTTTACAAGAACGATGAAGAAAATCTGTAAAGTTATCGTAATTGCTATTAATCGTTTTTCTAATATGCATGCAAGCACATTATTATATACTAAACCCTATCAGCTCACGGTTGGACAGGCCCAAACCGGAGTACAAAACATGGACTATTAACCGAGCCCAATGGACGCAATACATCAAAAATGCTACGCTATGCTACCCAACAATCTCCCCTTTTGCGTCAAATTGGAGCGAGAGCACTTTGTCTTCTTACTTGGGCCAGCGGCAGCAGCAGGAACCTTCTTCTTTACAGTCTCAAACAGACGAGAGATAAGCGCGAGGATTGTCTGTCTGAATCGGATATACCATTGTATCATATCGTCAAAATATTTGATATCATCCGCTGTATTTTCTTTGCACCTGTGGATGATCCCCATCACATGCTCAAGACAAGCAGTGGTATAAAGATGTTTATCAGCTAAGGCAAAGAGACATTTCTGTCCTTCACTCCTAGTGAACATGACGGAGTTTCACCTCGGGTCAATTTTTCCCATCTTCATCTGGTTTAGATCACTGGCCGAGCCAACAGGAGAGATCTTTGGTTTCTTCTTGAAGACAGTTGCAATCTCCTGATCCATCAGGGCGACCTCCATGATATAGTACACCAACATCCTCTTGAGATGGTCAATGATCGGACCATATTCAGCTTCATTAGTCAGAAGGATGTTGTGCAGAACGATCCAGTCATGGGGGTTGAGGTTCGGTAGATCTGCTAAAGAGATGGCATGTTCGGTTTTTGCAGACCCTCTAAGCACTTTGAACCGAACGTTGATAAATCTCCCTTCTGTATATGGCTTCAGAACCCGAACGTTGATGATCTTCTGAGCGCTCCAGGTTTGGTACTAGGGTTGAGCGGCCTTCAGATAGAACTCAATCAATTCCCGATCAACCTCCGGATGAGGATGAGGGATCTCGGCAACGTTGGCGAAGGCGTGAAAGATGAACGCCTTTCGGGTTAAGGGCATGTCGAACTGAGAGTCGACGGAGTTGTAGCAGTCAAAGGAGATTACAGGTTCAAGCCATAAGATACTCGGAGTATCGATTGCCTCCTTTATCATCCTCTCTCGAGTCC
Source organism: Lactuca sativa (assembly GCF_002870075.4). Classification (NCBI taxonomy): domain Eukaryota; kingdom Viridiplantae; phylum Streptophyta; class Magnoliopsida; order Asterales; family Asteraceae; genus Lactuca; species Lactuca sativa. The sequence goes on along the minus strand of NC_056626.2, from coordinate 51,375,348 downwards.
AAGCAGGAAACAGAGTCTTCCTACTCTCGAGGAGGTCGTGGGCTTCTTTCTTTTTGCGCTCAGCTTCTTCAGCTTCTCTCGCCACACGAACATTATCGTCTTCAGCATTGCGTCGACTTTTGCGTTTCAGCAAGTCGGCAATGGTTTCGTTGTCTTCTTCCTCTTCTTCCTCAGCAATTTTCTTGCCTTTGTCCTTCACACCCGAACCAGAGGCTTGGCCTATAGGAGGAGGTTCGGTTGTGTGAGTTGCCTTTGAGGAATGAGGTGGTTACGATCCGGACTCCTTTTCTCCCCCTTGTTTCGGAGTGGACACGAAACTAGGTATCCCTTCAATTTTACTTAGCAGATCCAGGGCAGGAGCGAGTTTCTTTGCAAGGGTACGCCTCACAGAATAGTTCAGGATCGGATCGTGCGCTTCAAGGATGTTGGATATAGCTGAGTGTACATCCGAAACACACGTCCTGATTACCTCCCATTCGGATCGAAGAGTGTCAAGTTGTTGTTGAGAATTGGAGAGTTGAGCACTCTTGACCTTTAGGGCAGTGGTCTTCTTTGCTAGAATGTCCATCAACGAGTTTTCAGCGGCCAGATCCTCTTGGAGTTTAGAGAGGCGCTCGTCGATAGAGGCATGAAGGGCAGAGTTGTCGTCACAGAGCGATTGGCGAAGTGTGGCAAATGACTTCAACTCCGTGGAGACAAACGTGGCCAACTGTTGAACAATTGGTTCCAACGTTGTCTTGGTAGCAGTGGCACTCTCCTACAAAGATTGTAACAGGGTAGAGGCATCAGAGAATAGTTTATCGACTTTTTCGGTCGCAACCTCACAAGCTTTTGTCGAGGCATCTATAGCGGCAGTGGCAGAAGCGACCGAATCTTGCTGAGCCCTAGAGAAGGCATCAACAATCTTCTGAAGAGCGGCTTCAAAGAGAAATGATTGAGAGTTGGAGGAAGAAGCAATGAGCAAGTCGACCTTCTCATGGAGCTCCTTAAGGTGCTTCTTTGTTACCGGAGCATCCTCATCATCGTCGCTTTGCACTTGAAACGGACTATAATAGACCGAATCAAATGTCATGTTTTCCCCGCCAAGGAAAGGGTTATCTCCGTCAGAGGCATGACCGGGAGATGGTGGTGGTGGTGAAGTTGGTGGTGTTGTGGTATGAGTAGGTTCAGGTTGAGTTTGAGCAGGGGTAGGTTCGGGTTGTGTTTGAGTGGGGGTAGGTTCGGGTGGTTGTTGGGTTTTGGTTGTGTGGATGGGTTCGGTTGCTGGCGGTGGTTCGGTTGCATCGGTATGAACCCCCGTATTAGATACGTTGGTTGTAACCTTTGCAGTAGATGTTGTTGTTGCATCGGTGAAAATGGGTGGTGGCATAGGGAATGAGGTTTTTGGAATGTTGGTAAAGGGGTTTATGGTGGGAATGGAAGTAGGAATTGTTTGAGTAGGAGAGGGAAGTGGAGAGGTATGGATTTGCATATCAGGGGTAGGTGATCTGGGTGGTGTGTTGCCCCTTAGAGGTGTGTTGCCTCTTGGAGAGTCGTCAGCCGAATCCGAACTCTCACCCTCCGACTCACTTGAAGAGGAAGCGATAATTAGCTTTCGCTTTGGTTGAGTCTTTTGCCTCTTCTGCTGTGGGGACTGAGCAGCGTTAGTAGCTTTCCTCTTTTTAGGAGAAGGGCCTTTAGCCCCTTTCGCCACCTGTTTGCCTTTATCTGCCTTTTTGCTTCTCGGAGCAGGCTTATCGGCTTCGTGAATGGACTTTAGCATCTCCGGCGTGAGATCCCTCGGACCAGACTTCTTGAACTCCTTGTAGGTCCGGATGATCCTGCTGTCAGCTGGAACATCAGCGTACATGGTCTCCGGAATGGAACCATTGAAAGGGAATTTCGAAGCATCTGAAATGATGATCTTCGTGGTATGAAATGTACCAATCGAAGACATCAGTGTGCCAGCAACAGTGGGAATGTTGTACTTGTCCATAACCCACTTCGTTATCAGGGTCCAAAACCTTGCATACGACACCTCAGAATGCCGTGAAGAAGAAGATAAACTTTGGATGAGTTGTTGCCAGAGAACCAACCCATAGTCGACGTTGACGCCGTTGTAAACTCCGTACAGAATGGACAGGAATAGTCGACTGGAGCCATCTGAACCTGAGCTCCTTTCTGAAAGACCCTTGAAAAGCATAGTGAACAATCCGTTCCACTGTGGTGGTAAACAAGACTTTTTGAACTTTGCGACGGAGGTGAGCGCCTCCGTGTACCCCATATTGTAGAACATATTGAAGAGGTGCCCCATCAGAATTGTCTCCGGATTAACCCTTGAAGGGTCAGCTTCAAACCCTAGTAGTGAGCCAAATCGTTGCTTGGAAATGGAGGCTTTGTGATGAGCAACTTCGAAGAAGATCCTGTCGACGACTTTATCGTAATGCGCCGTCGCGTAGATCTGTGAGAGGAACTCCATTGGCACTGATTCTGCCCTTGAAAGTGCAGGTGCAATTTTCGAATACTTCAAACATTCGATGACGAGAACCATGTAGGAGTCATATACGTGAGGGGTTAAGTCAATGATGAGACACTGTTGAGGGCGAATGGGCAGGATGTGAGAGGTAGCGTGAACGGAGGATGAATCTGCCATTGTTGAAGAGAGGGAAGAAGATGATGAACAGTAAGGGTTCAGGAAATTCTTTTGCTCTGGGAATTTTGATTGTAGTAAAGAGGTAAATGGTAGATGGTAACGCCTTTTTATACTAGGGTTTAAGGAGAGAGAAGGATCTTCCCAAATCATCTATCGAAATACCAAGAGTTTTTCGGAGTGACTGATGCGTGACAGTTGTGGAACCGATGATCACACATGAGAGAGAGTGTCAGATTCTGAAGAACACGCCTCCCATCAAGCGTCGTTTCTGATAACCCGTTTCAAATTCACACGCGCCTTTCTGTGCCAGAGAGGAACCGTTTCAAATTCGCACACGCGTCTGCGACGTCAGTTAGAGATTAGACGCTTCAAATTCGCACGCTTTCCCTGTTCCGCCGTTTGAAATCAAATTAATTAATCTCCCGACTGAGTCAACAACTTTTCATCTTATCCCTTTAATATGTAACGGCATCCTTTGAATAACACGCCCACGTGGATTAATATTGACCACATCTTATAATTAATAACCAATCCATAGAAAAAGCCTGTAATTATTAGTACCAGAATTTTGGGAAATCAAAGATTTTCGTGCTAAGGGTGTAAAAAGAAAAGAAATAAAGGAAATCTTTTTAGGAATAATTGTGATGTCAATAAAGACACGAAACAAATGATCCCGGGCACGAATCTCTTCCTTCAAAGTCAAGAGAGACCTTAAAGTGGTAGTGTGGTTTCCCGTTGAATAACGATCAAACACTTATTAAGAAATGTTGAAAGGCTTCTTTTAATTAGGCTCCTTAGGGTGGCTTTAGCTTTGATTCAACAGTCCTAATCTTGAAATAAGATAGAAAGTGAACAAAGTACTTGTGAGACCGGTGTAGTCTGTTGAACAAGTAGGTAGGAAATGATTTTAAAGTGGCTTGGAAAATATAAAATCTCAAAAAAATAAAACTGGATCCCAAGGGAAGAAATGTTATGGTGTTTAACAATTTCATAGGAATCACACAAAAGAAAAACTGGAGATTTCATGAGGATACATCCATCAATTCATTAGTGAAAACTTGAGCAAATTAATTGTTCACCGTCAATTCAGATTTGGTATTGAATTTTGGGTTTCACTCAGCTCGTAGTGGCACGAAACTAAGATCATAAACACAGTTTTTGAGTAACCATAAACCTCAGTGGTAATTTCTGAGAGTCTCAAGGGTTACGTTGATGAAACGAATTTAATAGAGAAATGTAATGGAGATGGTGTAAGAAAGAAAATTACCTCTGCTGTGAAAAGTAGGACCAAGCAGAAAACTCTTATCTCATGTGAGAAGAGAGTTAGGTAGCTCACGATTAGAATAAGAGAGTAGTAGCCTAATTGGGAAGACAAGGTTTGTGTATACCAAGTCATTAAGGCTATTATTCAGAATCTGATGAGGCTTTGGGCACATACAGCAGCATGCTTCTAGGGACACTTAACTAATCCAACAAATATTTCCCCATAAATGAACGAACACATATGTAAAAATTAAAGACAAAAAGCAAAAGAAGAACAAAATATTTTTGGAGTTTTGATATATATAAAAAAATGATAAATAATAAGAAAAATAAGACTAAGAAAGAAAATAAAAGATTAAAAAAAATTTTGGAAAAGAAAAGAAAAACAAAAAAAAACTTTGGAACCGAACCCGAGCGTTCGGTAGGTATCGATTGAGAAAATTTTTGAAAAACCGAACCCGAGCGTTCGGTTGGTTTCTGTTGGGTTGAAGATTTGTTTAAGTATTGCGTCATTGGGCTCGGTTATTAGTCCAATTATTTAGTACTCCGGTTTGGGCCTGTCCAACCGTGAGCCTGTTAGGTTTACTATATAAGTATATGCTTGCATGCATATTAGGTTAACGATCTAGAATTCAAGATAGAGAACTACGATAGCTTTAATTTTCTTTATCGTTCCTGTAAACCTTTTAACCCTCTATAGTTGATGTTCTTGATCGAGCTCTTCTGAGGGTTGTTTTATAATCATTCGACACGTTTGATTCATTCTTGAGTTGTTCTTTACTTTTGCGTTCTTGCTGTTTAATCTTTGTTTACCTATTTAAGATCTAATCGATCTTCAAGATTAAGTTTTAATCTCATCAATTGGTATCAGAGCAGGAGGCTGTGTAATCGATACACTTCTTTTCTGTGAAAAAGGTTTCAATTAGGGTTTTCCGCAATTACTGATATTTATTGAGCCGTCATCTCATTATTGACGTATCTTGATATTTATTGTTTTTCCCTATTCTGATTTATTACAAGTCTGATCTTTAAACAGGTTATTCGATCATTTTGGACGAGTCGCAATCGAATCCCATCAATATTTCCAACAGCATTGGATCAACCACGAAGTTTCCCATCCTGTACACCCATGATTATGAAGTTTGGGCGCATCATTTTGAAGATTACGTTATAGGATCTGAGGATAATGGATACCTCATCTGGGAAGCAATTATTAATGGACCGCTTTCTCACTCTGCAACGTCAAGGATTATTAAAACCCAAAAGGAGTATAATGATCTACTGAAGGATGTTAAAGATATTGCGCAAGATGAAAAGGATAAATTCCAGTGCAATATCAAGGCGTTAAGATTGATCAGATTCGCCCTTCAGTCCGACACTTTTAGGTTAGTAAGTTCATGCACGACAACAAAGGAAGTTTGGGATAGACTTCGTGAACTGTACTCTACAGACGAGGATCTTGAACACTCTATCCAAACCTTACTCTTATCTGAGTTTGGAGAATTCAGGCAAGGAGCCGAAGAAACTGTGACCCAAACGTTCGATCGCTTCAATCATCTTCTCAGCAAGATGATCAAACATGACATCGAAAGGAAGCTTATCGAGCAGAAGGTTATGTCTTTAAATGGTCTAAGATCAGAGTGGAGAGCAGTGGTGTCTACAGTTAAAGCCCATGAGCAGTTTAAATCATATTCTTTGGCGAAACTGGTGGGTATTCTCAAGTCTCAGGAGAAAATTGTGCTGCAGGAAAAGAATGTTGTCTCAAGCCTAGGTTCGCTGGCCCTCCTGTCAAAAAGTAAAGCTGTGATGGAGGACGAAGGCCTCAACTTGGAAGAGTATGACCTCACGGCTGAGGATTATGCCATGATGGTGACTAACCCCAAGAGGTTCATTAAGAAGAGATTCCCCAGCAACAAAAACCGAAACTGGCAGGGGAGTTATAGTTCAGAAAAGGTTAAAGATGAACCAAAGGTTGATGAGTCTAAGAAGGAACCGAAGGCAGAGGGTGATTCTGGAGTAAGTTGTTACTACTGTGGAGGGAAAAACCACTATGCTAAGGATTGTGTCCTCAAAAAGATGGCTGAAAAGGATGAGGAAGCTTTGCTGCAGAAAAAGCTTGATGAGATTAGGAAGAAGAAATCTACCGCTAACCCTTCCATGAATGCTCTAATTGTGCAGGGTTCGGTTGCTGATGACGAGTTCGGTGGCGTGGAAGTTTGGTCAACCGACTCTGAAGACGATGAAGTGAGGAAGCCTTCTCATGGAAAGGCTTGTGTGGAAAAAGAGGAGAGTAGTGGAGGAAGATGCTTGATGGTGTCTGACGTATCTCAGATGAGGGGATACAACACTGATGGTGGAAGCAATGAACCGAAGGAGCAGCAGGATATGTGCTTTACAGCCAAACCGCTCAGCGTGCAGTTCAACGAACTCGATGAACTGATCAAGAAGGTACAATCGGTTTTTGTTTCATTTAAAGTACCACAATGCTCATATGAAAAAGAACTAAAAAGTGTTAATTCTCAAATCTCTCATCTAGATAGTAGTTTAACTCAAACTCGAGTCACCAATTCTAACCTAACTGATCAATTAAGCAGGGTGTCTTCGAAGAGTGAAGAACGGTGCATGTGATCGAGCTGAAGGAGTCAGAATTAGTTAAAATAAAAGATGAAAACATTTATTTACAAAGAGACAATTTAAAGCTGTTAAAACAGCGAAATGTTTTTTGTTTGATTGCAAAACGTCTTTACACTAATATTACTCAGCTTCACTTGGACTGTGAAATAGGACAAAAGATTCATCGCATGATTTTGCCCTTCCTTGAGTTTAAGGAGGATGAAATTGATGCTGAAGCTTATAATTGTGAGAGTGTGATATCATCTGATGACGTCAATCCGACATATATGTATGGACTGGACAAAATAGAATCTTTCATTAAATCCAAGGACCATAAGAACATGCTTAAAAACCTTTTGGATGAAAATGATAGACTTAAACTGAGAACCGAAACCATACAAAAATTTGACTCTTTAAATGCCAACTTGAGCTCAGAAAACAAAATTGATGTTGAAAATGCATCTGAGCTTAATGAGGATGACAATATGAGTGAAATCTCTGTAGAGGACATGGTTGACTGCTCAGAATTTGTGAAGAGCGAACCTGAAAACCACAAGAATCTAATTTCAGAAAATTCAGTGGAGTTCGCTCGATTGTCCCAACAAAAGTCCCCGATCTTAGCAGAGAAAGCGGTTGTATATCAAAAGGTTAGGACCACTCCAAATCAAGTGTACAAGGTCACAGGAGTAACCGAACATCAAACTGCTGAACTCACAACAATTGTAAACGAAGACAATGCTGATGGCTGTGATGAGTTTTTCTGGTCCGCTCCAATCGATAATGTTGATGAAACGGTAGGGTTATCTGAAAGGACCTCATGGAAAAGTAAAGGAAGATACGTACCAGAACCCTTGAACAAGCCAGATAATTTTGATGTGCCAAGTACTAGTGGTATGAAAGACATTCCTCAAGAAAATGGAAGTCCGGCAAAAGAAGATACTCCATCTAGTGAAACTTCCTCAGTTCAAAGTGAACCAGCCAAAGAGAAACCAAAGATGAAAGCTAACATCCATCATCAACCGAAGCAGATGAGGAATCAGAAACGTCAAAGGAATCAGAGATACAGGAAGAATCTCTCTGAAAGGAAACAATTCTGGCAATCCCAGAATGCATATTTCTCACATCAAGACAAGAATCTAAAGTTTGAGAATAATCCTGTTAAAAAGCACGAGAGCCACAACAACCGAAAGCCAAGGTTCGGTTCGGAAAAGAATACCAACCAAAAGCAAAGGTTCGGTTTAGAGAACGAAACCAACCGAAAGCAAAGGCTCGGTTCTGAAATCAAAAGAGATCAAAACTCTAAGGTCAGTCCCACCAATGATTAAAAGCACAAGGGTCACCTAGAGTCTTCAGCCAAGAAGTCATCTCAATCTCACTCATCAAATTCTTCCAATTCATCTCCATCTCAATCAAAAGTTCATTCTGTTCGTTCTCAAAAATCTCATTCGTCAACTGAACAAAAAGGGAAACAGAAGGTTTCGGTGTCTAAACTTGAGTCTAAACCGAACGCACCTAATCCTAATAAAATCAAAGTTTTTACCATCAAAAAGAAAGATGAAACAACATTAATAAAACGAACATATCTTGTTGACATCTCTCTTACTATTCCTGTACCTGTGAAAGGCTCACATGGACCCAAGAAACTTTGGGTTCCTAAATCTGCTTGATTTTTGCAGGTTATAAGTGACGAGCAGTTTGACGAAGAATGGTACATCGATAGTGGCTGCTCGCGTCACATGACAGGGAGGAAAGAAGAACTCAGGGAATACAAGTCTCTTACAAATGGTGGCACCATAAAGGGATACGAAATGATTACCAATGGTGATTTCACTATAAGGAAGGTGGCATACGTGGAAGGACTACAACACAACCTCATCAGTGTATCTCATCTTGTTGGAGGTACTGGTCTCAAAGTCTCATTAACCGATGTAGGTTCTGAAATTATTGAGAAGAAGACGAAGAAAGTAATTCTCAAATCAGAACGTAAGGGTGAAATGTTTCCTCTAAACCTCAAACCCATCAAAGGAAACCCAGCTATATGCCTGTTGTCAAAAGCACAATCTGATGAAAGCTGGTTGTGGCACCGAAGACTCTCTCATCTCAACTTTAAAGATATCAACAAACTTGTCACTGGAGGTCATGTTCGAGGTCTTCCATTGCTCAAGTTCGACAGAGATCATTTGTGTGCTGCATGTGAAATGGGGAAGCAGAGTCGTCAAAGTCATCCATCTATAATTAACACGAAAGCTGTTGAACCACTCGAATTACTTCATATTGATTTATGTGGTCCATCATCTATCGAAAGCATCGGTGGTAGCAAGTATATTCTTGTTATTGTTGATGACCTTTCGCGATTTACATGGGTGTTCTTTCTAAAGCTCAAATCTGAAGCGACTCATAAGCTGAAAGTGTTCATCAAGCAGATTGAAGTACAGCTCAAGAAGGTCGTTTGCAACATCAGGAGCGACAATGGTCTGGAATTCAAAAACAGAGAATTTGAAGAATTTATGGCAGAAAAGGGGATTAGTCACAACTTCTCAGCTCCCTACACTCCTCAACAAAATGGGATTGTCGAAAGACGAAACCGATCTTTGTGTGAAGCTGCCCGAACCATGCTAAGTTTCGCTTCCTTACCACTTTATTTTTAGGCTGATGCTATTTCTGCTGCTTGTTTTACACAGAACAGGTCATATCTCAACAAGTGATTCACGCTCACACCTTATGAGATTCTCAACAACAGGAAGCCCAATGTGAAATTTTTCCACGTGTTCAGCTCACGGTGTTTCATCTTTAACTCTAAAGAACACCGCAATAAGTTCGATGTCAAAGCCGACAAGGGAATCTTTCTGGGCTATTCTCTCACTTCTAAAGCGTACAGGGTTTTAAACAAGCGTTCCAAGAAAATTGAAGAGACTTACTACGTGACCTTCGACGATAGCTATGTCAAAAGGCTACAGGCCAAAGACGACACAGCTGGGGAAATCTTTCCTCAAACTGGCCAAGTCACAGTCTCGATCGCTAATCTATTCGAAAAGTTTATGGAGCTATTCGACGAACCAGAGAAAGCCACTCTCTCAAAAGCAGGCGCATCAGATAATAAAGTAGATCACATGAGGCAAATTGTCGAAGAAGCTGCAAGGAGAATAAATGAAGGAAGATCAATCTCTGACGAACCTCCATCACCCAATGCTTCAGTCGAGGGGGAGAATCCACCATCATCATCCCAGCCAAGCTCTCAAGTTGAGGGGGAGCCAAGCACTTTGCCAACCGAAAGTACTTATTCAACCGAAAGTGCTTCACCATCCGAAGGTGCATCAATGCCTGAAAGCCCAGCACCACAAGAAACCTCTGAAGCTCAAGATTCTCAAAGTACTCCTGAAAGCTCATCTATCGAGGGGGAGCAAGCTGATATGTCATTCGACTACGAAAGCCAATCCGAGCCAGAAGAAATGATCAATGCTGAACTGGACCCAACCTTTGATCCAAACTACCCTCCTCTTACCAAATGGACCAGAGATCATCCTATCTCTCAAGTTGTTGGTGATGTTTCTGAAAAGGTTCTAACCCGATCACAACTCAAGGCAAAACAGACATCCTTATTTTCCAAAGTTGAATTCTGCATGTATAACTCATTCGTATCAAAAGTTGAACCGAAGACAGTTAACACTGCTCTTGATCACTCCGATTGGGTTCAAGCAATGCAAGACGAACTGAACGAATTTGAAAGGAACAAAGTCTGGCGCCTCATCCCAACTCCTCCAGAAGCCTCTGTTGTTGGTCTCAAATGGGTCTTTAGGAACAAAATGGACAAGGAAGGAAACGTCATTAGGAACAAAGCTCGTCTAGTAGTGAAAGGATATTGTCAAGAGGAATGGATTGATTATGAAGAGACTTTCGCTCCTGTAGCTAGGCTTGAATCCGTCAGAATATTCCTTGCCTATGCTGCCCACAAAAACTTTGAAGTTTTCCAAATGGACATCAAATGTGCATTTCTTAATGGAGAACTCGAAGAAACAGTGTATGTGGAGCAACCTCCTGGGTTCGTGAACGAAAAATATCCAAATCATTGCTACATTCTGGATAAAGCCGTGTATGGACTCAAACAAGCTCCGAGAGCCTGGTATGAAACGCTTACTAAATTCTTAAAGATGTCCAAATTCAAACAAGGTTCGGTTGACCCAACCTTCTTTCGCAAAAAGGAAGATAACCACCTTATGATCGTTCAAATTTATGTCGATGATATCATCTTTGGCTCAACGAATCCCAGCCTAACAGCTGAATTCAGAAAGCTGATGGAGACTAAATTTGAAATGAGCTCAATGGGTCCTATTAACTTTTTCCTTGGCTTAAATATTAGACAGGGATCCGAAGGCATCTTTATCAATCAGGAAGCTTACACGAAGACTCTCCTAGCAAAGTTTGGTATGATGGGAGATTCCAAAGTCAAAGTCCCAATGGCATTCGGCACCAAGCTAACTCCATCTCTGGACAAACCGGCTGTTGACATCACGCTCTATCGTCAAATGATAGGCTCATTAATGTATCTTACTGCTCGCAGGCCTGATATCATGTTTTCTGTGTGTTACTGTGCTAGATTTCAGGCAAACCCACGCGAACCTCACATGCTTGCAGTAAAGAACATTCTACGATATCTCAAACAAACTGCCTCTCTAGGTCTATGGTATCCTTCCAACTCAGGCTTCTTCGTTCAAGCCTACTCAGATGCAGACCTTGTAGGATGTGGACTCGACAGAAAAAGCACCACTGGCGGCTGTCAATTCCTTGACAGGAAATTGGTTAGCTGGCAATCAAAGAAACAAACGTGCGTGTCGCTGTCTACTGCCGAAGCTGAATACATAGCCGCTGCATCCTGCACCTCCCAAGTGATTTGGATCCAGAGTCAACTTCGCGACTATGGACTCAATATGAAGAAGATCCCACTATATTGTGACTCTGAAAGTGCAATTAGGATCTGTCATAACCCAGTGCAACACTCTAAAACCAAACACATAGCACTGAGGTATCACTTCATCAGAGATCATGTGGAAGATGGAAACGTTGAAGTACACTTTGTTCGAACCACTGATCAACTGGCTAACGTCTTTACCAAAGCTCTTCCTGAAGCATCATTAAACAGAATTTTACAAGGGCTAGGTATGATGGAATCAGAGTCAGTACCTCAAACTACCTCTCAACCACAAACGTAAGAAGCGAAATTGACTGAACGTTCAGGTTCGGTTAAATCATCTGACTCGCTCATTACTACAAAGGTAGATTTCTTGGTTGTAAATTTCTTGTACAAAGTTGTTTATCTTATTGTCAAAAGTATTTTCTTATTGCAAACCTAAATTCCTTGGTTTCTCAAAATTTTCCAAAACCGAAACCTACCGAAGGTTCGGGTTCGGTTTTTCAAAATTTTCTTAAACCGAAACCAACCGAACGCTCGGGTTCGGTTTTTCAAAATTTTCTTAAACCGAAACCAACCGAACGCTCGGGTTCAGTTTTTCAAAATTTTCTTAAACCGAAACCAACCGACCGCTCAGGTTCGGTTTTTCAAAACTTTTCTCAACCGAAACCAACCGAACGTTCGGGTTCGGTAACCAAAATTTTCCAATGTTTTGAAAAATTTTGAGAAACCGAACCCGAGCGTTCGGTTGGTTTTGGTTTTGAAAAATTTTGAAAAACCGAACCCGAGCGTTCGGTTGGTTTCGGTTTTGGAAAATTTTGAAAAACCAAGGAATTTAGACTTTCAAAAAAGGAAATACTTATGACAATAAGATAAACAACTTTGTACATGAAATTTACAACCAAGAAAACTACCTTTGAAATGATGAGCGAGTGCAGATGATTCAACCGAACCCGAACGTTCGGTCTATTTCGCTTCTGACGTTTGAGTTTGAGAGGTAGTTTGTGGTACTGATTCTGATTCCATCATACCTAGCCCTTGTAGAATTTTGTTGAATGATGCTTCAGGAAGAGCTTTGGTAAAGACATCAGCCAATTGATCAGTGGTTCTAACAAAGTGTACTTCAACGTTTCCATCTTCCACATGATCTTTGATGAAGTGATACCTCAGTGCTATGTGCTTGGTCTTGGAGTGTTGCACTAGGTTATGACAGATCCTAATTGCACTTTCAGAGTCACAATATAGTGGGATCTTTTTCATATTGAGTCCATAGTCTCAGAGTTGACTCTGGATCCAAATCACTTGAGAGGTACAGGATGCAGCTGCAATGTATTCTGCTTCAGCTGTAGACAAAGACATGCACGTTTGTTTCTTGGACTGCCAACTAACCAACTTCCCATCAAGGAATTGGCAGCCGCCAGTGGTGCTTTTCCTGTCGAGTCCACAGCCTCCAAGGTCTACATCTGAGTAGGCTTGAACAGAGAAGCCTGAGTTGGAAGGGTACCATAGACCTAAAGAGGTAGTTCGCTTGAGATATCGTAAAATGTTCTTTACTGCAAGCATGTGAGGTTCGCATGGGTTTGCCTGAAATCTAGCACAGTAACAAACAAAAAACATTATGTCAGGCCTGCTAGCAGTGAGATACATTAGAGAGCCTATCATTTGACGATAAAGCGTAATATCAACAGCCAGTTTATCCAGGGATGGAGTGAGCTTGGTGCCGAACGCCATTGGAACTTTGACTTTTGAATCTCCCACCATGCCAAATTTTGCTAAGAGAGTCTTCGTGTAAGCTTCCTGATTAATAAAGATGCCTTCGGGTCCCTGTCTAATATTTAAACCAAGGAAAAAGTTAATAGGACCCATTGAGCTCATTTCAAATTTAGTCTCCATCAGCTTTCTGAATTCAGCTGTTAGGCTAGGATTCGTTGAGCCAAAGATGATATCATCGACATAAATTTGAACGATCATAAGGTGGTTACCTTCCTTTTTACGAAAGAAGGTTGGGTCAACCGAACCTTGTTTGAATTTGGACATCTTTAAAAATTTAGTCAGCGTTTCATACCAGGCTCTCGGAGCTTATTTTAGTCCATACACGGCTTTATCCAAAATGTAACAATGATTAGGATACTTTTCATTCACGAATCCAGGAGGTTGCTCCACATACACAGTTTCTTCGAGTTCTCCATTGAGAAATGCACACTTGACGTCCATTTGGTAGACCTCAAAGTATTTATGGGCAGCATACGTAAGAAATATTCTTACTGATTCCAGCCTAGCTACAGGAGCGAAAGTCTCTTCATAGTCAATGCCTTCCTCCTGACAGTATCCTTTCACAACCAGACGTGCTTTGTTCCTTATAACGTTCCCTTCCTTGTCCATTTTGTTCCTGAAGACCCATTTGAGACCAACAACCGAGGCATCTGGAGGAGTTGGAATAAGTCGCCAAACTTTGTTCCTTTCAAATTCATTCAGTTCGTCTTGTATAGCTTGAACCCAATCGGAGTGATCAAGAGCAGTGTTAACTGTCTTTGGTTCAACTTTTGATACGAATGAGTTAAACATGCAGAATTTGACTTTTGAAAACAAGGAAGTCTGTTTTGCCTTGAGTTGTGATCGAGTCAGAACTTTTTCAGATACATCACCAACAACTTGAGAAACAGGATGATCTCTGGTCCATTTGGTGAGAGGAGGGTAGTTTGGATCAAAGGTTGGATCTAATTCAGCGTTTATCATTTCTTCTGGTTCGGACTGGCTTTCATAGTCGTAAGACATATCAGCATGCTCCCCCTCGATAGATGATCTTACAGGAATGTCTTGAGAATCTTGAGCTACAGTGGTTTCTTGTGGTGCTAAGCTTTCGGGCGTTGATGCACCTTCGGATGGTGAGGCACTTTCGGTTGGCGAAGTGCTTTCGGTTGGCAAAGTGCTTTCGGGAGTAGTTTGAGACCTTAGCTCCCCCTTAACTTGTGAGCTCGGCTGGGATGATGATGGTGGATCCTCCCCCTCGACTGAAGCATTGTGTTGTGGAGGGTCTTCAGAACCTGATTCTCCTTCATTCATTCTCCTTGCAGCATCGTCGACAAGTTGCTTTAAGTGATCTACCCTGTTGTCTGCTGCACTGGCTTCAGAAAGAGTGGCCTTCTCTGGTTCATCAAAAAGCTCCATGAACTTCTCGAATAGATTAGCGATCGAGGCTGTGACTTGGCCAGTTTGAGGAAAGATTTCTCCAGCTGTGTCTTTGTTGACCTTTAGCTTTTTGACATAGCTATCATCAAAAGTCACGTAGTAAGTTTCTTCAATTTTCCTCGAACGCTTGTTTAATACCCTATACGCTTTAGAAGTGAGAGAATTGCCTAGAAATATCCCTTCGTCGGATTTGACATCGAACTTGTTGCAGTGTTTTTTAGAATTGAAGATAAAACACCTTGAACCGAACACATGGAAAAACTTCACATTTGGCTTCCTGTTGTTGATGATCTCATAAGGAGTGAGAGTGAAGCGCTTGTTGAGATATGACCTATTCTGTGTATAACAAGCAGCAGAAATAGCATCAACCCAAAAGTATAAAGGTAAGGAAGCGAAACTTAGCATGGTTCGGGCTGCTTCACATAAGGATCGGTTTCGTCTTTCGACAATTCCGTTCTGTTGAGGTGTGTAGGGAGCTGAGAAGTTGTGACTGATTCCCTTTTCTGCCAGGAATTCTTCGAATTCTCTATTTTTGAACTCCAATCCATTGTCGCTCCTGATGTTGCGAACGACCTTCTTCAGCTGTACTTCAATCTGCTGGATGAACACTTTTAGCTTGTGAGTCGCTTCAGATTTAAGCTTCAGAAAGAACACCCATGTAAAACGCGAAAAGTCATCAACAATAACAAGAATATACTTGCTACCACCGATGCTTTCGATAGATGATGGACCACACAAATCAATATGAAGTAATTCTAGTGGTTCAACAACTTTAGTGTTTATTATAGATGGATGACTTTGTCGACTCTGCTTCCCCATTTCACATGCAGCACACAAATGATCTCTATCGTACTTGAGCAATGGAAGACCTCGAACATGACCTCCAGTAACAAGTTTGTTGATATCTTTAAAGTTGAGATGAGAGAGTCTTCGGTGCCACAGCCAGCTTTCGTCAGATTGTGCTTTGGATAACAGGCAGATAGCTGGGTTTCCTTTGATGGGTTTGAGGTTTAAAGGAAACATTTCGCCTTTACGCTCCAATTTGAGAATAACTATTTTCGTCTTCTTCTCAATTATTTCAGAACCCTCATCGTCGAATGAGACTTTGAGACCGGTACCTCCAACAAGCTGAGATACACTTATGAGGTTGTGTTGTAGTCCTTCCACGTATGCAACCTTCCTTATCGTCAAATCACCGTTTGTAATCATTCCATAGCCTTTTATGGCGCTGAAGGAGTTGTTCCCGAACTTGATGTTTCCACCATTAGAAAGAGACCTGTATTCCCTTAGCTCTTCCTTCCTTCCTGTCATGTGACGTGAGCAGCCACTATCAATGTACCATTCTTCGTCAAACTGCTCGTCACTGATAACCTGCAAAAATTAAGCAAATTTAGGAACCCAAAGCTTCTTGGGTCCACGTGAGCCTTTCACAGGAACAGGAATAATAAGAGAGATGTCAACTAAATATGTTCTTTTTATTAGTGTTGTTTCATCTTTCTTTTTTATGGTAAAAACTTTAATTTTATTGGGATTCGATGCTTTCGGTTTTGACTCTGGTTTAACCATTGAAACCTTCTGTTTTCCTTTTTGTTCAGCTGATGATTGAGATTTTTGAGAAGGGACAGAATGGAATTTAGGACGAGGTGGAGAAGAGATAGAACAGTTTGAAGAGTTAGAAGAATTAGAATGAGAGAGCTTAGATTGAGATGACTTCTTGGTTGAAGATTCTAGGTGACCCTTTTGCTTTTGATCATCAGTGGGATCGACCCTAGAGTTTTGATCTCTTTTGATTTCCAAACCAAACCTTTGCTTTCGGTTGATGTAGTTCTCTGAACCGAACTTCTGCTTTCGGTTGTAATCATTCTCAGAACCAAACCTTTGCTTTTGGTTGGAATCATTTTCTGAACCGAACCTTTGCTTTCGGTTGATGTTTTTCTCCGAACCGAACCTCTGCTTTCGGTTGTTGTTGCTCTCTTTCGATCCAACAGGACTTTTCTCTGATTTTAACTTCCTGTCTTGATGTGAGAAATAGGCATTCTGAGATTGCCAAAACTGTTTTCTTTCAGAGAGATTCTTCCTGTATCTCTGATTCCTTTTTCGTTTTTGATTTCTCATCTGCTTCGGTTGATGATGGATGTTAGCTTTCGGTTTTTGTTTTTCTTTAGCTGGTTCACTCTGAACTGATGAAGTTTCACTTGGGGATGTGACTTCTTTTGTAGGAATTTCTTTTTCCTGAGGAACATCTTTCGTACCACTAGTACTTGGCACATTCAAGCTATCAGGTTTATTCAAAGGTTCTGGCACATATCTGCCTTTGCTTTTCCATGAAGTCCTTTCAGACAAACCTACCGTTTCATCAGCATTGTCAATGGGAGCTGACCAGAAGAACTCGTCACAGCCATCAACATTGTCTTCGTTTACAATAGCTGTGAGTTCAGCAGTCTGATGTTCGGTTACACCTGTGACCTTATACACCTGATTTGGAGTGGTTCTTACTTTTTGATATACTACTGCCTTCCCTGCAAGGATCGGGGACTTTTGTTGGGACATACGAGCGAACTCCACTGAATTTTCTGAAATGAGATTTTTGTGGTTCTCGGGTTCGCTCTTGACAAATTCTGAACAGTCAACAGTGTCCTCTACAGAAATTTCACTCATATTGTCGTCCTCATTAAGCTTAGATGCATTTTCAACATCAATTTTATTTTCTGAGCTCAAGTTGGCATTCAAAGAGTCAAATTTTTGTATGGTTTCGGTTCTCAGTTTCAGTTTATCATTTTCATCCAAAAGGTTTTTAAGCATGTCCTTATGGTCCTTGGACTTAATGAAAGATTCGATTTTGTCCAGTCCATACATATACGTTGGATTAACATCCTCAGATGAAATAACACTCTCACAATTATACGCTTCAGCATCAATTTCATCCTCCTTAAACTCAAGGAAGGGTAAAATCATGCGATGAATCTTTTGTCCTATTTCACAATTCAAATGAAGCTGAGTAATATTAGTATAAAGACGTTTGGCAATCAAACAAAAAACATTTTGCTGTTTCAAAAGCTTTAAATTGTCTCTTTGCAAATAAATGTTTTCATCTTTTATTTTGATTAATTCCGACTCCTTCAGTTCGATCCACATCCGCCGTTCCTTACTCTTCGAAGACACTCTGCTTAATTGGTCAGTTAGGTTAGAATTGGTGACTCGAGTTTGAGTTAAACTACTATCTAGATGAGAGATTCTTGAATTAACACTTTTTAATTCTTTTTCATATGAACATTGTGGGACTTTAAATGAGACAAAAACTGATTGTACCTTCTTGATCAGTTCATCAAGCTCGTTGAACTGCACGCTGAGCGGTTTGGCTGTAAAGCACAAGTTCTGTTGCTCCTTCGTGTCATCATTCCCACCATCAGTGTTGTATCTCCTCATCTGAGATACGTCGGACACCATCAAGCATCTTCCTCCACTGCTCTCTTCTTTCGCCACATAAGCCTTTCCATGTGAAGGCTTCCTCACTTCATCATCTTCAGAGTCGGTTGACCAGACCTCCATGCCACCGAACTCATCATCAGCTACCGAACCCTGCACAATTAACGCATTCATAGGAGGGTTAGCAGTAGATTTCTTCTTCCTGATTTCATCTAGCTTTTTCTGCAACAAAGCTTCTTCATCCTTTTCCTCATCCTTTTCTGCCATCTTTTTGAGAACGCAATCTTTTGCATAGTGGTTCTTTCCTCCACAATAATAGCAGCTCACTCCCGAATCTCCTTCAGCCTTCGGTTCCTTCTTTGACTCTTCAGCCTTCGGTTCATCTTTGACCTTTTTCAGAACTATAACTCCCTTGCCAATTTCGGTTCTTGTTAGTGGGGAATCTCTTCTTGATGAACCTCTTGGGGTTTGACACCATCATAGCATAGTCCGTTCAAGAACATAACCTTCTGCTCAATAAGCTTCCTTTCGATGTCGTGTTTGATCATCTTGCTAAGAAGATGATTGAAGCGATCGAACGTTTGAGTCACAGTTTCTTCGGCTCTTTGCTTGAATTCACCAAAGTCAGACAAGAGTAAGGTTTGAATGGAGTGTTCAAGATCTTCGTCTGTAGAGTACAATTCACGTAGCCTGTCCCATATCTCTTTTTCAGTCGTGCATGAACTCACTAGCCTAAAAGTATCGGATTGAAGAGCGAATCTGATCAATCTTAACGCTTTGATATTGCACTGAAATTTATCTTTTTCGTCTTGCGCAATATCTTTAACATCTTTCAGAAGATCATTATACTCCTTTTGAGTTTTAATAATCCTTGAAGTTGCTGAATGAGAAAAAGGTCCAGAAACGATTGCTTCCCAGATGAGGTATCCATTATCCTCAGATCCTATAACATAATCTTCAAAGTGATGTGCCCAGACTTCATAATCATGGGTGTACAGGATGGGAATCTTCGTTGTTGATCCAATGCTGTTCGAAATATTAATGGGATTGGATTGCGACTCGTCCATAATTGATCGAATAACCTGTTCAAAGATCATACTTGTAATATATCAAATTAGGGCAAAACAATAAATATCGAGATACGTCAATTATGAGATGACGACTCAATAAATATCAATAAATGCGGAATAACCCTAATCGAAACCTTTTTCACAGAAAAGAAGTGTATCGATTACACAGCCTCCTGCTCTGATACCAATTGATAAGTTAAAACTAACTTGAAGATCAATTAGATCTATAAAACAGGTAAAGAAATAAACGAATAAACAGTAAGAACACAAGAATGGATCAAAAGATGTCGAATGATTAATAAACAATCCTCAGAAGAGCTCGATAAAGAACTTCTACTGTAGAGGATTTAGGGTTTACAAGAACGATGAAGAAAATCTGTAAAGCTATCGTAATTGCTATCAATCGTTTTTCTAATATGCATGCAAGCACATTATTATATACTAAACCCTATCAGCTCACGGTTGAACAGGCCCAAACCGGAGTACAAAACATGGACTATTAACCGAGCCCAATGGACGCAATACATCAAAAATGCTACGCTATGCTACCCAACATACCGAGACTCGATCGAGGTGGGAAAAGTAGGTTTTCAGCCAAGATTCCGATTGAGGCTGATTGCGGCCATGAAAGGTTTTCGGCCGTGAACATCTTTCTGCGTTGAAGGGTTTACGGTCTTTGAAGGGATTACGACCATGAACTGATCTCGGTCCTTGAAGATTTGAAGGGTTCACGGTCGTGAACTCAAGAACAACAATGCTCGTTTTGATAAAAGGATGAATGTTTGATGCTCCAAAACAAGTTCCAAGGTGGATTGGGTGATAGATGAAGAGAAAACTTGGGTTTTTGGTTGATGGTTTTAGAGAGAGAAAGTGTATTTTCGGCCAGAAAAAGTATAAATGAGGGTAGGAACACGTATATATATATATATATATATATATATATATATATATATATGTTGGGTTCATGGTCGGTGGTGGATCCACCCAGCCGTGAACGTTTTACGGCCGTGAACAGTTTGCGGCCATAAACACCGGAATCCACGAGACTTGGCTGATTTTCGAATAAAAACTTGATTTTTCGCATGATTTTAGTCTCGATACTTATATAAATTAAATTTATATATTCTAAGTTGGTTTTGACCCTTACGAGCTTGAGAAAATTGACAAAATAAATAAAATTCGAAATTTTTTTATTTAGCGGGTTTGACTTTCGTTGATTGAAAAAGCTTTGGGTTGTCACAAATGCTCCCGCATCTTAGCCTCCGGCCCCAAAATCCACTTGGAGCCTCTACGATGATGCCATTGTCCCTTTACCAAAGGTACCTCCTTGTTGAGCAAGATCTTCATCCTTCTTTCTAGAATAGCCACCGGCTTCTCAACATAGTTCAGGCGCTGATCGACTTGAATATCATCCTAGGAAACCACTGGATCCTTGTCCAATACGCACTTTCGCAGCCGCAACACATGGAAATTGCTGTGAATTTGACTTTGCTTCCCAGGAATATCCAATATGTAGACAACCTTGACTACCCTACCAACCACCTGAAAAGAACCAATATACTGAGGGACCAAATTCCCCACTTCCTGAAGCATATCACACATTTCCAAGGTGAGACCTTCAGTAATACCTTGTCGTCGACCTGAAACTCCAACTCAGATCGGTGTCGGTTGGTATAGCTCTTATGCCGACTCTAAGCGGTACACATTCTATGCGTGATCTGCTGAATCAGCTTTGTGGTCTAAAGGACCACTTCTGTCCACCCCATAACCCTGTGACCAACCTCGCCCAAACAAGTCGGGGTACAACATCTCCGCCCATACAAGAGCTAGAAAGGCAGAGCACCAATGCTGGAATGATAACTGTTGTTGTAGGAAAACTATGCAAGAGGCAGGTAAGAGTCCCAACTCCCACCGAAATCAATAACACATACCTGCAACATATCCTCAAGGGTCTGTATCCTCGCTCACTCTAGTCGTCGGCCTACAGATGATAAGCAATGCTGAAGTGCGACCCCGTGCCTAATTCCTCATGAAACCTCTGCCAAAAACACGAGATGAACCGAACATCACGTTATGAAACATCGGAGACCGAAATCCCATGGTGAGCAACGATCTCTCAAACATAAACGACGACCAACTTCTCGGCCGAAGAACTCTCCCTAATCACCAGAAAATGGGAACTCTTGGTTAATCGATCCACGATGTCCCAGATACCATCAAAACCCTTTGTCGTCTTCGGAAACTTGGTGATAAAATCCGTCGAAATCTATTCCCATTTCCACATAGCAACCTCCAGAGGCTATAGCTTGCCATGCGTCCTCTGATGCTCTTCGTTGACCATCTTGCAACCCATACACTTCTCCACGTACCATTCGATATCCCTCTTCATGCACGGCCACCAATAGCTTAATATCAGATCCTGATACATCTTGGTGGCCCCCAAATGAATAGAAAAACGAAACTTATGAGCCTCTTCTAACACAATCTGTCTAAACCTACCAGACATCGGAACCCAGATCCGACCACATCGAGTCAGCAACTCATGACTATCCAAGACAAATCTGTCAATATCACCCCTGATCCTCTCTTTCTTCCAATTTTCTTTCCAAATACCCTCGGCCTAAGCCTCCCTTATCAATTCCAAAAGTGGGGAAACCACTGATATCCTCATACATGACTCCCTATCTGAAGATCCATCCGACTTGCGACTCAAAGCATCCACCGCCACATTTGCTTTATCCGAATGGTAAAGGATCACGCAGTCATAATCCTTGACTACGTCCAGACACCTGCGTTGCCTCATGTTCAAGTTCAACTGATCCATAATATGTCTCAGACTCTCGTGATCTGTGTAGGTAGTACAACAGACCCCATAAAGATAGTGTCTCCAAATCTTGAGGGCAAAAACCACTACACCCAACTCCAGATCATGGGTGGGATATCCCATAAGCTATCACTTGTCCTCTGTGCATGAGGACTTCCCCCAGACCAGTGATGGAAGCATCACAAAATACCACAAAATCCTCAATTCCCTCTGGGAGGGTCAAAAATGAGGCCTCACATAACCTCTGCCGTAGGGTCTCAAATGTCGATTGCTGCTCAGGTCCCCATCAGAAATCGACCCCCTTCCTCATCAGACGAGTGAGGGGTACCACAATCTTTGAAAAATCCTAAATGAATCTTCGATAGTTCCCTACCAAACCCAAGGACATCTTGATATCTGAGGGAGACTTCAGAACCTCCCACTACATTACAGCCTCTATCTTGGCCGGATCAACCAAAATCCCATCATGGTTAATGAGGTGCCTATGGAAATGGACCTCTCGTAACCAGAACTCGCACTTTGAGAACTTGTCATAGAGTCATTCTCGTCTCAAAACCCCCAGAAGCTCACGAAGATGCTCCTCACGTTGCCCTCTAGTCTTGGAATACACAAAGATATCCTCGATAAACACAATAACGGAACGATCGAACATCAGTCTGCATACTCGATTCATCAAATCCATAAACACCGTAGGCATATTGGTGAGCCCAAATGGCATCACCACAAACTTGTAATGTCCATAACGAGTCCGGAATGCGGTCTACTCCACGTCCTCCTCCCTCACCGTAACCTAATGATACCTAGACCTCATATCTATCTTGGAGAACCAAGATGCACCCTACAACTGATCAAAGAGGTAATCAATCCTCGGGAGGGGATAATGGTTCTTCACCATTAAGTTTTTTAACTCACGGTAATCAATTCACATCCATTGTGAACCATCCTTCTTCATGAAAAATAGTATCGGCTCTCCCCACGGAGAACTGTTCGGTCTAATGAACTGCTTGCCAAGGGCCTCACCTTGGCGCGAGGTCAATCCTGAACTCGGCCTGCCTCTTGGTTGGCACACCGAGCAACACCTCCAGGAATATATCTGCAAACTCCCCGACAATCAGGACCTTTGAAACAAAAATTGGATCCCCAAAACGTGTATCCACCACATAAGCCAAGTTGCATGCACACCCATTCTAAATATACTAACGAGCCCTGGCTGCTAAACAAAACCCTGAACCCATCCTAGTGACCTCTCCATAGATAATCAGTTCTCCCCCACTTGGGGTTCTAACTACCACTTGTTGGCTCTCACAATCAACCATAGCACCAAACTGGCTTAGCCAATCTATTCCCACAATCACGCAAACATCCCCCATGGGAATGTGGATAAGATCGATCAGGTAAATCACCCCGAAGATCTCCAACACACAACCCTGATACACTGATGAATCAGAAATCCCATGTTCGTTGGTGATAGAAACCCGCAACGGATACTCTAACTCCCCATTATGCATATCAAACTCTCTACTGAACGAACGAGATACAAAGGACCGACTCACACTCGAGTCAAACAACACAAGAGCAGGCAAAGAGTTCACTAGGAACAAACCCGTCACAACATTTGGAGCTGCTCTGGCCTCCTTGGTAGTGAGTTGAAAAGCGCAAACTCGAGTCCTCGGGGGGTCCGCCCTCCCCTGGTGCCCATCGGCACTCCTCAAAGTAGCTGGCATTAGGGACTGCACCGGCTTGGTGGCGAGCAATGGGCAATTGACCTTCACATGAACAACCTGATCATAATGATAGCAAATCCTAGAACTCAGAGTTGGGGCCAGATGACAACAATCCCTCACATAATGCCCCTCCTTGCCATATTTGTAAGACACACCTCTTGATCGACAGGCCCCATCACGAACCTTATCCCACTTCCCACAAGTACAGCCTCTCTGACTCCCAGATCTAGAATCAGTGGCCTTGAACCGATTCGGTGCCGACTGCAACTGTGCCGGGGCCGGTCTCTACTCTCTCGTCTGAAGCTTTATCTCAATCTCACACCGCCTAGCGGCCTTTGTATCTCTAACAAATAATCATATCGTTGGGTGGAAACAAACTGTTTGCTATCCCATTTTGAGCATGCTCAACTAACGGGTCATCTGAGCCTGCTCAGAAGCGAACTCGGGGAAAAACATTACCCTCTCTGTGAACATATTGGTGATCTCCGTCACTGACTCAGTCCCCTGCCTCATGTCCAAAAACTTATGGGCCAATCTCTCACACTCCACCCGCGACACATATCTAGTACGGAACATATCCGAGAACTGCTCCCAAGACACAGCAGCTCTCCACTCAGCAGAATATAATCTCGTAACAAGTCTCCACCAATTCTTCATTCTGGAGCTCAGAAGGTTTAGAGCGCACCTGACCTTCTGGTCAGCAGGGCAAGAGCAGGTGAAAAAGAATCCCTCAACATTAGATAGCTACCTCATGGCTATGATCGGGTCCTAAAATCCATCAAAATTCGGGGGCTACATATTGTCGAAGTCCTGATATTGAAAAACCTGCCCAACACCAATCCCTATAACCGCGACGGATGTGGTGGCTGCAGCAGCAGCAACAGCCTCAGACAAACCAACATATCTGTTATTAAAGAACTCTATCATCACGGTCTTGATAGACCCAAAAAGCTCTAGTATCTGAACTCAGACAATGTCCACAACCTCCTCATGGAGGATCTCCCTAATCCCGTCCTCAGACATAGCTGGCCCACCCTAACTGCCAGCTCCCGGTCCCAATCCAGATCCAGCCTCAAATCGTCTCGCCGTCACCATATTGAAAATTATCAGGGAGATATCAAATAACACGCATATCATAATAGGGGAACCAACTCCCAACAAAGCCTTTGGGGTTTTGACTTCCTTGTTACGTGTACGGGTCCTGTGCTTTCAGTAGTACGGGCCCATACTACCTTCCACACATACCCGTATTTGTCTTAGAGGATCATCACAACAACCCTAACGATACACACTAACATGCTCATAAAGTCAAGCTAAACACTCATCATATGTATGTGCTCCATCCTCACTTCCTAGAGGAACACTAAACATAACGCAACTGGCCGGATGGCCCCACACAACTCACCCTACCACTAACTGCCACATAACCCTCCATTGGTGCCAAATGACTATCGTACGAATACAATCACATGTTGCACAGTTTAAACAATCTTAGGCTAAAAGATTCAATCCCAAAATGGTTGGACTCAGACAAGAGCTACACAGCAGGACCAAATCCTTTATCCTAAGATCATTTAAACCATGTAGCATGTGACTTAGCGTATTCACTCAATAGCCAGTTCACACTCGAAAGAGTCGTACAAAAATCAATCAAGGATTCTATAAGAGATAAGGCATCATATATCAGGCAATTCTATCATACAGTTCCTAAAGATCTCTATCTTATTACTAGCTTGTTGTCCTATCATATCTAAACATAAACTCAAATAATTGTGTGTTAATTTGGGGTCTACTTACTGGATCTGGCTGATTGTACACATCGCATCCTCCTTGATTATTTTGAAAACCATTTGAAATTTGTTTTTAAAATATTTTTCCTTAGTTTGAGACTGTATTCACATGAGTGTTCCACCAGGTCACTCAAACCAAGGTTCTGATACCATCCTATATACATGGATACAGTTCTAACAGATCACTACAACATACAAGAATACAATAAACCAGGATAACAATCCAAAGGGGTCGGCCTTGGTGCCTTCGACCCAAAAGTACAGTGAGGAAAACTCACCTCTCAAACTGAACATAACTGATGAGGTCCGACTCCGAATCTCAGCACTCTGACCGATACCCATTTCCACCAAGTGACCAATTCCATTAAAATCTCAAATACCCAAAACACCCTCAAGGTCAAACTTGGTTAAAGTCGTAGTCAACTTGTGAACCCCCTAAGTCAACTGAGTCAAACCAACCGAGTAAACTCAACAAGGCTAACCCATGCGAGTACATGGGGCGTACTGAGGAGGTCGCTTAGCATACGCGACGCCTCTCAGAATACCACCATCAGGGTGGTTGATCGAGTATGCGGGGCGTACTCCCATGTACGTGGGGTGTACCCTTGCATCCTCCAAACTCCATTTAGTGCTTAATGTCCTAAGCACTTATGCCCATATTTCAAGTCCATAACTAACACACACCCTAGAGTCATAAATTTTCCAACTTTATGGAGCAAACCTAACCAAAAGGACATCATTTTTATGGCTATGGACCCTTCCAGGGGTGTGAAAAGACGGCTCAAAAGGACAAGAACAACCCATGCACATGATGGGATCTTTGGGACAAGAAAAGCAACATAAAACACCAAAAAATGGGATCTAACAATCAAGATGTCAAGGTATAAACTTTATACCTTCTGGAGCTTCTCAAGAAGGAAAAGATCCCAGATCCATAAGCTGGCTTCCACTTCAAGGCTCCTTGATGCAACTTCTTCCTCCTTCAACACACCAAAAACACTCTCTTGAGCTCAAAACACACACTATATGGGTAGGGTTTGTAAAAACGTCTCAAAGGATGTGGAGGATGAAAATGTGAGGAGAAATGAGACATAATGTTGCTTAAATACCACCCAAACCCTAAAAATTAGGGTTTCCTCCTGAAGCTAGTACGCCCCGCATACATAGGTGTACACCCAGAGTACTAAGGCGCGCCCTAGTACGCTTAACATACACCTATGTACGTTTGGCGTTCTCCTCCTGCCATAATTACGAAATTGCCACTAAGGCTCAAAGCATAACTTTTTGAACTTAGGGACCAAAATGGTATGAAATAGAATTATAGGGATAAATTTTGAAGTACATGAACATCAGGATGTTACACTTAGTAAAAAAAGAAAGTAACACTATAATATATATTAATATTAAATTATTTAACCTCAATAACATCTTTGAAATATTTTCTAAAGAAAAACCAATTTCGACTCAAGAAGTTCAAGAAGAAATAAAATTACTTAAACAAGAAATCAAAGAAATAAAAAATAGACTTCCTATTATTGAAAAAGGATAACAATCCCTACCTACTAAAAATGATCCTCAAGAAATTAAAAGAAAAGAAGAAACTGAAGAAGTAATAATTAAAAATATTATAATTTCACAACTTTCTTAAAAGTGGAATACTTAGATTATTCTAACAACAGACAATTTTCAAATGAATATAACAATGCTAATAGACAGTGGTGCATATATGAATTATGAATTGTATTCAAGAAGAAATAATTCCTACTCAATTGTATGATAAAACCTCTTCTAGGTTAAATGGAGTAGGAGGCTCAAAATTAATTGTAAATTACAAAGTTTCGGATGCTTATATGTGTAATGATAAAGATTAATTGTAAATTACAAAGTTTCGGATGCTGATATATGTAATGATAAAGATTGTTGTTTTAAAACACATTTAATTTTAGTAAAGAATCTCAATTCTCTTTTAATTCTAAGAACACCCTTTATTACTATGATATTCTCATTTAATGTTTATAAAGACGGGATTAAAACTAACATTTTTGGCAAAGAAATTACGTTCGAATTTTTGTGAACCAATCCAATACTCAAATATAAATATACTCAACTATAAACAAAACAAGCCAAATATCTTATTAACGAAATAAATAACATCCGTATAATTAAATAACTAATAAAAGAGAATATTTAAGACAAAATAACAACTTTAAAATCAAAATTTGAAAGAAAAAGTGTTTGTTCTAATATTCCAAATATTTTTTCGGGTAAAAAACAAAATATTGTAAAATTACCTTATATTAAAATTTTTGATGAGAAAAATATTTCTTCAACATCAAGAGCAATTCACATGAATAATGAATTAGAAATCAATTGTAAAAAAAATCTAAGGCTTATTAAATAAAAAATTAATTAGACCTTCAAAATCTCATTGGTATTTTTTTAGAAACAACACATATACTAAACTACTCCTAAATTATTCTACATATGTCTACAGTGGGACTTGAACCCTAGACCTCAATGAGGAAGGGCAACACCGGATACCACTAGGCTACAAGCCCTTTGATAAAATCTCATTGGTCTTCTTCAGCCTTTTATATTATGAATGTAGCAGAATTAGAAAGATGATCAACAAGATTAATTATCAATTATAAACCTTTAAACAAAGTTGTAGAATGGATTAGATATCCCGTTCCTAATAAAAGAGATTCATTGAAAATACTTTATGATTTAACAATATCTTCAAATTTTGATATGAAATCATGTTTCTGGAAGATACACGGATTCATGAATTTGATAAATATAAAATATGTATAAATGTTCCTTTTGGACATTTCGAATGGAATGTCATGCCCGGTGGATTAAAAGAAATGCTCCTTTAGAGTTTCAAAATATTATGAAGGATATTATCGCTCCTATAAACAATTTTGCTATTGTTTATATTCATGATGTTCTAATTTTCTCAAAATCTATTGATCGACATTTTAAACATTTTGATATATTTTATGACTTAATTTAGAAAAAAAATTTAGCTGTTTCAGCAACAAAATTGCATTTATTTTATGAATAAATTCGGATTTTAGGTCATGATATTATCAAAAACACAATTAGACCAATAACAAGAAGTTTAGAATTTTCAATTAAATTTTCCGATGAAAATAAAAAAAAACAACTTTAAATACTGTTAGGTTGTTAAATTATATACATTATTTTTTCGAAGATTTAGGAATTATATGTAAACAAATTTATAATAGGTCAAAAAATAATCCAGAACCACAAAGTCAAAAGTACATTGATATTGTCAAATTTATCAAGCAGATAAATCCACATTACCATGTCTGAATATACCTCATCCAAATGCAAAAATTATAATCGAAACGTACGCATGTGATATAGGATTTGGAGGTATATTAAAACAAAAAATGATAAATTAAAAGATGAGCAATTAGTTTGATATGTTTCTGGTGCCTGGAATGACACCCAAAGAAATTATTCAACAATTAAAAAAAATTAAGCATTGTTCTATGCATTAAAATGTTTGAAGATGATTTAATTATGAAACATTTTTTATTAAGAATTGGTTGTCAATCTTACAAATCGATTTTTGAAAAATATATTAAAAATCTTATTTTCAAACAAATTTTTGCTAGATGGCAAGCCTTTCTAGGAAATTTTGATTTTGAAATAGAATTTATCAAAGGAGAAAATAATTCATTTCCAGATTTTTTTCTCTCATGAATTTTACAGGGGAAATGAGTTCTTCATCTTCCTCTTGCAAAGCAGATTAAAAAAACCCATTTCTCACAAACTCCTACCTTTCCCCCTAAACCAAATTGATTTGCTCCATTAACTCTTGTTAAGAATTCTCCGCTTTTTACTGAAATACTTCAATCAAAACTAGTACTCCTGAAATTTCTCAACTCAAAATTGTCAATCATTTTCCCATCACAACAATTTCTAAATCTCCTTCTATAGTACAAATCTCATTTACCAATTCAAATTTTAGAAGATTATCAAGTCTCAAAATTGAGTCAAGGATTTCATATTCTCTCTGATTATTTGTTTGGTCTAGGAAAAACATTATTTTCTCAAAACTATAAAACCGATAATGTTATCAAACTATTATTGAATGCTCTGGTTCTGTCAAATTCACTCATACATCCAACTCTAGAGAAGGATCTATAGCAGTATCTGAACATCAGGATGTTACACTTAGTAAAAAATAAAGTGACACTATAATATCTATTAATAATAAATTATTTAACCTCAATAACATATTTGAAAGATTTTCTAAATAAAAACCAATTTCTACTTAAGAACTTTAAGAAGAAATAAAATTAGTTAAACAAGAAATAAAAGAAATAAAAAAACAAACGTAGTATTATTGAAAAAGAAAAACAATCCCTAGCTACTAAAAATGATCCTCAAGAAATTAAAAAAGAATAAGAAAATGAAGTATTAATAATTGAAAATATTATAAATTCACAACTTTCTTAAAAAATGGAATACTTAGATTATTGTAACCAAATATAATTTTCAAATAAGTATAACAACTCTAATAGAGTGGTGCATATATGAATTATTAATTGTACTCAAGAAGGAATAATTCCTACTCAATTATATGATAAAACCTCTTCTAGATTAAATGGAGTAGGAGGCTCAAAATTAATTGTTAATTACAAAGTTTTAGATGTTTATATTTGTAACGAGAAAAACTATTGTTTTAAAACCTAGTTAACTTTAGTAAAGAATCTCAATTCTCTTTTACTTCTAAGAACGCCATTTATTACTATGATATACTCATTTAATGTTCATAAAGATGGATTCAAATTAACATTTTTTGCAAAGAAATTATGTTCAAATTTTGTGAACCAATCCAATACTCAAATACAAATATACTCAACTATAAAACAAAACAAGCTAAACATTTTATTAATGGAATAAATAACATCCGTATAATTAAATAACTAAACGAAAAGAATATCTAAGACAAAACAACAGCTTTAAAACCAATATTTGAAAAAAAGTGTTTGCAATATTCCAAATATTTTTTGGAATAGAAAACAACATATTGTAAAATTAATTTATATTAAAATTTTTGATGAGAAAAATATTTCTTCAACATCAAGAGCAATTCACATGAATAATGAATTAGAAATATGTCAAAAAAGAAATCTAAGGCTTATTAAATAAAAAAATAATAAGACCTTCAAAATCTCATTGGACTTTTTTTGAAACGACAAATATTCTAAACTACTCCTAAATAATTCTACATATGTCCACAATGGGACTTGAACCCTAGACCTCAAGGAGGAAATGCAATATCGGATATCGTTGGGCTACAAACCATTTGGTAAAATCTCATTGGTCTTCTTCAGCTTTTTATATTATGAATGGAGCAGAATAAGAAAGAGGATCAACAAGATTAATTATCAATTATAAATCTTTAAACAAAGTTTTAGAATGGATTAAATATCACATTCATAATAAAATAGATTCATTGTAAAAACTTTATGATTTAACAATATCTTCAAATTTTGATATGAAATCATGTTTTTGGCAGATACACAGTTTCATGAATCTGATAAATATAAAATAGGTTTTGGTGTTCCTTTTGCATATTTCGAATGGAATCTCATGCCTGGTGGATTAAAAAAATGCTCTTTTTGAGTTTCAAAATATTATGAACGATATTGTCATTCCTATAAACAATTTTGCTATTGTTTATATTCATGATGTTCTTATTTTCTCAAAAGCTATTGATCTAACATTTTAAACATTGAGATATATTTTATCACTTAATTTACAAAAATGGTTTGGCTGTTTCAGCAACAAAATTGTATTTATTTAAAGAAAAAATTCAGATTTTAGGTCATGATATTATCAAAAACACAATTAGACCAATAACAAGAAGTTTAGAATTTCAACTAAATTTCCCGATGGAAATAATAAAAAACCAACTTTAAATATTTTTAGGATGTTTAAATTATATACATGACTTTTTCAAAGATTTAGGAATTATATGTAAACCAATTTATAATATGTTAAAAAATAATCTAGAACCACAGACTCAAAAACGAACTAATATTGTCAAATTTATCAAGTAGAAAATTCCACATTACCATGTCTGAATATACGTCATCCAAATGCAAAAATTATAGTCTAAACGGGAACATGTGATATAGGATTTGAAGTTATATTAAAAAAATGATAAATTGAAAAATGAGCAATTAGTTCGACATTTTTCTAGTGCCACGAATGACACCCAAAAAAATCATACAACAGTTAAAAAAAATTTTTAAGTATTGTTCTATGTATTAACAAGTTTGAAGATGATTTATTTATGAAACATTTTTTTATTAAGAATTGATTGTCAATCTGCAAAATCGATTTTAGAAAAATATGTTAAAAATATTATCAAACAAATTTTTGCTAGATGGCAAGCCCTTCTAGCCAATCCTGATTTTGAAATAGAATTTATCAAAAGAAAAAATAATTCATTTCCAGATTTTCTCTCTCGTGAATTTTTACAGGGGAAATGAGTTCTTCATCTTCCTCTTCCAAAGCAGATAAAAAAACCCATTTCTCAGAAACTCATACCTTTCCCTCCTAAACCAAATTTATTTGCTCCATTAACCCCTGTTAAGAATTCTCCGATTTTTACTAAAATACTTCAATCAAAACTAGTAACTCCTAAAATTTCTCAAATCAAAAATGTCAGTCATTTTCCCATGACAACTATTTCTAAATCTCCCTCTACAGTACAAATCTCAATTACCAAAGAATTCAAATTTTATAAGATTATCAAGTCTCAAAAGTGAGTCAACGATTTTATATTCTCTCCGATTACTTGTTTGGTCTAGGAAAAACATTTTTTTCTCAAAATTCTAAAACAAAGAATATTATCAAACTATTATTGAATGCTTTGGTTCTTTGAAATTCACCCATCGATCCAACTCTAGAGAAGAATCTATAGAATATAGCAAAGCACAAATTTTAAAAATATTTTCTCTAGGAGGTTGGGGAGTTAATCCTTATTTTGATAAAATCTTGCTAGGATATCTAGCCAATCCAAAATTTTCCTATTATGGTTATCACAATGCCTAGTTCAAAGCTTTCTTAATTCAAAATTATTCACATTCATGGTTTATATTTTTTTGATATAACCCTCACTACAAATATCCACGATCGTTTGTTAACTGATACAAATTCATGGGTCATGTACCAAGCTGTCTTCCAAATAACATTTCTAATGGATATCTCAAATTCAATGAATTATTTATTCAACATATTCTGAATTTGAATAGCGGTTACAATTTACTATGACATTTAAAATCCCATTGATTATGACATGGATGTGTTCATATCAAGAAGCAAAAGGAATTTCTCCTCCGTGGTTAACTCGTCTGTATCGTTTAAAATAGTGGGATAAATTCAAAATTTATCAAGACAATAAGAAAGTAATAATAAAAAATATTAAGATATGTATCATCAAGAAGCAGAAGATGAAATAATCAATAATATTTCAAACATTCATACTTCAGACACATATTTAGTGGCAATAACTCTTGGTGTTGTTGGATCATCTCAATAAGAACTTCAACATTTATTACAAGACATACGTAACTCTCCTTCTGGATCAGAAGGATCCCAGTCAAAGTCAATGAAAAACGAAATATTTCAAGATGTTCAAGACCCATTCAATGATCCCTATGATAATTAAAATATTTTAAATATTGTTTTGGTGCATACTTTCAATGTAAGGTATTTCGTTTCAATGTTTTTCGAGATTGTTAGTTTCTCAAAAGTATAGGTGTATACACTGGGTGCTTGAACACCTTTATCAATATCTATTATCAATATTTTATTGCAGGTTCGTATCATGCGTGGTCACAAGAATTGAAGCTTGATTAAAATTTTGACACGACAAAAATAATCAAATTGTCAAAAACTTCTATTAAACGTATCAGCGTTAAACGAAGGTTTGACAACCATTATGACAAGAACACAAACCTTGTCAAAAGAATATTGAAGTGACAACTATTATGAGAAAAAGACAATAACATTATCTAAAAAAAACTTTTATTCCAAGTCACTCATGGAAACAACAAAGAAAAACTATTTATGAAAAAATTCGGTAAAAATCCAGCTACCAAGATCAAGAGCAAAGATATTCTATAAATTGAGTTGAGATTTTAGTTTTAAGCATTCGAAAAATATATATTTCTGTCTCAAATGAATAGTTTATGTCTAAGAAAACCTCTATAGTTTCTTTATCTACTTCGCGTTGTTCAACATCTATAGATTTCTAGTTCATATTTTCTACAAATGTATGTACCGACTATACATCAAATTTAATAAAAAAAAATATACTATTTAAAATACTTTGTTCAATTCATGTAATCTCATTATTTTCTTGAATTTATTTCTCCTTCAAAATATTATTTTAAAGTTTTTATAGCAAATTTTATTAATGTTTTTATAGCAAACTTATTGTTATAATCTCGTTTAACATTTATTTATTTATTTATGATTAAATTCAATATTTTTTTCTTGCAAGTTTAATAAATTCTTTTTTTCACGTATTTTATCTTTTTTGTTTTTTTCTATAGCTATATTTAGTTTTGAAAGAATTCTCTATCTCTTTATGAGTAAATAATTCCAATATTTAATAGCTTCTGCAAACAAAAATTTCCTGTTGAACCCTAAGAACTTTTTCTGTTTATCAGACCGAGCAGTTCGCTGTGAGGAGCATCGATTTAGTTCGTCAAGAAGAAGTATGGTTCACACTGGATGTGTATTGATTGTCGGGAGTTGAACAAGTTGACGATGAAGAACCGTTATCCCCTTCCGCGGATTGATGACCTCTTCGGTTAGTTGCAGGGTGCGTCTTGGCTCTCCAAGAACGAATTGAGGTCAGGGTATCATGAGATGAGCGTCAGAGAGGAGGATGTGGAGAAGACAGTGTTTCAGACTCGTTATGGTCTTTACGAGTTCGTGGTGATGTCATTTGGGCTCACCAATGTGCCTGCGGACTTTATGGATTTGATGAATCGGGGTATGCCTGCCAATGCTTGATCGATCAGTCGTTGTTTTTATTGATGATATCTTGGTGTATTCCAAGACCAGGAAGCAGCATGAGGAGCACCTTCGAGAGCTTTTGGGAGTGTTGAGGCGAGAATGATTGTATGCCAAGTTCTCGAAGTGTGAGTTTTGGTTATGAGAGGTCCATTTCCTAGGACATCTCATTAACCAAAATAGGATTTTGGTTGATCCGACCAAGATTGAGGTCGTGATGCAGTGGGAGGTTATGAAGTCTCCCTCGGAGATCAGCAGTTTCTTGGGTCTAGTAAGATATTATCGGAGATTTATTTGGGATTTCTCCAAGATTGCAGTACCCCTCACTCATCTGAAGAGGAAGGGCGTGGATTTTCAATGGGGCCCTAAACAAGAGGTGGCATTTGAGACTCTAAGATAAAGATTGCGAGAGGACCCAGTGTTGACCCTCCTCGAAGGCGTTGAGGATTTTGCGGTTTTTTGTGATGCATCCATCACAGGTTTGGGCGCAATTCTTATACAGCATGGGAGACTTATTGCTTATGCTTCACACAGCTGAAGCTGCATGAGGTCCGTTATCCGACT
Organism: Lactuca sativa; assembly: GCF_002870075.4. Lineage (NCBI taxonomy): Eukaryota > Viridiplantae > Streptophyta > Magnoliopsida > Asterales > Asteraceae > Lactuca > Lactuca sativa. Next base: position 51,340,272 of record NC_056626.2, on the reverse strand, counting down.
CATGATTTGGAGATGGAGGCAACAGTGTTTGCTCTCAAGATTTGGTAGCACATCTTGTATGGAGTTCGGTGTACTATCTACATGGATCACAAGACTTTGTGGTAGCTTATGGACCAACCAAACCTGAACATGAGACAGTTTAGGTGGCTAGATATAGTGAATGATTATGACTATAAGATCATGTATTATCCCGAGAAAGCCAATGTGGTGGCTAATGCTTTGAGCCGCAAGGCGAATAGTTCTGCGACTGGATGTCGGTGAATAAGGGTTTCAATTGATTTTCTATTGTTGGATTTGATCAAAGAGGCTTAGGCTGAGGGAGTCAAGGAGGAAAAATAGAAGCAGGAGAGGCCTCGGGGCGAGAGTGACAGGTTTCTTACTGACAATCGTGGATTAGTGACATGGTATGGACGAGTTTAGGTGTCAGACTTTGGAGGCATCAGATAGACTGTGTTAGAGGAGGAACACAAGTCCAGGTTTTTGATACACCCCGAAGCCACCAAGATGTACCAGGATTTGAGACTTATCTACTTGTGGCCATGCATAAAGAGGGAGATAGCATGTTATGTTGAGACGTGCTTGACCTGTCGGATGGTTAAAGCTGAACACCAGAGACTTCAGACAACTCAAAGTCGACAGAAGAGTTATGTCGACAAGCAGCGATCCGAGTTGGAGTTCCAGATTGGAGATATGGTTTTACTATAGATATCACCATGGAATGGTGTAATACACTTCAGGAAGAGGGGAAAGTTAGGGCCCCAAATGGACTTGGGAACCCAAGTCTGAGATGCGAGAGCATTACCTGGAATTATTCATAGCAGTGGACTTTGAGGACGAAGTCTTGTTCAAGTGGGTGAGAATTGTAACATCCCGTTGATGAGGTATTTTCAATTTTAACCCTAAGTATGAAGAGTTATTGCATTTTAGCCCTTGTGCATGTGAAAGCTAGCAAAATGGCCAATAGTGGCATTTTTATAATTTTGTGGTGGACTCACATACGCGGGGCGTACATGTGTGATCCATAAACCCTATTTTTTTTTTGTGTTTGGACCCTATATAAGCATCATTAACTTTCAAGTTCTCACTCCCTTACCAACCTCCAACCCTCATTTCGTCATTTGCAAACCCTAGTCCACTTTTAAGCACTATTGTGCTTTGTGTGTGTGTGTATTGATCACCTTGAAGGAGAGAGGAAGAAGAGAAGATCATCTTGGAGGAGTAGGACTCTTTGGATCCAGAATCTCATCATCATTTGTCATCACTTTGAGGTTAAAATCTTTGAACTTGATGAAGCTATGAATAGTTCTAAGTTATCCATGAAGTTTGTGTCCTTTTGGTCCTATTAGTTGGGTATTTTGAGTATGAGCTACTCCAATCCATTTAAGTTGTCCTTTAAGACGTCTTGAGGTGTTTAGAAGCTTAAAAATGTGGTCTTGATCATTTCTTCCCTTCCATGCATGTGCTACAAGGTCTTAACGGGTTAAGTAGTTAAGGTTTTTAGTGTTGAACACTTATTGGCCATGCAAGACCATAAAGTTGGAAACTTTATGGTCAAGAATGATATTTAGGACTTGGATCTGCATTTTGGACGTAAAAGATCAAGTATTAAGCACTTATTATGTTAAGAAGAAGTTATGCTATGTACGCTGGGCGTACTAATTGGTACATTGCGCGTACGCGGCCAAACCTCCATTTCCTGGTCAACCATCGAATATGCCCCGTGTACTCGGCAGGGTTGACTCGGCTGGTTTGTTAGGTTTGACTAATCTTGACCAAAGGGTATTTTGGGTAATCTAGTATTAATTTTAGTTACGCAATATTTTGGATAACAGGTGTCAACTAGAGTCGGTTTTCGGAGCAGAGATTTATTCAGCTTGCATCCAGATTGATAAGTGAGTTTTCCTCACTATACCCATGGGTCGAAGGCACCAATGTCCACCCACTATAGTATGTATCCTGGTTATAGGATAGTACTATGCTAGTATATGACTAATTAGTAGAACTGTATTATTATATATATTTCTTTGTTTTGTATTTATGTTTATCTGTTACATATGTCGAGATATTTTGTTTGAGTTGAAGTGGTCTTGCTTTGTGTTGAAGGCCAAGACACCCGGGGACGTCCGGATAGGTTGTAGGCCATACGAGGTGGTACAGTCATGCCAAAGGCTCGTAAAGCAGTACAGTCAGGCTGAAGGCTCATATTTACATGCTTTGTTTGTTATGTACTGTGTTGGTACTTTGGGGGAACTCACTAAGCTTTAGCTTATAGTTTTAGTTTATTATTTCAGGTACTTCTGAGGATCATGGGAAAGCGAATGCCTGCTCATGCACATCTTCCTATTTCTATTATATGGATTTTTGGAAAAATCTAATATGACTCTACTTTTTAAACAACGGCTCTTTTTGTAAACAATGATGGTTAATGGTCGATTTTAAAAATGTAAAATTTTTGTGATTTTTGTAGTGTTAAATTACCGTTGGAGATGAGTGACCTTTTATAGTGAGAGTTTTGGTACGAATCCCGCCCATAGATATAGGAGTCTTAGAATCGTTTCGGGATAGTGGTGTTGTTTATTGGATCATACATTTGTGCCCTGTCTAAGTCTTGATTGGCTTAGCATTGGTAGTGGCGCGTGAACCTTCACTGGAGTTGCCAGGTGCATGTTTGTCGCTTGGTGGCTTTCTTGCATATGTTCCAGGCTGGACATTGGACAACAAGTTTGGTCCAATGCAGGGTGGAAATCTAATGGGATAGGTGGACTGCTGAAGTGCTTGACTACTTCGCATCTTTCGGCGTGGCCAGTAGGCACACTATCACATTGTATATGTAATGTTGATATACGATATTTTCAGGTACTCAATAAGCTTTATTCTTAAAGTTGTGGATTATTTTTCAAATTATGCTTCTGGCAATGGGAAGGCTCCATCTTAAACGTGACACATGTGCATCTCTTATGTTTATGTTTTTAGACTTTTGCTACTTCTGATGACTTTGATACATTGATTTCACATGCTCTGTTTTATGGTTTTGGAACTATTGAGTATTTCATCTTTATTGAAAATGATCGCTTATTTACACTTTAATAAGAAAAAAATATTTTAAAATTTGGGATCTTACATTTTAAAATGAAAAAAAAATGTTTTAAAATTTGGGACATTACATTTGATGATACATAAGTTGTTCATCGGTCATTCCATCGATATTTTCTATTAGAATTTTTATTTATTTGAATCTCTTTGAAAACATAAATGATTTTTTGATTTGAAAAGTAATCTACAACAAGACGATTGTGTCCCTCTTCAAGACCTTGAAAAATATTTTTCTTCTTTGGTCGATAGCAAGAACTTTCTACTTCATATTCGGCTTTCTTTCGTTGCAAAAATCAACAATTTGTCATGGATATCATCTACTAGTTTATCAATGATTAACTCATTTAGTTGTATTGAAAGGTTCTCCATGGCATCGTTAGACATGGTTGAAAGAAAAATATATAAGATGACGTGATTATTAGTAAAGGATATATATATATATATATATATATATATATATATATATATATATATATATATATATATATATATATATATATATATATATATATATATATATATATATATATATATATATATATATATAAGAGAGAGAGAGAGAGAGAGAGAGAGAGAGATTTCCATCAAGCGAAAATAGTATCTTTTTATAGACGTTGAATGCCACAAATAAACGAAAATATATAAAAAAAAAAAAAAAGTATATCGGAGCTTTATTTTGTATCCATAAAATACGAAAAAATTAATACATTATAAATAAAAAAGATTGAAATTATAATATAATCACTATAAATTTATAATTCATAAGTAAAATGTCATTAAATATCTAATAAAAATAATTAACTAGTAAATAAATTAAAAATATTTAAAACTAAAGTATAATTCAGGATAAATTAAAATATGATTAGAAGATGAAAAAGCTAAATATGTATTAAACATGAAAATATATTGACTATTCAATGTTACTGAATAGTGAATAGAAAAAAAAAAACAAAACAAAACCAATATATTATTAGATCTAATGGTAATAAATGATAAATAATATAAACCAAATAATGATAAGCTATAAAATAAACTAACATCTAAGATGTTCTAACTAACAAATTAAAAAATATAAAAGTTACCTTGAAAACAATAATAGATATTTGAAAGAATAGTTGTGATGATAACTAAAAAATAATAAAATAAGTAAAATTCTAAAATTAGTTACAATTTGACAATTTAAGTTAATTAATCATAATAATATGAAATGTAAAACCAAAATTCATATTCTAGTTTAACAAAATCAGGGGCGGTTCAATCAGATTGGAGGCCCTAAGCGAACGAAAAATTTTAGGCCCTTTGGCCTTTACTAAACTTAATGTTATCACCGTTAGTTCTTAACAGCCTTGACCTTGAGAAAACTTAAATTCGTTCCAAATTTCAACAAAAATCGTTCCAAACCTGATTCAATAGTAATCTACTACAAATTTGAAGTTCAAACTAGACTACTAGAGCATCCACAAAAATCCACATCATAATTCATAAATGAAAAAAAAAATTAACAGTTAACAAATGATCCACCATAGTTTATGCTTAATTTTTGTTCTAAAAACTGTTATACAAATAACATATCAAACATTAACCCTAACAGATAATCTAATAGACTGGTAATCAGATTTAGATATTCATATAATGGTAGGTTTGAAAACTGTTACAAATATAACATATCAAACGTAATCCGAGAAGAGTAATTGAGAATCAGATTGACAGAGTATCAAAGGAAGAAGAAGAGCAGTCGCTTGGTTATTAGAGGAAGAAAAATCAATTATCAGATATAAGAAGAATCGAGAATCAACTATTCAGATTATTAGAGGAAGAACCCAAGAAGAAGAACATATAAAACTTGACATACCGTTTCACTGTTTCAATCGATATTGCATATTGGTAACGGTTGCTTCTTGCTTCTGTCGAGAATGGAAAATCAAAGAATGAGAAGCCGAGAAGGAAGATAGGAACAATCTACAGTCGCTTGGTTTTGACAATTTTTGTCGGTCTGTGGCATGCGCGATTCGAAGAATCAGTAATCGAGATTTGGGTTAAGGGGCCCCTTAGAATTGGGGGCCCTAAGCCCTTGCTTACTTTTACATGAAGTAAATTGGGGGCCCTAAGCCCTTGCTTAGTTTTACATGAAGTAAAGCCGACCCTGAACAAAATAATACCAAGAACTGTATAATTTTTTACAAGAAGTGGCTTTCAATTAACTCACCATTGAAATTATATGATCCTATATCTACGTAAATTAATTAATCAGTATAATAGTTAAAATGAAAATTAAATTTATTTGTATTGTCGTGTGCAATCCGAAAATATAGACTACTGTGATTTAATATCCTATCTAATAAATGAGAATACTTTTGTCACTTGTCATCTTCTCCTTCATTTTGACAAATGTCATTTTCTAGGATTTTTAAAATTGTTATATTCCACTTGTCATTTTTTGGAGATTTCAATTTTCTTAAAATAAATTTTCAAAAAATTCTAATGGATAATATATATGTAAGGTTATCATTCTATTAATTTGATAATAAATTATCATAAATGCTCTAAACGATTTGATTTCTTTCATAAATGTTTCAAAAGATTACATTTTGTTATGGAAAAACATTATTTTATAAAATATTTATTGTTTATATATATTCATATTAAATTTTTATTTTTAATAAACCCGTGTAATACACGGGTCGTACACCTAGTGTATTTATATTATCTTATATTTAAAATAATTACAGTGTTTTTTTGAAAATTAATAAAAACATTATAATTTTAAGTATATTGATAAGTAAATAGTTATCTCTAATAATATGTATTTATTAATAATTTAATTATATTACTATCTTCTACATGTATATACATACTCGTATAATATATAAATATCATTTTAGATGCAGAATTTAACACTAAAAGCTTAATTGATGTCTCTCATAGAAAGATAGAAACTTTAACACCTAAAAGCTTAATTGATGCCTCTCATAGTAAAATAAAAACTTTTGGTAGTAATATTAGTTATAAGAAACGTTTGATTTGGGCATGGAATTGTGCCGCATTCTAAAATTGAGATTCAATGCTTTAAATTTGATTATTTATGTAATCATTGATATAGATAGAATGGTTTCTTCAATCACCAAAGTAAATAGAATAATTTCTTTGACGTCTAACAGAAGTACAATTCACATATAAAAGTTAGAACGTGTAGTCATCATACTTATTCACTCTATTGACTTGGAGAAAACATCTTTATCTTTTGTGATTAGCTTTAAAAAAGTAGATCTGCCGTAAAGATTATTAAACCAGAGAATTGATAAATACTTCAATATCAGTAAATTTGAATTTCTATATAAAATTTAAAAGCGATATCTAAAGTCAATTATTTAATCGTACGGGCTTACTTTTAAGAAAGTAGATTTAATGATTAAAATTTAGTTTCGGAAAATTTCTAATAAAAATCATATTATTTTAGATTAATTTACCGTTTAATCTTAAATTAAATTTTATTCATTAAAAATCGCAGAATAATAGCAAAAAATTCGGAATAATCCAATGTGGTCAGTTTCATAAATTTACCTAGAATTCCGTCTTTTTCTTTTCTTTTATTCGTCAAAATCTTAAGATTTTTTAAAAAATTAAATAAATTTTCATCAATAACCAAATTACCGAGACTTTTCTTAAAATTTCCATTGAGTAAATGTATTGTTGTTAATAAATCATTTTTAAACACAACACATCTTTTTTATTATAAAGAACAAAAACAAAGTTGTTGCTAATTGTCTAATAGAATCTTTTGTGTAAACAAAATTTAATTCGAAAGTAATTCAAAAAATGACCAAAAATATTAGGTTTTTATTTAAAATATCCTTTTTGTTTTTAATAACAAAACCAAACCTATATATATATATATATATATATATATATATATATATATATATATATATATATATATATATATATATATATATATAGAGAGAGAGAGAGAGAGAGAGAGAGAGAGAGAGAGCGAGAGAGACAGGAATGATCATTTGAGAACTCATGTATTCCTGAGAACCCAAGAACTAAAAGTGAACCATTAGATCAAAACTTTTAAGGGCTGAGATTTTTAATGACAATCTGGTAATTAAGAAAAGTCTGAATGGTGTATATGGGTTTTTAATAAATATCACAAGGGTAAATCAAGTATTAGATTATCACGTCCCTAAACATTCAGATCTATTACTCTCTCTCTTTCTCTCAATGTATCGTATTCTTTGACAACATCCTCCCTCTTCGTCTGTAACAACGTAAATTTTCAAAATAATTTTTCATTTTTAAAATATTCATTCATTCATAAATAAAGTCAAACACATTGTATCAAATGTTATTATTGTTGGAATAGTGTCTAAGCCCGTAACTATATTTGGTATGTACTTGACCCGATTATGCATGGTCCTTTTGGGTTGCCTTCTCCAAAGCAACTTGACAAGGTAATTTAAGGAGAAAAGAGAGAGTATTGTGATTTATTAATATATTATAAGAATAATATATTAAAGGAGAAATCATGTTTATTTAATTAGTATTGATCATAAATTAATTAGGAATTAATTTGGTGGTTAAAAGGGACTAATTGAATAAAGGGGTATAAACTGTCAAATGTATGATAGTTGAGTTTTAGGTTAAGGAAACTTAATAGGCTTAAGGGGGAACGAAATTATGATGGGTATCCATCATATTTTCGTCCAAGGGCCTCATTCCAGAAGGTTCCATGGGCTGCTTGGTGGCTAAGCTGTCCATTAGAGTTTAGAGTGAAACCCTAGTAACCTGTAAGTATAAATATGACCCCTAGGGTATGAATTCGGCTATCACTTGATTTTAAGAGATCCCTAGGCCGATTTCTAGCCTCTCTCTCCCTCTCTCATATTGCCTTCTTGCTTGTGGGGTTTGTGAACCATTAGAGGAGTTGCATTTGTGACTCTAGGCTCAAAAGAAGAAGATATACAAGATCTAAGCCAACTATTGAAGAGGTAAACATCTAGATCTGATTCTATATGTTAATTTTGTTATTTATATGCTAGATTAGGGTTTGTAAGTCTTGGAATCAAAGCATGTTCAATAGTGAAACCTAGATCCAAGCATTAGGGTTTGCATGAGCACATAGGAATGTTTCTTATGCCTAAAACCCATCAATTATCACAAAACATCTCCCCAGAATCTCTACAAAAACTCCAATGCGTGTGTGTACGAATCATGCCGGCGCCTTCCCGCGCTCATCACTAGTACCTGAAACACATAACACAAACAAACTGTAAGCATAAATGCTTAGTGAGGTCCCCAAAATACCACATACAACACATAAGCCACTCGAGGCTATAATACGACCCTCCGGTCGATGTGTCTCAGCGGGACCCTCCAGTCCCGTAGCTCGTTGGACCCTTAGGTCCGATCACAGCTCGTCGGACCCTCTGGTCCGGTCTATATCATCAGGCAACATACAAATATCACATAGCACATAATCTCATCCATAACACATAAGACCCTCTAGTCATCGCATAGTACCACTCTAGGTAACGTATAGTGAGAAGACTCACCTCGATATCTCGGTAAATATCTGACTCGGAAGAAGTGTGATCTAGCCTCCGCCTAATCACATAAAGTAATACTCTCATAAATACAACTGTACTCAACCCTAAAAGTCAACAAGGTCAATGGTCAAACTTTGACCTAACTCGACGAGTGCACTAAGGCGACTCGGTGAGTCTACACGTGTCCACTGACTCTCTTAGACCCTCTCTTGGCACGTCGAGTACTTCCCTGACTCGACGAGTTCCACCTGGCATGAATCGTGGGGCCACCCCGACTCAACTCTTCGAGTCTCAAAAACAACTCGGCGATTTTCAACTTGAACTCAGTCCCCCTGACTCTCCCTGACTCACCAAGTCATTCCCTCAACTCAACAAGTCCACTCACTGAATGATTACGGGCAACATTCATACTACTCGCCGAGTCTGTTCTTCGGACTCGGCGAGTTCATGCCATGCACAAACTCAAAACAAATTCTGAGGTGAGATCTGTTCCATTCAATCATAGATATGGCCTCCCCAAGCATGATAATCACATAAAGTTCGGACCTTGACACACATATAACATAGAAATGGTCCAAGATGGTGATTTAGCCCCAGAAATGACATTCCAAGCTCAAGACTCCCCAAATGACTCATAAAGCTCCAAGGGTTAAGGTCTCTGGAACTGTTTGTGTCCAGATCCAGAACACAAACTTGAGAAGGGACCAAATACACGACTTAATCAACCTCTAAAAGGGTTAGAAAAACCTAACATTAAGAATCAACACCAAAACTGAAGAAGGTCCGAGAATAATACCTCAAAGCAGTCTCTATGAGCTCAAAACCACCAAAATCGCACCTCCTTCAGCCGCCTCTTGCCTTGAACACTTCCCTTTTGCAAAAACACCCACAAAAGCTCAAGATTTGCCTCTCCTTCCTCACAAACGCTCTAGATCTCTCTTAGGGTTTCTCTCTGGGGTTGGTGGCCGCAAATGACGGCCATAAGGCCCTTTAAATAGGTCTCAAACCCTGGAAATTAGGGTTTCATTAAACAGCGTGGACTCGTCGAGTCCACTCGTGAACTCGTCGAGTCCACTCGTGAACTCGTCGACTCTAGCTGTGAACTCGCGTACAAATCTGCGACCATACTCGGCGAGTCTAGACGCCAACTCGCCGAGTTCCCCCACAAAGCCCAAAAAATAAAGGAACAAAATGTCATACCTGGGAATCCGGGTGTTACATCGTCGACCGCCTCCCTCCTCCCTCCAACAACCACCCTACCTCTGTCAACAACCACCGCCTTCATTGAAGATCCCTCGATGATTGATAGATTGAACAACGTGGTGGTTGCGTCATTCGTCCCACTCGAAGTTCTATGCCCTAATAAATCAGCCAGAGGTCCTATCGCTCCGGGCCTCTCGATTCTCCTTCACCTCTAATCTTCCGGTCTTGAAGACGTGATTCAGAAGTATAATCACGTCAGCGTCGACGATAGCGGCTTTGTTAATGTCGTTGATTGAGTTCTGATCTCTCCGGTCTCTGAGCCAGCGGACGACTCGATGTTCGGAAGTAGCAAGACTATCCGTTCAAATCCAGAGTCTGTCTGACCTCGATGATGAGCGACTTTATCTCGTTGATCACAGGTGAGTTTGATTGTGGTCCAATTGGTGTTTGATTTGTCAATGGAGTCGTTTTTTTAGTTCATTTTTTCCCTGAGATAAGCATTGGTTTTTAAATAGGTATATGTAAATTGGTTTGAGCTTCAGTGATCGACCACCGACGGTGATGGCGCCGCTGTTCCCCGAATGTGATTACGAGCATATAATTGTTAACGAAGCAGTGGACATTGTAGGTCCAATCGATGTTTTGGTTTGTAATCAAGGCGTGTTTGTTGCTCAAGAGCTTGAGAATCAGGAGATGAAGGAGATTAGAGACATGATTAACATAAATCTAATCGGGACTTTTAATCTGGTTAATGCGGCATTGCCAGCTATGAAGAGCCGGACTGATCGGAAGCCAGTTTCGATCGCATTCATGTCATCTCAAGCCAGTTAGGTACATTCTGTCAGTGTGTGTGCTCTTCAAGCTTTGTTACTTTCAAACCGATTAAGTAGTAATGTATGATATTTTCCACTACACAACTAGGGTTTATGAATTGAGATTGCGATCTTAAATTGGTAAATGGCTTGGAGATGGAAGTTGCTTGTACAAATTGTTGCAATTAGAACATTTGTTTACTATCTTTTGTTCAATTGCTAATGAGTTGATAGCATATGTGCAAGTTGAATATGACAGCTAGCTCTCAAATCTTATGAGTTTTCTTACAGTATTGGCAATTTGAATATGCTTTATCTATACAAATGGTCATTCTACTTTGTGTAAAGATCTTCATAAGAATTTATATGGAGGCATCTTCTAAGTTGTATCATTGGCTGCTTGGAAGACATCTACTGTGTGGTTTAGGGATATGCTCTCAAAAATCTTGTACAAACTACCTCATAGATACCTTGTACTTTAAGCTTATCAACTCCTAATATTTCTATTCTTTTTTTTAATGCTTTGAAGGATCATTATATTACATTTCTTGATAAACTTTTTATTTTTAGGTTGGCATTTATGGGTATACAACATATTCAACTAGTAAATTTGGGCTAAGGGGTTTACCAGAAGCTCTGCAATAAGAAGTGATTGCTGACAACATTCATGTTTCAGTTATCTTCCCTCCAGACACAGACACACCTGGTCTTGCAGAAGGTTCTAGAAACTGCTGCTCTTTGCATTTTCATTTGTGTGGATAAAAATGGAAAAAGAATATTAAATTTAAATAAGCATTTTTTTGTGGTTATTTATTATAGAGTATAAAAGAAAGCCACGTTTGACAAGCATCATAGCAGCATTATCAGGTGCAATGAAAGCGGATGAGGTGGCACAAAAAGCATGGAGTGGGATAAAATCTAGGAGTTTTTTTGTCCCATGTAATTTGGAAGGATTCATGTTGTCAGTAGCTACTGTTGGTCTTTCCCCTCAAAGAGCATATCTCACGGCTTTTGTTGAAGTTATTTCAGCTGGTTTAATGCGTGTTGCAGGGTTGTGTTTTCAATGGTCATGGTATGTAATTCATATGTGATTCACATGTAAGTTACATGTGATTCACATGTAAATCACAAGTGAATCATATATGAATTACATGTGATTCACATGTAAGTCATAAGTGAATCACGTATGAATTACATGATTCATATGTAAATCACATATGGTTCACATGTAAATCACAAGTGAATCCCATATGAGTTACATATGAATCACAACTGATTCACATATGAATTACATGTTATTCATATGTAGATTACATGTGATTCACATGTAATTCACATATGAATCACATGCAAATCTTATATGATTTACGCATGTGCATTTTTGTGAGTGTTCTTTCATTAATCATTTTTTTTTATTTTCCTATAGATTTTGAAGAATTTGTTGAAAATATTGAACAGGTGAAAAATGATAAATTGAAGAAAATATGAAAATCTTGATATGAAGAAATGATAACATTGTGAATCTTCGAAGCATTTTTTATTTTTTATGTTTTATTTTGTATCGAATAAAATACTTGTACTATTATGTTTATAGATTGATTAATAAAAGTGAGATTTTTTATTATTTACTTACGAATATTATAGTATAAGAAATATGCATATATTCATTTGAAAAAAATATGAATCTATGCACCTAAACTGTTGATTTTTTTTGTTAAAAAAATTACAGTTTTTTTTTAAATATTTTAGTTTTTTTATATAAATTTACTGAATTTTAAAAATTATATTTTTTTTTTTAAAATGCAGCTTTATTAAAAAAATTACAGTTTTTTTAGAAAAAATTGCAGTTTTTTTCGAAAAAGATACACTTATCTTTTAAAAAAAACAATACAGTTTTTTTTTTAAATTACTGTTTTATTAAAAAATTTGCAGTTCTTTTAAATATAGTCTTTTTTTTCAAAAAAATTGTAGTTTTTTTTATAAAAATTAATGTTTTTAAAAAATTCAAATTTTTTAAAAATTTATGCTTTCCAAAAAAGTTTAAAAAATCTGCAGCAAAAAAAAACAAATTTTTTTTTTTTCATAAATAAGTCCAAATTTTTTTTTATAATGTTAATTTGAGAGCTTTTTATTAATATTTTCAATAATACAAAAAAATAAGTGGGATTGGTATGATGACGATCATGCCCTTAATGATTTGATTTTGATCCAACGCTCCACCTTTAGTTCTTAGGTTATCGGGAAACTATGTGTTCTCAACCGATCTCAACCCTATATATATATATATATATATATATATATATATATATATATATATATATATATATATATATATATATATATATGAAAAAAATTGATAACAACGATAAAAATTAAAGAAAAAAACATGCTAAACTTCATACACAAACGACCAAAAAATCGGTACAAGAACAAACCGACAAAATTTGTCAAACTTAAGGACTTTAATGTCTTATATATATATATATATATATATATATATATATATATATATATATATATATATATATATATATATATATATATATATTCTTATTCTAATAAATGAATAAGTTTATTCACATATTGACAAGTGTCACAATATTAAAAATCTTCGTTAATATTATATATCACCTGTTACCCACGTATCAACTTATTAATTCTCCATTTTAAATTTTAAATTTCTCATTCTAATTACATTAAATTAATAATTGATTCTTTATTTCAAATTTTTAATTCTAAATTTCACAATCTAGTTACATTACATTTATAACACTAGAATAAAACTAAAATAAAATTAAATGATTTGCATAAAAACTAAAATAAAATTAATTTCATGTATTTATTTAAATTAGTGATTATAATTTTATATAACTAAAAAATATCTCTTAATTAATAATTTATTTGAAATAATTGATTATAAATTTTAAGTTTTCACTATGAAAGTTTAATTAATTTTATAACCGTAGTTCTCATGGGTTGTAAACTAATATATATATATATATATATATATATATATATATATATATATATATATATATATATATATATATATATATATATAGTGCTAGGTTAATATGTTTTCATATTTATTGTGTGCTAAAATACACTAATATAAATTTTGTAAAATTAAATAATTATTTAATTAAATAAAAATAGATATTAAATGATTTGCATAATTATACGTATATTAAATGAAATCTATAATTATAATTTTCTTTCTATGGAAATTAATTAAATTCGTCATTAATGTCAGCAATAATATTCTTTCAGAATAAATTCGCATCTAGGTTTTTATGTATTAGTTCGTTTTTTATATTAGGACTCACTCACTTAAAATACAATAAAGTTGCATGGAATATGAAGAACGAGAGTGTATTCTACTAGAGTACACTCTCATTCTGCTAGAATACACTATTATTTTTCTAGATACGAATTCATTCTGAAAAAATATTACTGTTGACATTAATGAAGAATTTAATTAGTTTCCATAAAAAGGAATTATAAGTATGGATATCTTATACTAATAAAAGAGTAGTTCTTTTGACAAGTGTCACAATATTAGACCTCCTAATTAATATGATGCCACTTGTCATTCTATTAATTCTCTATTTTAAATTGATTAAACCTCCTAATTAATGTGATTCTATTTGTTTAATATATATGGAAAATTAACTCCACATATTTATTTGAATCAATGATTATAATTTTACATAATTAATAAAAAAATCTTTTAATTAATAACTTATTTAAAATTTTACATAAAATAAATTATTAATAATTGTGAATTTTTTACAAGTTTAATAATTTTGTAACCGTGGTTCCCACGGGTTATAAACTAGTAATTTAATATACATATAATTTTTACTAAATTGTTATTGAGGCATTCTAGCATACAATAGATGTGAGAAACAATTAAACTTATATATATATATATATATATATATATATATATATATATATATATATATATATATATATATATATAACTTATGCACCTAAATAACGTACACTAATAAGGACGCTCTTTAGAAAAAAAAATATTTTAAAAACCATTATATATATATATATATATAGAGAGAGAGAGAGAGAGAGAGAGAGTTCATACATGAGTCAATACTATATATATATATATATATATATATATATATATATATATATATATATATATATATATATATTATAAAACATATTACTCATATCTTGAATTTTAAGAGGTATAAGATACAAAACTTTTTGTATCTTATATGCTCAAAGGTGTTTCATTTATGAAACAACAAATAATGAGTAATCGATATGGTGATAAATAAAAGGTGTTTTATTTATGCTCAAAGGTTTGAGGCCAAATGAGATTAGTATTATTCTTGTGTTTCACTTTGCATGTTTTGACTTCCTAAATAATTTAATTGGTTGAGAACAGTCAAATTGTTTGAACGGACCACAGTCGTTCATATGTTGGAAGTAGGTATGAATGAAGACTGTCGTGAATTGGTGTGTGGATTGTCTAAAGAGCATTAGACATAAGCAAATGTTTGCTGCAACGTTCATGAGTGCTTATGAATATGATTTGAGCATTGGATTAAACCCACGCTCACTTGGATCACTCCATAAATTGGATCAAGAGTGATTGGTGAGACGATAACATCTTATATTCTTGAAACCGAGATGTGTGAGTTGTATCTTGCAAATCGGTTGCACATTGATAATATGTAAACGCACCAGTAACTTTGTGTTATAAAACATATTGTTGTGTGTGATTCAGTAAGTGAGTGCAAGCGAGCATTGAATCAAATTTTATCCGTTCCTTTTATCCAAAGTAGGATAAAAGCGATATCATTGGGCCCCTCGATGATTTAGTGATGACAAACATAAATGCTTGGCCGGGCTAGGGCTAATTTGATTTGTTCAATTAGTCAGTCGTCATAAATCGGAAGTCGAGAAATAGTACAAAGAGAATGATTTGAAATCATGTCTTATATGATATCTAGAATGGAGGAATATATCATCCCTTATCTAAAGGACACGCGTATCTGATAGGATCAGAGTTGACAGCAGCTTTGGAAAGCTACGATTGCAGATCAGGATCTGAAGTCATACGCATAATAGTTATTAGACTTATCCAAGTGGCAGACTGTTGGATTAGTGTCTAAGTCCATAACTATTTTGGTATGTACTTGACCCGATGGTGCATGGTTCTTTTGGGTTGCCTTCACCAAAGCAACTTGATAGGATGAATTATGGAGAGAAAGGATTAAATATGATTTATTAATATATTATGGGAATAATATTTTAAAGGAGAAATCATATTGTTTAATTAATATTAGTCAATAATTAATTGGTAATTAGTTTTGTGACTAAAAGAGATTAATTAAACTTAAAGGACTGGAATTGTAATTATAAGATAATTGCAATTGGGCCATGGATTGCCTTATATTGTAAGGATGGACGAATTCTATGGGGAAATCCATTAGAAATCGTCCAAGGCCTTTAAGGAAAGGAGTCCATGGGTTGCTTAGGGCTTAAGCATCCAAATTAGGGTTTCCTTGTTAGATAACCCTAATAGCCTCACTATATATAGAACCCTTAAGACTCAAAAACGTGGGGAACTTCTCTTCTAGGGTTAGTACACGTTTTGGGCAGCCTCCATCCTCTCTCCTCTTCATCCTCTTGCTCTTGGTGTTTGTGAACCATTAGAGGAGTGACATTTGTGACTCTAAGCTTTCTAAAGTCAATACAAGAAGGATTTGGGATTGTTATTGCTACATAACAATCAAGGTAATAACTTAAATCCATTCTTATGTTAATATGATTACTTGTATGCTAGAATTAGGGTTTATAGTCTTGGATAAATTGCATGTACAATAGAGAAACCTAGATCCAAGCATTAGGGTTTGTATGAGCACATAGGATGTTCTTATAGCTAAAACCCATTAGTTGATGAGGAGTTGGCTATTGATATAGTCCTAAAATCCTCATCAAGTTGTTATGATTAGTTCATTCTGACCTATCATTTGGACAACACTGAGACCACCTTGGCTCAATTGCACAACCTAATGCAGACTTCTAAGGCAGGAATGAAGGGTAAGAACTCAAAACCTAATCCTGCTAGTGCTCCCGTTCTGGCTATTGGTCAAGGGAAGGGGACGAAAAGGAAAGGTCCTCCTAAAAAGAACTAGAAAGGAACATCTCATGCTAGGTCATCAAGCAATGGACCCAAAGGAAAATCTAGTTGTGACATTCCTCATACTTTTGATCCTAAAGAGGACACTTGCTTTTACTACAATGACAAGGGGCATTGGAAACGAATCTGCCCAAAGTATTTGTAAGACATCAAGGTTGGCAAAATGAATCCATCTTCTGTAGGTATATACACTATTTCATCTAATAACTCATCATCTTCTCGTTCTTGGGTCCTTTATACACGATGTGGATTTCACATTTGTTCTGATTTACAGGGGCTAAAAGAAAATGAGGAGGTGGAGCACGGAAGGATGTGCCTATTCATGGGGAATAAGGGATCTTCTTCTATTACCAAGATTAGAGTTTATAGTCTAGTGCTTAGTACTGGAGTTTGTTTAGATTTGATAAGTTGTTGCTACTTATCAGAAATGACACAAAACATTATTTCTTTTCATGCATTGTTTAGACAAGGTTATAGATATTCATTTAATGATATGAATGGTTCTATTTCTTCTTAAAAATGGTGTTTTTTATATTTGAAGCTTTACCTTGTGATGGTGCGTATGAAACTGCGATGTGTGTTGATAATTTAGTCAACAATGTTTTTCATATTGATTCGTCTAATGGTATAGACAAAGCATGCTTGTGGCATTGTCTTCTTTGACACATTAAAAAGAAATGCATCACCCAACTCCAAAAGGATGCAGTGTTGGAATCATTTGACTTAAGGTCATATGATCCATGTGAATCTTTTCTTTTAGGAAAGATGATAAAATCACCTTTCACGGTATCTTGTGAAAGAAGTAAAGGTTTGTTGGATCTCATACATATAGATGTGTGTGGACCTTTCAGATCATTCAC
This sequence comes from Lactuca sativa, assembly GCF_002870075.4. NCBI lineage: Eukaryota > Viridiplantae > Streptophyta > Magnoliopsida > Asterales > Asteraceae > Lactuca > Lactuca sativa. Next base: position 51,322,577 of record NC_056626.2, on the reverse strand, counting down.
AAGGGATGCGAATCGATTCTATGTGACTTTTATAAATGATTATAACAGATATGGTTATATCCACTTAATCAAGCATCAGTAAGAAATCTTTGATAATTTCACAGACTTTATACATGAAGTCGAGAATCAGTTGGGCATCAAGATAAAGATGCTTAGATCCGATAGAGGCAGAGAGTATGTTAGTATCGAGTTCAACGACTATCTAAAGGAATGTGTAATAGTTTCACAGTTGCTCCTCATAGGACACCACAGTTGAATGATATGGCTGAGAGGCATAGTCGGACCTTGTTAGACATGGTTCATTCCATGATGAGTCGTGCTTCTCTTCCTATTCCCTTCTGGGGGTATGCCTTAGAGCCTGCCATCCATATCCTCGATCTTGTACCTGCAAAGAAGGTTTCCAAAACACCTCATGAGATGTGGACAAGGAAAGTTCCCTCGTTAGTACATATCAAAGTCTAGGGTTGTGATGCTTTTCATGAGATGAGAGACTCATGACAAGCTAGCAGCTAGAAGTGAGAAGTGTATTTTCATTGGTTACCCAAAGCAATCATTTGGATATTTGTACTACTGACCTAGTGAGAACGTGGCCTTTGTAGCACGAAGAGGATTCTTTTGAGAGAGAGAGAGAGAGAGAGAGAGAGAGAGAAAGAAAGAAAGAGAGAGAGAGAGAGAGAGAACTCATATTCAAAGAGGACAGTGGAAGAAATTCAAGAGTTAACCAATGAAGAAACCTTAAATGATACGAGCACTCAACAAGAGGAATAGGTTCCTATTGAACTGATAGGCAAGTCGTTACCTCTTAGGCGTTTCAGTAGAGTTAGCATGTCACCTGAGTTCTATAGCTTCCATATTACTACAGATGGTGACACATTTGTCAATGAGAGGACACTGATAAATTTGGATGAGCAGCTATCTACAAGGAAGCAATGACAGACCTTAAGGCTGCTAAATGGAAAAAAGCAATGGACAACGAGATCACGTCCATGTATGACAACCAAGTTTGGGATTAGGTTGATAATATACCAGGTCGAAGGATAGTTCGTTGCAAATGGAACTTAAAGAAGAAGACCAACATGGATGGAAAGGTACACACTTTCAAGACTCGACTAGTTGCAAAGGGCTTCACTCAAACCCCTGGGGTTGACTATGATGAGACCTTCTCACCAGCAGCCAAGATAAAATCTATTAGAATAATTATCACCTTAGCTGCCTTTCATGACTATGAAATTTGGCAGATGGATGTCAAAACCGCTTTCCTTAACGGGAAGTTGGCTGAAGATGTGTACATAGGTTAGCCAAAGGGTGTTATAGATGCAAAGTTTCTAAATAGAGTGTGCAAGATTGAGAAATCCATCTATGGATTGAAAAAAGCGTGTCACAGCTAGAATCTTTATTTCCATGAGAAATTCAAAGAGTTTGGTTTCTCTAGAAGTGAATATGAGTCATGTGTGTGTATCAAGGCTAGTGGGAGTATAGTGACTATTATGGTGTTGTATGTTGATGACATACTACTCATAGGAAACAACATTCCAACTTTACAAGAAGTTAAGTATGTGCTTGGAAAATGTTTTACCGTGAAATACCTTGGAGTAGCAGCCTATATTCTCGGGATAAGAATCTTGAAAGATATAAAGAGGAGACTAATTGGACTTACTCAAACTACATACTTGGATAAGGTACTAAAGAGGGTTAGTGTGGAAAATTCCAAGAAAGGAGAGCTACCTATCCAACGCAATACGAAATTAAGTAAGACTCAAAGCCCTAGTACATATGAAAATATAGCTTATATGTGTCAGGTACCTTACCCTTCGACTGTAGGGTCGATCATGTACGCTATTACATGTACTCGCTCTGATGTGTCATTTTCCTTGAGCATGGTTAGTCGCTATCAGGAAAATCCAGGTAAGGCTCATTGGACAGCAGTTAAGAACATTGTCAAGTATTTGCGGTAGACGAAAGACATGCTTCTAGTACTTGGTGGAAGTGATACGTTGAGAGTGACTAGGTACAATGATGCCATCTTTTGGAAAGATAAAGATAACTTTCATTCTCATTCGGGTTAGGTGTTCATTCTAAACAGTGGAGTAGTAACTTGGAAGAGCTCTAAACGGGACATAATGGCTGATTCAACCTGCAAATTAGAGTACATGGATGTAAGTGAAGCATCAAAGGAAGCAGCTTGTCTGAAGAATTTCATCGGTGACCTCAGATTTGTCCCAACCATTCAGAAGTCAATGGAACTTTCCTTCAATAATGAAGGAGCAGTTCCCTTGACTAAGGAACCAAGAGATCATGGAAAGTCTATGTCACACCCCCAAACCAAGGATGGCGGAAACGTCCGGGGGTGGAGGACTTCATGTATAGTATCACAACAACGAGTATAATAGTGCTCAAAGTAAATACAACCATCATAAATATAATTGAAAAAGTTACACCAATGTATATGTTTACATGTTTCAAATCAATTACATTATGTTGTTGGTTTTCCTGTTTCACTGATTTCCTAAGAATACAAGTTGTTTGAAAAAGTGTCAACACAAAGGTTGGTGAGTTCATAAGAGATTTCGTTGGAGAAGTAAACCGTTTTCCTTGTAAAAGTGATAGAGTATATATCCATAAAATCCAATATTTTCTTTATAAATGTTATGTGGTCCTAAATCCCAGGACCGAGAAATAACAAGTATTTGCCATACTTAAAGATATAAAAGTGGTTTTAAATCGGCATAAAACCCTTTTTGATTTGAAAAAGTCCCGTAACGAATGATGTGTAGTCTTAAATACCAAGACCGAAAGTGTAGAGTAATATCCGTACTTATTGATATAAAAAGTGATTTTAAATTGACATAAAACCCCTTTTGATTTATAAAAAGTCCCGTAAACTTTATGTGTTGTTAGCTCCCTATGTGAGTCGCTATAACCATACTATGACTAGAGGTAACCTGCACAACGTCTTTCAGACGCCCTGATCCTATGACTCTTGTCACCCGCAGACCTGCCAGTCCGGCTGTAGCTAGCAGCGAGGTGTGGGATGTCAACCCCAATATAGATCTATACACAATTATCACGCTCTCCCTACAAGATATTTTGGTTATAACTTATAGGAATTTGGATCCCGTACTCGGACGTACGGGGAGAGAATGTCTCACAACCTGAGTTAACAAGTTTACGTGTGGTGTGCGTGAGTGTAGAACCTTTTTCTGTGGGAATAAGACTTTCCGAAATGTGTTTGTTGTGTTAATGGAAACATAAACCATACGTATTATAGTTTATCAAAAACGTTTAAATATAATAGTTAAAACTTTGTTTACTATGTTTAACTACTGTATTTGTGAAGGTAAAAACCCTTTTGTTTACCGATATGTATATATACCTTTTTCTAAAGTGAAGCAACATGCATTATAACAACTAATTAATTACCGCACTTTTGTAGGTAAAAATCCATTTGTATTCTGATGTATGACTATATACTAAGACAAAATGTCATCTATTTGTAAGAACATATTTTCACATAAAGATATACACCTTGCTCAACATGTTACAAGGTGAAATGAAATTGATGGCATTTTTCTGTTGTTAGCATTTTCATTTACTGTTCTTAGAAAATTTATAGAAAAATCATCAAAGGTCCAAATCAAAATCCGTAAATACTGAGAGTTTTGGAAATGAGTATAGTTTGTTCATAATTTTTATTATGATTTTTATTGACCTCCAACTTGTGTGAAAATTCCATAATCACAAACTGATCCGGATTGATGTTTGAAATGATAGATAGTTTTATAAAAATCACCATAAATCGTAGAAAAATCGTGTGGAGATGTGCAAGTAGTCATTTTAAAGTTAAGAACTGGAACTAATTGCACCTAAAAATGTTTTGAAAACTAAAATGTTTAAGTTTCCCAAAACAGTCCGTGAATGGAGTCCAACTTTTCTGATGAAAGCTGTTAGAAAAGTTTAGTTATGTTCTTGGTGTTTTAACTTGTATTCCCCCCCCCCCCCTAAAAACTAAAGAAAACATGAAAATGTAGGGGTCTGAACTCAACTTGAGTGGTTTAAGTAGATGAGTGTTGGAGGTTGTGACAACCCTATTTTTTTTTCCAAAAGCAATGTAACACTCAAAATTCAAATACAACGAAAACTATTTGGAATCAACGAAATTAACCTCAAAAATAAAGTGTTCAAAATATCTAAATTGGGATGCATCAAATGTTAGATATCGTGCCAAGGTTTCTAGAAACATAAAGAACATTCGAAACCGGGTTATATTGAAGAAACTATAACCACTCAAATATTTACAACACACCTGGTAAAACACTATTTAACGTAAAAAGTGAAATTTCAATAAAATGTATTTTAGCCTTAAGTATCTAAACAAAAGTTTTAGAGTTCGTTAAACTGTAAACGTACATAAAAAGATCGCCCAAATTGGACCTCGTATGAAGAAGTTACGAATTTTCTAAGTCTAAGTTTCGTAACAGTAGTAGAGAGCTAAAAACTCGAATTGAAGATCGATCGATATTTAGCTAACGCAAGCTAAACGAGAATAGAAGGTCTCCACAATAGGAGTAAGATGATAAAAAGACAAACGAAAACAGACGTCAGATAAAGACGTTTTGAATTTTTAACGTACTTTAGTAGTCCCGGCCTATTAAAAACATAGCATTAAAAATAAATGAAAACTAGCCGACGGAGTCTAAATGAAAGTTGTAGAGCATAATCTCACCTACGCGTGGATATAAAGAACGCGAAAAACGGAGCCCGTACGCGAAAGTTATAGAATTTAGAAGATGGAAGCCAGAATTACACCCAGCGTAATTCTGGAGTACGCCCAGCATACTCAGGTGCAGGGTCGAGTCCCATCGGCTGCAAACACTACGCCTAGCTAGACCGAGTCGTAATCCATGACGAAAAGTTACACCTTGCGTAACCGAAGTATGCCCAGCGTAACGTGTACGCCCAGCGTACTCCGGTGGTACGCCCAACGTACTCGCTCTTTCAGCCCTATAAATAGAAGGCATAAGCTCCGGATTTTAGCACACCTCTCTCTAAATTTCACTCACTCTCACACACTCTTACGTACCAGAGACCATCCCGACACCCTCGGTTCCACACTCGAGCCCCCGACGAAGGTTCTACGCTACCGAGATCCCCGAGAAGCTCGAAGACGCAGCTTTCCGCGGTTGAAGTTCTGCTCGACTCTAGTCCCACTCTCTTCAAACCGAACAAGTGAGTTCATACCCCTACTTTTCAAGTCTTTTCATATCTTAGGGGGGGAATACAAGTACAATATAAGAAAACATATCATTTTACAAATATAAATACAACATCTATCTTGTTATTATTTGATACCAACTTTACGTATAAAGTATAGTATTTCACCAAGTCATTTTTCATCAAATGGAACATATTTTCTGAAAAACTATAATGGGTATAGTTTGCGAGCTATTCATACATTCTTACGTATACATCTTGAAAACGAAATATTTTCATCTAAAGTGAAATAAAGACTTTCTTATCGTAAATCTATTTATACTAAGTGATGTGAGATATTCAACTTCAACGTACTTTTTAGTATGCATTTCAAGTCCTGTATTATAAACCAAAATCTCTTGGAGGGAGAGCGTGATACTTGTGTATAGATCTATACGGGATTGACAACCCTGCACCTAAACTATTAGCTATAGTTAGACCGGCAGGTCTGGGGTGACAAATGTCATAACACTAAAACACCTGAAGAATGTTGTTACATGCAGTCTGTGTCAATAGTATGGTTATAAGACTCACACTTAAGTATAAAAACAAGCTTGATTTACGAGATTCATACATGCATTCAATATTTACATTATTTGAGTCCAAAACTTATCTTTATCATTTAAATACGAAAGATACTAACGCCCTCCAACCATGGGAACTTTTCAAACTATATGTGGAAAATATTGGATTTTCTGAAAGCCACGTTCATCGATTTTCTTCCAAAAAGACATACTTTTTCAGTACAAAACATTTATGAACTCACCAACTTTATTGTTGACACTTTTTCGAAACCACTTTTATTTCTCAGGGAATCAGTAATACAGGTAACTACCAGCTTTTGAAGAAGGAACGCTAAAGGCGTTTATTATCAAACATTTTAAATCATCATATTGTAATATTCTTTTGGAAACATGTATAACGCAACAATATTGTACATTTTTATTATATATATGATGGTTGTATTACTTTCTTTACAATATTCAATTGTTATGGTACTACGTGAAGTCATCCACCCCCGAATGTTTCCGCCATTCTGGTTTGGGGGTGTGACAGAGGTGAGAAGTGTTCAACTCAAGAACACTTGAAGATGCCTAGAGATTTACAAGAATCTAACACCAAATTGATGGAATTTGTATAAGCATTCTATGATATGAGTAAAGGGAAGTGTAATTAACACTAGGAGGATGAATTATACTTACCAAGAGTGTAAGAAAACTTGATTATCAGCCTTGAATCTCGAATTTGAGGGAGAAAGTTTGAGAGAAAAGGTGTTTGTTCCTTGGGTGGAAATGAGAGAGAAATGAGAGAAATGAAGAGTGAAAGAGGATTTCCAAGCTCTTTGAACATGGGTTTGCTGGGAAATGAGTAAGAGGGTACCATGAGGTGACTAGGAGTGGTGGGGAGTACTATGGCTAGTCAAAGGAATGGGCATGGGGTGGTTGTTTTTGTCAAATATTATGGCAAGATCCACACTCCACCTCATGATTTCCCTTAATGGATTTTATTCTTAAATAAATATTTTCATAAAAATATGTTTATATTATGAATATTTAGGGTCTTATATGTTAAAATATGATTTTTGGAGAAAATCTCATGTTAAAATAGTTAAAAACGGGCTTAAAATGCTAAACATGTTGAAAACCGGGTAGAAAGTGCTGAAATCCGAAGTTCAGGACCGGAGGTGCTAAGGCTCGGTCACCAGCAACCTAAACCCGAAGTGGCTTGGTCGCGTGACTGCGGTCCGAAGGAAGGAAGTTGCGGTCTGAGGGGAGTTATGATGCGGTGCGTGGCAGCGGCTCACTGGCTGCGGTCGGGGCTGCGGCTCGCTGGCTGTGGCTCGCCTGCTACGGCTCGCATGCTGTGGTTCTAGTCCAAGAGGGTCCGGTCTCTAAGAGGCTTCGGCCCTAGGGGGAGGTTCCAGATCCTTTGGGGTATTTTACCCGTTCTAACCCCGTTTTAAGCGATTTTTGACCCAGTTAAAGGTCCGAATGACCCGAATGACTTCAAAAAGTCACGGGAACTTTTGAGAGAGATTTGGGAGAGATTTCACATATTTGGAGAGATTTCTCATACAAAGAGAGATTTAGAAGAGATTTCACATACTTGGAGAGATTTAGGAGAGATTTCACATACTTGGAGAGATTTCTCATACAAAGAGAGATTTAGGAGAGATTTCACATACTTGGAGAGATTTCTCATACAAAGAGAGATTTCACATACTTGGAGAGATTTGGGAGAGATTTCACATACTTGGAGAGATTTGGGAGAGGCTTCTTTTGTGACCTTTTTGAGTGCTTGGCTCCGCAACGCAAGGTCCGTAAGCCCCATTAAGCCATGTTTAAGGATCTTACACATTCCCAATGCGTATGCAACATTGTTTTATCGGTTTGGTTCGTTACTTACCACAGTTTTAGGTTAAGGAAATCTAGATGTACGAACTTTTCAATTTATGATCTCTCATTAGAATAGCGAGTTGTTTAGTAATTACATAACGTAAACCCTAGTATACAAGGGTTAAATGAGTTGATCAGTTTGACTTGTTGACTTTATTTGACTTTGACTTGACCAGAATTTGACAGTTGTCACAGTCTAGACATATCAACATAAAGTACCATTACATCAGATATAAAGTTGAATAAGGTCACCTCATCGGGAAAAGGGTATCATCAGAAAAGAATCCTACAAACCCTTTGACAAAGGCTCTAAGTAGGGTCAAGCACAGTTAGCATGCTAGGGGCATTAGTCTGAGAGATGATATTAGTTTTAGTAATTAGATAATTAGTTTGAAAATTGTAACAAAATAAATGTAATTGATTTTTGGTGATTATATAATGGAGAATTATTTATGAGTTTGTTTACTTCCTTTTGCCAATTGTTTATTCTTGTGTTTCGTTTTGCATGTTTTACTTCCCAAATAATATGATTATTCAAATTTCACAGTCCGTCATACTTTTGGAAGTAAGTAATGAATTAAGACTGTGATGAATTGGATTGTAGATTGTCTGAGTTAGATGTTGCAATTGTGTTGCTGCGATGTTCATGAGTAATTAGAAAATGAGATTTAAGTATTGGATAAACCCACACTCAGAGAATTACTTCGTGGATTCTATCACGAGTATTTCTGAGATGATAATATCTTATAATCTTGAAACAGAGATATCTGAGTTGTAATTTACAAGTCGGTTGTATATTCGTAATGCGTAAATGTGCCAGTAACTTGATGTTATAAAACATATTTTCATGCATGATTTGATGAGTAAAATATGCAAGAATATGAGTTAAATTTTATTCGTTCCTTTTTCCCTAACGGGAAAAGCGATATCTTTGGGCCCCTCAGTGATTTGGTGTTGACTTATAGTGTTGGCCCCGGCTAGGACGAAATTGATGTGTTCGATTACAAATAGAGAAATGAAGTCTTAGATAGTGAGAATGATTCTATTCTATGTCTCATGTATGGATGATATTTTGTAGAATGGAGGATTATTTGATCACTTATCTTAGGACACGTTTCTGACTGGGTCAAAGTTCGGCATCAGCTTTTGGAAGCTATAATTTGCTGACCGATTCATAAGTTATACTAGGAATTACAGTTATAGTCTTATCCAAGTGGGAGACTGTTAGATTTAGTGTATAAGTCCACAACTAAAATTAGTATATACTTGATTTGATAGTAACACAGTCCTTTTGGGTTGCCTTCAAACCTATCAATTGGATGGGATGACTTTTAGAGAGAGAGAGAAAGAGAAAGAGATATTGATTTATTATGTGATTAATAAATTGAAATAAATAGTTTATTAATGTATTATGAAAATAATATATTAATTAGAAAAAGCTATTATTTAATTAATAATTGATCATAAATTAAATAGAAATAGTTTTTGGATTAATGGAATTAATTAAAAGTGCAGGGTCGAAAGTGCAATTGTTTAATAGTTCAACAAAAGGCTCCAGAACCTTCCAACCCTAGGGATGGGCAATATTGAGGGGGATATTCTAGGGTTTCTAAAATATCCCACGTGGATTTATAAGGAATGAGATAAATATGAGATTTGAAATATTAATTTAATATTCAAAGCAGGGTTATCTAGGGTTTCCTTCCACCACTATATAAAGACCCATAGGCCTTAGATTTTCGGTCACTCCTTCTCCTCAAGAGATAGGTGAAAATACCACTCTCCCCTCTCCTCTCTTTTAAGCCTCATTCTTGCTAGCTTAGGTGTGAACCATTAGATGCACGACAATTGTGATGCTTTCTTCCAAGAGATTTATAAGTGAAGGATTCTTGCTATTTAATATAATAAAAAAGGTATGTAATCCTAAACCCTTCAATGGTATTTTCAAAAATAACTTAGAGTTTCTTATGTGATGTTCTTAGTTATAGGTTCAATAGTGAAAACATAGATCCTTTAGGTTGCATGTGAACTTAAGGGTTTTAAAGTTTATTTGTTACCCAAATTCTATCACATTTCATGAATTTAAATCGTTGGAACTCCTAAAAGTCCCTCATATGTTGCTCATTTCGCAGTTCTTCCTCAAGAGAAGGGACATTTGTATCTCTCGCTCCTATTACAATCAGAGGTGTTTCACCTTGTGCTTCTAACAGTTGCATCCTTGTCACCGAACTGTTATTGACATTTTTATGGGATTTCCGATGGTGACCATTCATTATGGTTCCTACGGATGGCGACACATGATGCATATCCAAATTCTGGCCCTTGATGATCCCATAATGTTGGTGATGTAGAAGGTATGAATCCTGAGATAATAACACACAAATGAGTCGTTCACCAAGAATACTCCTGGGAGTACGCTCTGATGATATAGTTAGGAAAAGATCGATTAAATGGTTTTAGTGTAAATGTAAGTTCGAGTCCTTCTTTCATACCCATACCGACCTACCGATGATTTCTTTATATCGTCTCATCTTGGGAATAGGCGATCTGAAATGTACTGTGCAGACGAGGGTTTAATACTCATAAATGTGTCCGTTGTCGAACGTAAAAGAATGGTACTAAAGAAGTCACCAGTTATGTTAGTTTGTTATTGGACGACCATTAGTGGCCTTAAGTACTCTACGACCTGACCATTTTCAGGATTATTAGATGTATACCGTTGCTTGTACATAACGCTTGTTATCTTAACCTTACTTACTTTTCCTGGTTTGGAAGGCTCGGTAGGCATAGCTCGGTAAATTATGTATCGGCCCTCTGAATGTGGTTCATAGATTCATGCCTCCCCATTCATACCTTGGTGCCCCAAATGTATTTTGGAGGTACATACCTCGGCAAACAACTAAATACCTCATTAGGTAACAATATGGTAATTTCAACGGTTTGAACATGTATTTGTTGGGTTTTGATACTATCTATACACACTAGTATTGCACTGTAGCTTCAAACAAACAACTCTATGTGCACATGCGTCATAAGGATCTAGGTTTCCACTATAATAGAAATCTACTTTAAAACTAAGAAATTACTAACCCTTCATTCTTTTTGACTTCTTGTTGGAGATCATGTTACAACCACACTTGTAAAAGATGACATGTAGCCAAGCCATGAATAATTCTAGTGAAATCACAACCAAACACCAACTAGCACAAAGACCTTTAGGAAAGAGGTTCAAAATTATCAGTAACCATGTAACATCCTTATTCAGAGTACATAATTTATTTTGGCTTTATTCTGCGTAAACTGCAAAAAAAAAAATAAAAAATTGGAATATCTGGATTTAATTGGTTTTGACGCGACGTGTCTTATATGAGTGTGGTGTGCCTGGCCCATAGGTTGAATATTTTTTTGGTTTTTAGGGCTATTCAAGCGCCCGTAAGTCTCTAGGGTTGGATCATTTTACGTCCCCTACGGAGAGTGTTCAAAAAACCTACCCGCCTCTTCCTTTTCTCTCATTTTGTGCCTTGTAACACCTTGAGATCTAGCTTAGTTTCCATATGTTTATGCTTAATCTTGATGGTCAAGTTTCTCTCGGTGCACTGAAGAGAGGAGCAAGAGTAGATTCAGCAAAGCTACACCTTTCAAGGACCTTTGTGAGTATAAAGCTTCAAGCTTGTTAGATCTTGCTTATTGTCATTTTATGCATTCTTTAGTCACTTTTGTTGGTGATTTTGGAGTTAGGTGAACTCCAGCAACTAGTAAACCCTTCAAGTTGATCACAGAACCTTGTGGACTATGAAAGTTGGGACCTTTAGCCTTTCCTTCATGACATGCAAGCTATGTAGGTTATTTAGTTAATTTAGAGTACAAAACTCTAGATCTTGATGGTTTTGAGATGTGTTAATGGATAAAGTTAGAAACTTTATCCCTTCGAACATAGTTAGAGTCCAGATCTAGCGGATGGGTTTATGACTTAATGGGTTACATCAAAAGTCATTTAAAAGGAAGCTCAAGTGCAACACATCTTTTTCCAGCCATGATGTGTCTTCTGGATAAAGCTCTATTGCGGATGATTAAGCTTCGAGTCCTAATTATTTTGTCTTCTTGTGGGTGCAGGGCGCCTGCTGAAAAGGATTTTGACTTTTCGTACTTTTGAATAAGTTTGATCGTGGTTCAAACTTTAGGGTTTTAGGTTATATACTAAGGTTTGACTTTCCAAATAATGTTTAGGTAGTTTGTGAAACCATCGTTTATATTTCCCAGCGACTTGTTGTCTTGTCAGTCTTATTCATGAAGTGAGTTTTCTCACTATACTATTTACTGCAATAGGTGCCCTATTATGTTAAGATGTGGTTAGACTATGGTATGTTGTCAGGAAAGTAGACTTGTAGACTGTTACCTGTGATGTTGATATGTATGTTTATCTATTTTATGTATATACCGACATATGTTGTGGTAGGCTGAGGTGTTCCAACTTTGTGCAAAAGGCCAAGATGTGGTCAGACTAGCTTTATGCTAAAGGCAAAACGCTGAGTTGATGACAACATCAACATTAACTGTTGTGAGTCTAGACACTCACATCGGGAGAGTTGAAGGAAAGAACAACTATAGCATTACGAACCTATACACTCGATGTTTTTCAGGCGGATCGAGTCTAGTGTAGAGAGCCTTGTTTGCATGTTTGTATGTTTATTGTTGTATATCGTATTTTGGGGAACTTGCTAATCTTTGGCTTACACTTGTGCATTAACATTTCTCAGGTACTTTTAATGATCGTGGATAAGTGAAGGCATGACTGTACATACATCAATAACTTTCATGTTTAAGATTCCATGTTGTTTAATGATACCCTAATTTTTAGATTACGATTTGAGAAACAATGGATTTATAGATACTGAGTTTTATGAAAATGATCTTTTGGCTTTTTTAAAAATTTGAAAATTATATTATGAAATTTGGGACATTACAAGTTCGAATAAGAGCTCAGGTTTAATGGATTTGGATGAACACTTGTGTCATTCTGAACTCAAAATAAGGATCCAAGAACTTTTTTAAACCCTTTTTGAAAAGAATTAATTTAAAAGGAGAAATAAAGTTGTGTTGTGTACAGTCAACCATAGCTCAAATGAAAGTGCTATCCTAAAATATCTATACTTGTTTTATATTGTTGATATGAGAATGGTTACAAATGCATGCTAGTAGATAGGCTAAGGATCCTTTTACGAATTGCATGATGGAATTTCCTGATTTCTAGGTCCAAACTAGACTAAATTGATGTGTTCAATTCGTAGTTTGTTGAAGTCATCATAAATCATAAATCGAGAAACAAAATATTGGACCATGAGATTGATTCTTATCTATGTCTCATGTCCATATGATTTCTTGAAGAGTAAAGGAATAGCTTATCAATTATCCTAGGGCTAGTATCTAATTTAATCGGAGTTTCACAGTCGCATCAGAAAACGCTTTTTACTGGTTATTCAAAGTCTATACATCCGATTATAGTTGACGACTTATCCAAGTGGGAGACTGTTGGATTAAAGTGCTTAACGTCTTAACTAAATTCGTATAATCTTAGTTAATAAGAGTAAAGTCATTTTTGGGTTGCCCTCATAACCAGAAGTTTCTAGAATTGATATTAGGAGAGATATAAAATGATTTTTAATATATTATATGATTAATATTAATTATATATAATTAATAATTAATTAAGACTATATCAAAATTATTTGGAGATTAAGTTTGGATTAATTAGAATGAATTAAGGGTGAAAAGGTTGAACTGAAATTGTTTAATAGTTGAGCAAGGGAGGGAATTCTAAAACCTCCCGTTCCTTGGAAAGTTTGGAGGAGCAACTAGAAGGGTTCTAGAAACCTCCTAAAGCTGATATGGAAACTAATTTGAGTTGGTTTAAAATACTCGTATTTTATTATTCAAATTAGGGTTGTCACTAGCGATAAAGAGGGTCTATAACCATAGCAAAACCGACCGTTACATACACACATAGAGAATTTGATTTTCCTCTACCCCCTCTCTCAAATATTTCGATCCTAGGGTTTTTAGGGTTTTGGTGTGAGCCAATATAGGCATCCACACTATTGATGCTTTCTTTCCAAGGAATATTTCAAGAGAGTTGCTTGCGTTATTCTATTTTTTCAAAAAAGGTGTTCTTCAAACTTTTTAGTTTCCGATTTACATATGTTAGAAGTTTGTTTCATAAGTATGTTACTATAACTTAAGAAAAATCCATAGAGTTCTAGGTTGCATGTAGCCATAATTTGATTATGATTCTGTTGCTAAATATTCTTTGTTGTAACCTAGAAAACCCATCAGTGGTATCAATCGCAGGGTGCGGTGCACTTGGTTCTTGGCACAACACACTTTTGGCTGGAATACAATTTCAGGATTTACTTGTGTATTTCAAATTATAGGATAATTATTAGATCTTAATTTTTATTTTATCTGATTAAAATCTAAACCTTTAGACTAGTTGATTATAGAAACCTAATTTGAAAATTGAGGAAGTACAAATGGAATTTATATTATTTAATTATAAGATTAATTAAGCTATTTTTTAATCCTTAAAATATATAATATAATTAATTAAATGTTTAATGGAGCCATGCTATAAGAGGTATATGGAAACAACCTATAAAATGATCATTGAGTGTGTATCCTTTTCACCAGCACTTCTTTGTGTGGTAGATTGTCGTTAGCCGAAAGGGTTATGATATTACATTGATCACATTAAATGTACAACATATAAGTACTGGAAGATACATTAAAATCCCACTCTGGTTACTTAGGAAAAATATGAAATTGTATGCTAATCCATCAAAGCACATATTGTTTATTTGTGAGTCGTTACTGGAACATGCATGGTTAACCATGACACTTACTTGGGACTATAAAGTTGAAATAATTATACAACTTGAGTTTATGATTATTGATGGAGTGTGTATGTGATAAACCATTATCACATACGATTTAAGGAAATAAAATTTCACTGCTCGGATGCACTAAAAATAGCATAGGGAAGTAGGCTCGAATCTATTGGGACACAACATAACAGTCAATGCCTTTTTTGCATAAGGCACATACAAGTCAATAAATAGAAAAATATAAAAGGGGGATTTTTTATTATAACAAAACTAAAAAAGAAGTGAAAATAACTAAAGAAAATTCAATAATAAAAAGGAATTCTGTTCTGCCGCGACTTTCCTAATCATACAATCAATCCAGAACTGATTATTTAAAATGTGTTCCATTTAAGCAGGCACTGAGAAAAACTAACAAGAGCAGTACAGGAATTTTGACGAAAGACATGAGCTAAACATAATTTAAGCTAATGACATGTAATTGTGTAAAATATGATGCTAAATGCTAAAAAAAACTATCCTAAAAGATGCATAAAATGACATTTATCAAATCTCCCCAAGCTTGAACCTTATTTACCTCAAGTAATAAAAATATTAAACACTATAACTGAAGTGGAAAGATGTGGATGATATAAAAAGAACTTAGAATAAAAACTAAATAATTTGAAACGAAAAATACCTTCCATATTCCATTGACTCCCAAATTCAGAAAGAAGTTCGATGGTGTAAACCAATAAACCAATTGTAACCTTTATTCACTACAAGAAAAATAGCCTTTTACGACGCGCAAACCACGACACTCATTGATTTATGTTACGCAATGGAGAGTGACGTTAAAAAAGTGTCATCTCTTCAAAAAATTTAAGGATTTAGGTCACGCATTATTGTGTGCCCTTAAATTAGCGTCATACGAGAAAAAATTAAAAACACGGAGGGCGCTGTATCTTAAATGGGCGTCCTCTATGAGTGTCGCTTTATAATTTTAATGAAAAGCGCGTTTAGTAGATAGGGGGAAAATGAAATCCCTAAAATTTTGAACACCCGCCTTATTTTTTGTCCTCCAATTTTGTTTCCTTCTTGCCCTAATTACGATCCTTTCTTCCCCCTCCATGGATTCGACTGCCGCCTTGCCTAGTTATCGACACTCCTTCCTTCGTTCCGCACTTGCCTTCTTCGCCTGACAATATCTCAAGAAGTACAACTACGAAAGCGTACAAGTCGGACTTATGTGTCGGAACTCCGGTAGACTGAAATTCAGGAAACATGTAGCCTCGTGTGCCCTAGAATTTCACGAATCTTGAATTTGGCTTACTGGAATCTCGTTCCAAGCGGCTATCGGTTTCGCCACAGAGTTCTGCCGTTCCAAAATCGCATATTTTCGCGTTGAGTGACTATGATTGGGTTACAATTATGCTTGAGCCGACGATTGGGTTACAATTATGCTTGAAAGTGTGAAGAATTTACATGCTCCATCTACTTCTATCCTAAAGCCGACGATTTAGGGCCTTACAGCTTCTCATCCCACATAGCGCTGGCGATTTAGGGCCTTACAAGCCCTAGCTCGGATTGAACTAAGGTATGCTTTACTGAGCATGATTTGTCATGATTTTTTGTTCTGCTTACAAGCCCTAGGTCCGATTTCAAGAAATATCTCATTCTATTCAATGAAGCAGGTCTGATTCTTCTCTTCTGGTTGCACTAAGGTATGCCGTGCTTACCGTTATTCATCTAGTCTCTTCTTCTTCTTCTTCTTCTTCTTCTTCTTCTTCTTCCCTGATATCTTAATTTTTCGTGTAACACCTACCATTTCTTCACTTTTGGAACGCATACAATTTCTTCACTTATTCTTCTTCTTCTTCTTCCCTGACTCGAATTACTTTATCACGCCATTTGTGTTGATGGGTGCAGCGCTAGCTTTTTTTCCTAATCTATTTCCATGTGAACTGGTCACTAGCTTGTGTGGTGGTTGTGGCGGAATCAAAATGGGGGTTTCAGCCATACTCAAGCAAAACATATAGACATCATTACCACTTGGCCAATTGTCATGGCCCTCCACTCGCTGGTTCTAAACCCTGAAGACACGACCACCACCACCACCATTACTAAACCAATAGAAGAACTTTCAACAATGGTGAAACCTGATCAGGCCTTATACCTGATAACATTAAAGGTCTTTTTACATCCCCACCCGCTAATTTCTTTGAGTTAATTATATAAATGTTTTTCATGGTGATTTTGTCATTCTTTTCAGTTTGAAGAGGTTGTTTATAAAGTCAAAATTGAAGGTTCAAGAGTCAGATCTACCACATGTTGGATAAAGTGATCTTGCTCTCTAAAGGCTCATAGATTTACTATGGTTCTACTTCCACATCTTTGGACTATTTTTCTTCAATTGGATTTTCCATGTCTATTACAGTCAAACCGACTGACCTTTTTCTTGATCTTACTAATGGTAAATCAATAATTTGAAATGATATTATTTGTATGTGATTTTTTATCGTTATTAACCACAAAAAGGTTTTTAAATCTCACAGGAAGGAATTGCACCTGATTCAATGCATGATTATGAGCAAGGTGAAAACACGGACGATGAGAAGAAATCAATAAGGCAACAACTCATCAGTTGTTATGAAACAAGACTGAAAACTGATGTATGTGATTTGGACGTTGGCAATTACAATCCTGGAAAAGAAACTTTACCAAGTAAGTATTTGTAAAAATAATAATAATAATAATAATAATAAATAATAATAAATTGATGCATATGTTTTTTTGGAATGTAAGGGTAAAATGGTAGAAAAGAAAAGAAAATAACATTATGTATTGAACACTTTGTGTGTATAAACTAACTCTCTTTGAAAGTAGGAAACTGTGTGGAATTAGAGCAATGGTGTACAAGTAAGTATTTGTAAAAATAATAATAATAATGATAATAATAAATCCCAGCTTGATGAATGATGATCGAGGTTAGTGGATTCTACTCCACAAATTAGGTTCTTGCTTTTATCAACTTACCTCTTTATAACTGTTGTTAACCTTGCGATCCATTGACCATCTAATTTGAAAAAATCTACTTTTCTAATGGGACTTATTTTTTTTAATGGTGGCAGGAAGCCAGGAGAAATCAAGGTGGCAAAGCAAGCCATGCTTCATGGAGAAATTAAGATGATCTTAATGAATATTTTTGGTAAGTACTCTCTTAATTTTATAAAACTTGCATTCATGCTGAAACAATTATGTTTTTCCCATGGATAGCAGTCAGGAGATGTCAAGATCACGTTTTAGTGTGGAGCTTGATGTTGCAAATGCAGTAGGGTATAATATCATGAGACATGTATGTGTTTCTTGGTCATGAAACAACAGCTGCAAAACAACAGCTCCCATCATACAACAGAGGGTATAATATCTGCAGGGGCGTAGGATGATCGTCTTGAACGAACTTGCTGATGTGGCGTAGGCTGACAGAAAACATCAAGTCAAACAGAAGTGAGTCATAACATAATGCAAAATTATATATATATATATATATATATATATATATATATATATATATATATATATATATATATATATACCTGCAATTTTGGGCGTAGTGCCTCTAAAGGTCCTTTGCTCTTTTGTGACCCCTGTTGTAAAAAAGACAAGAATAACATGAAGCATCAAAACTTTATTAAAATAGATCAAGAGTTTAAAAAAAATCATTTTAAGTACCTTTCCTAGTGCCCAATCTGCAGAATCAAAGAAAGCACGATCATGATCCTATATGATTGGGGAACAAATTAGTTGTTAGTATTCTTCTTCCATAATTAGACAAAAAAAAGAATGGAAATTGAATTACCTTTGAGATTAAAGGGGTTTTTCTTGGTAGTAATCCACCATATTTTTTCTTGATTACAGCTTCCTGCAAACAATGAACTTTGTGAAATTTCAATTTTAAAGATTATATAGTAAAGAATATTCAACCACAATTTTAAAGATCAAATAAGCACATGATTTAAGACTTTTAACTAAATCCCTTGTAATGGTGATAAAGGGCAAATAAGTAAATTAGGATAATATCTACAAAAGAAAGGAAGTACCTCTTGGGCTTGTGTGGGCATGGGATTGTCCTCTGCTTTTTCTAAATCCTTTGGGATTTCTTGTGAAGATGAGTCATTGTTTACTTCAACTTTTTGATCATTATCCACAAGATTAAGGTCTTTGGAACCCACATTTGTCTCGGACATTTTGCACGTATTTACAGAAAAACCTGCTAATAACACAAGAGTGGGATAATTTTCATAATGATACAGTTTTTCAAACTTTTCATGGAAAAACATTTAGTCCCATATATCGATGATAGGCTTAATTGTCATCTTATAAAACTAAGTTTACTGTTTTCTATCTCACTTAATAACCTTCTTTATTTTATCATACTCTAAAATGAACGAAAGCATTCATGTTATCTTTTCTCATAAATGAACTAGGCATACAAGTGATGGATTGGAAAAAAATTGTTACCTACTGTAGATGGTCTTCTTATGGTTTATTTATTTATGATATAATGGGGATGATTATGATAGGAGCGGGGTCTTCTTGGACATCTGGAGTGAGATGAAGCAACATAATTAAAAGGCACTACTAGAAAAAAGGAGATACAAGGTAGCTAATGTGTATCTTTGAAAAGCTTCTTGAAGTTGATTTCCTTATATTAGTTATTTTCATATTTACTTTTTTGATAAACACTATTTTTTAGCCGTACTTAAAATTTTTGAATGAAAGCCCAACACTTAGCAATTACCCTTTTAATCTTTATCTATCACTGTTTTTTTTATTTTTATTTATTTTTATTTTGGTCTTTCATCAGGTACCCTTTTAATATTTATATATCACTGTATGGGTTTTTTTTGTTCTTCAATTACATACTGGAAAATTTGATTTGATTACTCAATAGTTCCAATTGAGAATCAGGTTCATATGTAATCCATGTTAAAATTTTGATTTCTTATTATAATTCTTTCTTTTATTTAGTCGTATAATCTTCCCTTAATTTTCCACTTACGAGAAAAAGATGAAGATAAGTTATGCACTCCAACTGCCTGACAATATGTCTGAAAGAAGAGCCAACTCACTGCCATTATTTCTATGTGTCAATATCAGACTACTCAAGCAACTTATGAGTATAGAAAGCATCACAAGAAAATCAGATCAGACTACAACTACACAAACACTTACATAGGATGCCACCTGTGCCTCCTACAAAATTTCACATTCCAACCTGACTTCATTTCGTTATTTTTAAAAGGGGGAAGAGGTCACAGACACATAAAAAGCAAAACACTGAAGCAACTGGATTCACATATTGAGAGCATACACTCGCCTTTAGTTTCTGATTTCTCCTTTTAAGCACCTGACCATATTCAAGACTTCAATCTGTTCACGCCCCTATTTAGTTGTTTCACGGCTTCACCATGGCAGTCATGTCTACAATTTTTCACCTGATCAAAGCCCAAAATAGCACAGCTGACGTTGCACAACATACAAAGGCCATGCCCAATTCATATGGACTTCACTTTTGAAAGGGTGGCTGTCCACACCTGCAACCTGTCTACAAAATCAGATGTTCACATGTTTATTTCACCATATCATCAAGCAAACTACACGTTAACAACTTATCTGCCTCTAATACATGCCATCTCTTCCTGCCCCTATCGTTATACATATATTGAGAGCTACAGAAACTTCTAGTAGAGTACAACGGTTCAAAACATTTTCCTCATTTCTTGATGGTGAAAATGGTCCAGAAGCAGTAAGCACATC
This sequence comes from Lactuca sativa, assembly GCF_002870075.4. Lineage (NCBI taxonomy): Eukaryota > Viridiplantae > Streptophyta > Magnoliopsida > Asterales > Asteraceae > Lactuca > Lactuca sativa. The sequence goes on along the minus strand of NC_056626.2, from coordinate 51,302,257 downwards.
CAAATTTGCCAAGTTTAGTGGTCTTTTAACTCTTATGATCTTATGAACATGGACACTTATAAAAACACATTATTTTAGTTGATTAATTATAGCTATTTTCATTTCAGGCTTTTCGCATACCCTTAGGAGCTGTTGGATGTTACAGTTGCCAAATTTACCCCTGTGAATACAGATGGTGAATCTGGTGAACCAACGTACATTATATCAGATCGATCAGTTGAAAGTAAGCGAACTTTATATACTTCTTTGATAGTAACTTTTTGTGTAAAAAGCTTGTCATCAAGAAGTTGCAACTCTGATAATCAAATTCATGACAAAAATGAGAGAAGATAGGAACAACTTTTGATTCTAATTTGTACTACACATTAAGAAAATGCTAATTTCCATGACACACACAAAAACAAAAACAAGTAGTTCCCATCTTCTCTAAGAGGAGTCATCTACTTTTGGAATTTTAGATTAATGAATTTGTATTTTTTGCAAAGTATTAAATTAAGGATAATTTAAATAATTTGATGAGGGATTAATTACACTTACAGGAAGAACTGGAGGGACTTACTTCTAATTACCCTAATCGCTTCAAAGTTTACTATGTATTGAATCCGGTAGGTATTATTCTTAGTAACAAAAAGCCTATGATAAACAAATAAATGATAGTAGGTTGCTGTTTGTTGCATTGAATTAAACCTAGTATTTTTTGGGTTTATTATAAAATATAAATTAAAATAAAGGGCCTGGTTTTGTATTTGTGAAGCCACCGGAAGGATGGACAAGTGGCGTTGGGTTTGTATGAAAAAAAATGATCCAAGACCATTTACCTGCACCTTCATCTGATATCAAGGTATCTTATTCTAATTCAACTCCTTTCATTCAAACATGTTTTGAAATATTTATTCAACAGTGGTAAAAAAGGCTAAAATACGTATTATGTGTTTGTTGTGTGAACAGATTTTACGATGTGGGCCACCACCAACGAACAAGGCGATGGCTGCTCATCTTGAAGCTTTGGGACATGAATCAGATATGCTATTCCAATTTTAAATTCAAAACCTCCTATTCATAATTTGAGATTTGAGATTCTGTTTGTTGTATTTGGGATTTTGTTAGCCAGAAGCGTGATGTTAGTTATGTGATGAATTCAAACTAATCTTATTTGTAAGTAAGTTTATTTATTTGCTTTGGACTTGAGCTTAAAATATTCTAAATTACATTTTACAGGAGTACGCATGTTGCCAGCTGGAAGTGGTATGGGTGTTATGTGTGGGATGACTAGAGGCATCAAGATGGCAAGACCCCCCTCTTCCTCCATCATGAATTCCACCACTGGTTTGTTGACTTCCAGTACACCAACACCAACACCTGCTCAAGGAAACTCCATGTTGAGATCACGTGAGGCTATGCATATGATTCGGGTGAGTTTCAGTTTATGTTATCTTTCACTTTACGTTTTATTATTTTTCACTTTTGAATTTGCATTTGAGTTTCAGTTTGCATTCGTGTTTCAGTTTCCTTCTTTCAGCAACCTTCCAAAATCCCTTCAGCCAAATAAAGAACAACAAGAAGCTTTACGCCCTTGGTTTATGAAGTGTTTTGGTAGGATGGGATTGTGTAAGGAATTGAATCGTTCATTCCCCACAAACAAGTTCTGCAAGGTAAACTACCAAGTTTAAATGAGTCATTTTCTGTTGTCTATTTGTGGTTTTAAACTTAAACTATTGAGCATTCTTGTTTTTATGAGTAGTTTCATATTATGTTATGTACTTGTTAATCTTGAATCCTATTCTGCAATTATTATATGTGTTAATTAAATGCTTTTGTACATTTGTAGATACCTCCCTGGACCAGATGACATGTCAGTTTTGGACATTGCATACACAATCTACACAAAGTTTGAAGAATGTCAAAGTGTAATGTCCTCAATATATAAGGTATTTACTTCTCATTTGGATCGAAGTTACATTGGAAATCGTATTCAATCATGGATCTTCCAAGTCTAGCTGTAGGTATATGTTTTTCTTAATGAATAATGTAATCATATGTATGAATATGAAATAAAGTTTGTTATTTAGTATGTAATAATCATGTATAGGGAGAAAGCAACATCTATTGATTTGTTTTATCTTTTCATGGATCGATTATTTGTATGATATTAAATTTTATGCAATGGATTGTATTTTTTGTATATAGTATTTTATTTTTTGTTATGAGACATTAAATGCAAATTTAATTTGAAAATTAGTAAATCTATAAATAATATTTTTTTTAAACATTTAAAATTATGATACGCAAAAATGTGTGTCATCTTTATTTATGACATGGCCTTTCTTGACAGGGGCTTCCTTGATACACATTGCGTGTCATAAACACGCGCGTCGTAAGGTTACGACGCGCAAATGCGTGTCATCTTCTTTTATGACAGGGCCTTCCTTGATACGCATTGCGTGTCATAACCGCGCGTTGTAAATGCGCGTCATAAATGCGCGTTGTAAATGCGCGTCGTCAAGCGCGTCGTCTCTCTTTATGACAGGGCCTTCCTTGACACGCATTTGCGCGTCGTCTGAGCGTTTTACGACGTGCAATGAGCGTCGTAAAAGGCCTTTTTTCTAGTAGTGATTTAACCTTTATACCTTAATTAGCTTTGATCGTGTGGTTAGCATGTTTTGGAATATTATGTCCTTAATAATAAATAACTAAGAACCAGACTCGACTTATCCTGAAGAATTTGCTATGTCAAATCGGCTAACACTGAAGCGGTGGCCCCACTCGTAAGGGCATAGCTCCTATGCTTTCACTTTTATAAGAACAACAAATATCACATCAACTAATTCATCATGCGCACTAGATTTGAGTTCGACTCAGCCTCTGAATTGATTGAAACTAATTCTTTGTATTTTATAGCCTTCTTCTCTGAGTTTTTCAATCTTCTTTTTCAATTTCTTGATATTTCTTTGATTAAGTGCTTAAACTTCGACTTGGGTATCAGATATGATAGTTCATACCCTTCTTCTCTTTTTGATTGTGTGGATCTGATATAAGGCTCTCTGTTAACACGATGATAATGCGTGTTAACAAATAGGTTCGTGTTCTATGGATCCAGACTTGTCAAACTAGGTTCTTGTTAAACATTCAAAAGCAATTAGTTCTGAAATAGCTTTATCCCATCCCACAAAGTGTTTCAGTATACAATTCTTTTTACTTTCTACAATCAGCGTCTCGGAGCTCGGTGTTTTGCAACCCCTAGCTATCGAGTGTACATAATTTCCTTATCTCATGTAATTTTTTAATTTTTTATTTATATGCAGAAAATAAACACTAAAATAACCAAAAACAAAATCTTTTTGGGGTTTTGTTTTCTAAATTTTTTTGTTATGCACAAAAGTAAATAAAAAATAAACATAACATATTTTTGGACTTTTCAAATTTTTATGCAAATGTAGTGCATATGAAGCTGAACTAGCTAACAATGTAAAAATTTTATCCACTTTCGAGGATTGATGACCTTTTGATTAGCTATACAGTGAGTCTTGGATTTCCAAGAATGATTTGAGTTCAGGCTACTATCAGATAAAGATTGGAGAGGAGAATGTGCAGAAAATGACCTTCTGTACTTCTTAGGGTCATTATGAGTTCGTTGTCATACCATTTGGGCTCACCAATACACCATCAGCATTTATGGATCTGATAAACCAGATGTGTACACTGATTCTTAACCGAATTATAATCGTATTCGTTGATTATATATTTATTGGATTAGGTGTCTAAGCCCATAACTATAATTGGTATGTACTTGATTTGATTATATCATGGCCCTTTTGGGTTGCCTTCACCATAGCAACTAGACAAGATGTGTTTTGGTGAAAGAGGTTAATAGATGATTTATTAATATATTATAAGAATAATATATTAATTAGCAATCATATTATTTAATTAGTATTGATCATAAATTAATTTAGTGATCAAAGGAACTGACTAAAAGTATGGGGACTGATTATGTAAATTAGAGATAGTTGCAGTTTAGGCGGATGGACTCTATTGAAAAGGGTGGACGAAAATCTATGGCAAGCCCTATAGAGTTTTCGTCCAAGGCCTATCATATGGGGGTCCATGGATTGATTAGGGCCTAAGCAAGGGAATTAGGGTTTCCAATTAAAAACCTTAATAGCCTTAACTATAAAAGGAACCACTAGCCTTAAGAAATCGGCCTGCCTACCTTCTAAGAGAAACCCTAGCCGATTTCTGCCTCCTTCTCCAACATTCTTTGCTTGTGGTGTTTGTGACTCCATTAGAGGTGTAACGCTTTGGGCACTAGTCTTTCAAAGATCAAAGAATTGAAGAAGGATTACTTGTTATTACAATATAACAAAAGGTGAGATCTAATCCTTATTAGTTTCGTTTTATAAATACTAGAATTGGTTTATTGCTTTGGAAATCTTATTTACATGTATGATTTGAGAAAAACCTAGATCCAAAGCAATTAGGGTTACATGTGCAAATAGGAATGTTGTAATGCTCAAAACCCATCAATATTGTCTACTATAAGACCAATGAGCAGCATGTAGAGCATTTTGTAGGATTCTTGGCGTTTTGAGGAAGCATATATTATATGCCAAGTACTCTAAATGTGATTTCTGGTTGCGAGAGCTTCAGTTTTTTAGGACACCTCATCAATCAGAACAATATTATGGTCGATTTATCAAAGATTGATGTGGTGATGAAAAGGGAGGTTCCAAATCCTCCATCTCATTTTTGCAATATCCTTATGTTAGTAGATTATTACAATAGGTTTATCCTGGACATCTCGAATATTGTCGTTCCACTCATGCAGCAGGGTCAAGTAATAGATTATGTATCTAGGCAACTAAAGCCTTAGTCTCAACCCTTCTTGAGGTAGTGATTTTCCCCCAAGATTTAGCGACACTACCTGTATGGGGTTCATTATACCATCTACATATATCACAAAGAGTTTGAGGTATCTAATAGATCAACAAATCTGAACATGAGGCAAGGATAATGGCCAATGTATTGAAGGACAATGAGTGTGAGATAATGTATCACCCAGGTAAGGCCAATTTGGTGCTCGATGCATTGAATCTCAATACGAATAACGCACCCATTTGAGATATCTTCCTGGGGATGAAAATTGTGACTCTGATTCTTAATCTGATAACGAATTGAAAGCACATGTTGCATCAATTAAGGAAGAGAACCAAAAGAGGGAAGATGTAGCCGGTCAGGTTTTTGTGTTTAACTTCAACAGTCGGGGTTTATTAACTATGCATGGTAGATTTTATGTTCCTTATTCGAGCGGGGCATAACAGATATTGATGGAGGAGGCTCATAAATCAAGGTTTTCAAGTTACCCCAGCATCACAAAGAAGTATAGGGATTTGAGACATGGTTATTGGTGGCGCGACATGAAGAAAGATGTGGCTTGGTATGTCAAAAGTTCTTTACTTGTCGGAAAGTCAAGGACGAACATCAGAGGCCTCATGGAAAGTAGAATATGTTAGAGATCCCAATATGGAAGTGGGAGAATATCACCATGGTGTAACATCCCAAATTTCAAGACCAAAAATTTTATTTTTAATTTAAAGATTCATAAAGCAGATTGCTGAAAATGCCATAAATGTTATCTCATATCATAAAAATCATAAGTCAACCATCTCAATAACATATCATAAGAAAATAATGTCAGAGTACAAATCCCAAGAATATCATGTGCTGAAAATCGTGTGTGTGATGCGCTGCTATCGTGCCAGCTCATTTCCTTTCGAAAAAGAAGGAACTGAAACAAAAACTATAAACTGTAAGCATAAAGCTTAGTGAGTTCCCCCATCATACCACATACCATACAATAAACATACTATCTAACATGTCCGGGTACCGCAGTACCCCTTCGGTCTCTTTCAACCGGTAACTGCCTAGCATATCAGGGTGCTGATCTACCCCTTCGGTCTCTTTCAATCGGTAACTTGCCTAGCATATTAGGGTGTTGGCCTACCCCTTCGGTCCTTTCGACCGGTACCTCGCCTAGCATATCAGGGTGCTGGCCTACCCCTTCGGTCCTTTCGAACGTTACCGGGGAGTATTTCACCCCTACTTCTACCACATAACATCCTAACTTATAAACACATAAGTCATATACTGCCTAGCTTATCAAGGTGCTTGCATACTCCTTCGGTCCTTTCGACCAGTACTAGGGCCTATCCTACCCCTCCTACCACTATCACATAACATTATTGCATATTGGCACGTAAACCATAACAGATAGTGACATACCAGATAATTATCACAAAGACAATCATCTCTACTATAACTCTTACTAGTGGGCCGGCATTGGTGCCTTCGAACCACTTCTACTGAAAGGTAACTCACCTCAAATGTCGTGTAGTAGCTGAATTGTCATCGGCTATGGAACCAACTCCTCTCAAAGTCCTACACATAAAAATCTCATTTAATTACCATTTCATACTCATAACCCCTTTAAGAGTCAACTCTGGTCAATGGTCAAAGTCAACATCCTGGTTGACTCAACACGCCAAGTTGGTCCATCAACTCGTCGAGTTTCATGGTCCATAAAACCTTGGAAATCTTGATCCAACTCGTCGATTTTTTTCATGAACTCGTCGAGTTCCTCCTCATAATAGAGTCGGGACATTTCCCTCTCAATTCGCCGAATTCCTCCTTGAACTCGTCGAGTTCTTCAATCTTCTAAACCTAAAATCATGGCCAACTCGCTAGGACTGGTCATTATTTGGATAAAACTAAATTGTCCAATTAGACAAAATGGATTGGACTATTTGGTTCAGATATTCAGATTTTTGGATTGGTTTTCAACAAAACTAAATTAATATTTTGGATTGGTTTTGGTTTATAAAATATGAACCGAATAATCCGAAAACACCGAATAACAATTTATTATTTATTTATTTTTAATAAACTATAACTATTTAATAATTTTATAATTTATTTTTTCAAATAAGTTCAAAAAGTTCCATCTAATAAAAAACATTAATATGTATTTTCTCTTAAAAGTTCTTTATCTATTAAATATTAAACTATAATTTACATTCTTAGTAGTTTATAAATTTTAAATCACAACTAAATATTTTTTTTGCTTCTTCTATAAAATTGAATAATATTATAATTATATGTTATTTTAAAATGTTTTAGTTTTTTAAACCGAACTATAAAAACTGATCCAACCGAATTGTAATTGGATCGGATCGGATTGGATTTGAATTTAGTTTGGATTATTCGGATCGATATTTTGAAAACCGAAATCAATTTGGATTTACTTAATTGGATCGGATCGGACCGATCCATCCAAACGAACACCCCTACAACTCGTTGAGTCATCTCCTAGACTCAACGAGTTTGCCCAGTAACAACAATGGCTGAGGGACCACGACCCAACTTGCCGAGTTTCATGAACAACTCGTCGAGTCCCCTATAAGTTAAATCCATTCAGCCGTTTCTAGTTGAGTTCAACGCTTCCAAAACATAGATCTAATCCCCTAGGGCTAAGTTACCACATAATGTTTCTATCTTTACGTTCATGCATGGTGTCATGAAGCTAGAAATGCCAAAACTAACCTATATAAGAGATCTAGGGCATGTGGAAAGGCCAAGGCTTGATAAAGCTGGAAACTTTAAGCCTCATAAGCTCATGAGTGCCTAGATCTGAAGTCACAACTTCATGATACACTCAAATCCCAAAAATGACTTCAATATGGCCCAAAAGTAACAAAATACAACCCTAAATGAAGATCTAAACAATGGAAAGCCAAGGTATCAACTTTATACCTCAAATGAGTTAGAAATGCAGCTCAACTACCAAATCTACTGGCTCCCTCTAGAATCCTCAAGCTTCTCCTTCCTTCACAAGCTTCAAAATCACCAATAACACACAAAAATGGCTCAAGAACTCTCAAAGGTGGATTAGGGTTTCGTGGCTAGGGTTTGGAGTGATGGAGGCTACAAATGAGGCCAACCTTTGGAGGTTAAGGTGTTTAAATAGGGTGCAAACCTTGAAAATTAGGGTTTCACTCTGGCAGCCCTACTCATCGAGTTGAGGCTCTCAACTCATTGAGTAGAATTCATGTCCCGCGTCCAAAAATCCATTCCTTCTCGAAGAGTTTGGGGCCTCCAATTCCTCGAGTCCCTTTGAAAAATGAATATTTTGTTTTTAAAATACATAGCAGGATCCGGGCGTTACACATGGTTTTCATCATGAAGCTGCCAAAGACCGCTAGGGGTTTTGACATTATCTCGGTTGTTTGGGATTGGCTGACCTCGGCCAAGAAGTGGTCCGATATCTACATTTAGGGATAGTTGATCATCATGGGGTGTAGACCTTGGTGGTTTCTGACAGAGATGTTCATTTTTCATTACTAGAAAACACTCTTCTAATGACTTGCATTGCATGTCAGAAAAGGGTACAGATGACACACAACGATGTCATTAAAGTCCTTATCATAAAGGCAGACAACACACATTTGTGTGTCATAAGCTTACGACACGCATAAAGAAAGACAACACAAATTTTTGCGTGCCATAATTTCAAACGTTTAAAAAATATATTATTTATAGATTTATTAATTTTGAAAATAAATGAAAATTAATGTCCCACGATACAAAATAACATATTATACAAATAAAAAAAGGACAATCCATTTCACAATATATAATATGTTAAATACAAATAATCATTCCAATTCTAAATAAATGTAAAATGTTAACTTTTTCATCAAGTCATATCAATGGCCCTCAAAATAACTATTGATATGGAAACTTGAGTTAGGGAACCACTTTTGCCTCCTGTATTTTCTTACTTCTTTCAACGCCTCATAAAACGTAATCTACACATATCAATAAGCACAAAAGTATCTTGTAGATTGATTATTACTAAATAGCAAAATGAGATTCCTAAGCCATTGTCGAACTCTGATTCAAATCAAAACCTTGGGCCTGAGATATGAGATTTGTAATCCCTTTATTCTTCAAGATATCATATGGATACGAGGCATCGAATCCAATCAATCACATTGTCTAAAATTCATTTTCCCGATTTCTTGATTTGTGATGACGTCATCAGACTACAAATTGAACACAACAATTTAGTATCGGTTGGGCTCAACACTATAAAGTTAACACGAAATCACTAAGGGGTCCAAAGATATTGCTTTTCTCATTAGGGAAAAATGAACAAATAAACTTTGACTACATAACTGTGACCTTTACTCACCAAATCATACATGATAGTGCGTTTCATAACATTATGCTATTGATGCATTTTCACAACACCAACACATAAATGACTTGTATATCCCAAGTTATGTATCTCCATTTGATGAATATAAGTTATTATTGTCTTAGAAGTGCTCGTGACTAAATCCATGATGTAATCTCTAAGCATGGGTTTATCCAATACTTAAAATCTCTAAGCATGGGCTCTCCCACATTTAGCATACATGTAACTATAATCCATAAAGGTTGTATAAAAACAAATTAAGCAAAACGGTTATTCTACTTTGTATGTGATGATATGAAATTTGTTTGATACCCATTAATTTAATTGTTATGATTAATCAGTAAATCATGAAAAAATGTGATAAATTGCCAAATTATCATTAGATTTCATAAAACATATTTAAATTTAGAGTCAAGCCAAAAGTATGCAAGTCCAATTCTCGTTAGGTCCCACAACATTCACTTTCTGAAATTCCAAACGTTAACAATTCATGTTATGTTGCAGCAATAACAACCATTCTCTCCATTTGAAAATGAATAAGGAAAAAAATAGACTTTGGTTTCCATTTTCAAGTGGGGTTGCCTTTAAAATCTCATTCATTAGTAAGAAAATTGATTTTCATAAAAAAAATAGTTAATTGCATTAACTTTATAACCAAATACAAGAATTATGAAAACGTAGCAATGGAAATACAACATATTCAATAAAAGACTCCATTCCCACCTTATACCTTCATCCACCACCAACATATTCCCACTTTAATCACCATGAAAAACCACAATACCCTCTATAGCCTCACTCCACCCTTATTTCTCTAAAACAACCCCACCACCTTCACACTTAACATTGCCTAAAACCACCAACCAACATCCACCATAAAAAACATTTATCACCACTTAATCCCTATTAATCACCCATAAAACGTTACAAATACACCCTTATTTCTCCATCACCGATCAATCACCATTCATCATCTCCTCACAACCCCTTCATAGCCTTCAAACTCCAACTCACTTGCAAATTGAAAAAAAATATTGAAAAGGGAGAAGACGGTGTTGTGATCGAACCTGAGAAGGAAACAAAATATTTTCAGTTCTTGGATGTGTGACTACTTTTGAGAAACTAACAAGAGAACTTGTGATTTTGGTTGATCTGATTGTCGATTAAAGTCAAAAGATGGAAGAAGGACCTAAGATCCTGGATAAGGAGGGTGCGAATTTTTGAGGTTGTGTTCTATGATTGGTAAATAAGAAAAGGGAAGAACAAGTTGTAGTTGTGTAGGAGAAAAAAAAAGCCCTACATCAAAATGAAGGTATATGAGACACACACAAGGTTTTCTAATTTTTTTGGATTTTATTTTCCCCAAAATATTAAGAGGAGAACGCATGTTAACAAAATATTTATAAAAAGGAATGTTAATTTTAGGACACGCAAAAGTGTGTTCCATAAATCCTTCAAATTTTATAAGAGATGCCATTTTTTATGAGAGCCACTTTTGGGTATCATAAATCCAGTGCGTGCAATAGTTCATGCGGAATTAGGTATCATAAATCCAGTATGTTCCCTAAATCCTTTAAAGGTATGTTGTTTAGAAGTGTTACTTCCAGGTTTTAGAGGAGGTTTCGTGAGGAATTAGGTAAACATTTACACATTAATACAACTATCTAGGCTTTGGAGGATATGTTGAGAGCTAGCGTCCTTGATTTTAGTGGGAGTTAGTATTCAAACCTTCCATTGGAAAAGTTTTTTACAACAACAATTTTTACTCTATTATTGGTATGCCTCCCTTTGAGGTTCTTTATAAGAGGAAGTGTCGAACATGATTTGCTATGGAGATGTTGGTCATAAAGTTATGAGAAGCATTGAAGTGGTGATCAGGATCATAGAGTTGACCCAGCAAGAGCATCACTACAAACCATGTAAAGCCAACAAAAGAGTTATGTAGATCAATGTTAGTCTGGTCTTGAGTTCCAGGTTAGTGACTTTGTGCTTCTAAGGGTGTCATCCAAATCTGGAAGTAGGGCAAGTTGGGCCCCATATTTATTGGGCCTTTTTGAGTGATTTCTAGGGTGGGAAAGGTTGGTTACCAGTTAGATTTACCCATGGAGCTCAACCATATGCATAACACTTTTCACATTTCTAAGTTGAGAAAATACTTGGCAGATGTAAAGTCCTAAAATGGATCTTTACCAATGATCAAACAATCAAACAATCAATAGAAACTAGAATATGAGTAGAAGAAGCGAAATCAAGCTTGCACACGTTTATTACTGAAAAACATCTTGTACACTCGATATACTAGGCTATGAACTCTGTGGCATCAACAACCAATAATGACCTAAACAACCTCTATTTATAGTGGACTTGGGCCGGAAACTAGGTTTACGGTCGTAAACAGGTTTACGGCCGTAAACAGGTTTACGGCCGTAAACTCACTACAGGGCCGTAAACTCACTAACAACCCACCAAAACACAATAAAGACTCAAAAAACTATCAAAATGAAAGCCTAGACCAAACCACTAACTGGAACCTTCAATCTCCCCTTCGTTTGGTGCTAGCTTGAGCTCAGTCTTTGTCGACCACCATCACATCTGACTTCCCCATTGCTCCATTCCACATCCTTTTGTTAATGATATCAACAACCATAGACATATATTCTTTGGCAGTTGGATCAAAGATGTCTTTTGTAACTTTGATATGATGATGTCTCAGCTGATGTATATCCCATTTCCCAAACTGTAGCAGTTCTCTTTTTTCATATAAGCGAATGCATCCTTTTTCAAGTTTTATGACAACAGAGGTTGTAGTTTCATCAAACACCCAGTACGGTATGGACCGTAGAGATCCATCTGGATGATTCTGGAGAATAGGAATCTGCTTTACTTGATTGGTAGCATGCCACATCATAAATCGAAGAGGTTTATTGGTTTTGGGATCAATTACACTAGGGTATAGTTTAATAATCGACTCTGCAGTCTTCATTAAAGGAAAACCCTTAAGTAATTGATCTACCAAGAAATGCTTGAACTGTGTTGCCTTGGGATTCTGAGATGGATTTGCAAAAGGAGCCTTTGATAACTCTGAAAAATCAACTCTGGTCCAGGAGTTGAAATCATGAGCATCTTTATACAATTCAGTGTTGCCACTCTTCCGTCTCATGATCCACATATTTAAAGTGTCGTCAAATCCCCATGAGATGATCCCTGACCTGTCACCATATACATTTCTAAAGCGATTCTCTCCAAGATCTGTAAAGGTGATGTTGGGCTGATCCCCAGGAGCATTTTGATCTGAGATCCTTTTAAAAAAAATTGACCCTTTTCAGCAGATTCGACAAATTTTGCACGTTTTAAGGCCACAACACTCGGATCTTGAGCTGGATCCTCCTCAAATCGATCTACAACATGAGATGTTTGAGCATATGTCACAATGGGGTGAGCTTGAATATGCAGATTGATCCTTGTCTCATCAGCAAATATCTTGAACTTGTCACTAAGTTCCTCTTCTAGCTTTTTCTTTAAATCAAAGTAGCTTGAAGTGAGGAGATTACAGTGATCTTGGAGATCAAAAATCTACTTAGTCTTCAAAGTTTTTTCCTTTTCAAGATCAGAAACTTGAATCTTCAGCTTGGCATTTTCACTCAAAAGATCAGTAACTTGGATATTGAGCTCAATGCTCCTTTGATCAAGTTCATTCATTTTCTTCTGAAGCTCATCAATGGTTGGATTATGTTCTCCTCAATGAACTTCTCTAAAAGAAATTCATTTAGCTCAGGGAGAAATCATTGAGCTTTGTTCCTGAGCTAAATGCATGGCGCGCCTCACAAAGGCAGCATCATGATCTGTTTTGGGAGGAGAAAATCCTGCTTGAGCAAAAAATCCACCAGCCTCAAAGATGGTGCTAGGGCCTTCACTAAAAGGTTATGATGAGACAATGGCAAGAGTGGTTGTTGGTGGAATTGGAAGGCCTTGAAATATATCAGAATCCAAAAATCCTTGTCTAGGATCACGTCTTCTTCTTTTTGGAGGAAGTTGTGAGATCTGGGTTGCTGCATTATCACTTTGAAGTGGTTCTGTGGTAGGTGAAACAATATCAAGGGTAGGAATCCCTGACACCATCACCATAGGAGTTGTCGTTTCAACCACTTGTTCGGTAGTAAGAGGCGTTGACTTGAGAACATCATCGAAGTCCCGTATCTCCTTTGCTGGATGAGCAACATCATTAATATTTTCAAGTAGCGAGTTGAGATTATCATTTGACAAGAAATCTTCATTACTTCCAAAGTTTAACAAAATTTCATCCTTATCGAAGCCAGAAAGATCAAGGTCTTCATATAAATCAGTCTCAGTCCCACTCTTTGAAGACCCTTCATTATAATCACTTTGAACTGGAACTCATGTCAGATCATGTTCCTCTGCCACAGAAGCATTTGGAGCAACTGTCTCTTCTCTTTCTTCTTGGTCTGACACAGTGATAACATCCTCTTTTGAAATCACTCTTTCTGAAGAAGTAGGCTCAGAGGATACTTTATCAGAGGATCCATGAGACTCAGACACTTCATTTAGCTCTACAAATCTTCCAAACTTCACAAGCAGATACAGTCCTTGGAAAACGACCTTTCCCTTGAGATTCTTCTTGATAAGGCCAATAGTGTGAGAGCCTAGAGACTTCATGTCTAGGGTTTCTCCCTCCTTGACCATCTCGGGAAATCGAATGTCAATGAACAATTGAATGAACTTGGGATACATCAAGAAAGTATCCTGAGTTATTGCGTTGATGTTCACCACGAACTCGTCCAAGATAAACCTTGAGAAGTTGAAGTCTATCCCTGCAGCAAGTGAAGCGATGGATCCAGTGTTCCTCAGCGAAATCTCATCAGCACCAGACCTCCTACCATAAATGCAGCTCACAAATACATGATCTACGAATCTCCAATACGGTGGCAGAAGCTTCTTCACAGTGGGAGGAAAGTTGCCTTCGTAACCCATCTTCTTGAGAACCTTATGGGCATCTTCAATCCCGATCTCAGTAGGAAAACCAGGTTGATCATTAATCAGCAACGCTTCTCTGATGAATTGCTCAGTAATTACAATCTTGCATCCTTTCACAACTACATCAACAGTAACTGCTCCATCGTCGTCTCTTTTCATCTTGGCAGTCTTCCAGAATTCCCTTATAATGTTTTGATAGACCACGGGATTCACAGTGATAGCAGAAGCTAAGCAGCATTCTCTTAGCCCGTGGATCATCGACTTGAATTTTCCATGTGCATCAGGAGGATCTGCTACTACGATAGCCAAGCTGTGCATGTCTGCGAATCTTAAGTTAGCCATTTGATCTGCACTAAAACGAGCCAAGTGAGAAAACAAATATATTAGAGCAATTAATGTTTCATAGTTTTCTTATTTAATCGATTTAATTTGGCCCCAAAAATAATTTTGACCAAAAAAGAGTTTACGGTCAATTTTGCGTTTACGGCCGTAAACTCCTTGCCCGTAAGCTTCGACCGTAAACGGCGACAGATCATTTTTGTTCGATTTTAGCCCGAAAAACTGTCGATTTGATGAGATAATCACATATTCATGGTCGGTTTGGACCTACCTTCGAGATGAACGGAGCAATTTCACAGAAAAAGACAAAAAAAAAAATTCGAGATGAGAGAGAATGGGAGAGGGTTTGCGGCCGGAAAGAAGAAAAGTGGGGAGTGGAGGGGTTTTCAGCTGTAAACCCACCTTTTATACCTTGTGCAATTTTACCTGTCTTCCACACAGTATAATGCACAGTCCAAATCCCAAATATTTAAAAAAAAAAATAAAACTTTTTGAGGATTTAAAAATAAAAATTAAAAATAACATAAACTAAAAATAAAATAAAATAAAATTAATTTCTAAAATTTAAAAAATAAAAATTTAAATTTTGACAATTATTATAAAAATAAAATTAAAATAAAATTAAAATAAAATTAAAATTAAAATAAAATTAAAATTAAAATTAAAATACAAGAAGACTAAACTTATCTCAACAAACACTGAATATAATTTTGTGACACGGGGATCAAAGTTGTTAGACAGCCTTAGTCCACTTGTTGGTACCTTTACCTTCATGTCTATGTCTGGTCGATCGCCGGAATTGTGATCCACTCAAACACGAAAAATTGTGATAAATTTGGACAAGCTAATAAAGACAAGACATTTTGATTCTATATTATTAGATAAGTTTCCTAGGGACCATTTAGCTGACGACGACCAGGGATATTGTTGTCCACCTAAATTGAACAGTGAGATCTACAGACAATCTGTAAGTGTTCAATTTTAATTGTACTAGAACATGTTCCCCGCTTCCTGATATGCTCCAGTAATCAAGGACTTCTAGAATACTCCTTACATCGGGTGAGCAGACAACTATTGAGAGAGAAGATAGATTTAGAATGCATATGCTATACACCCAGGTCGGATCTCTTCCAATCACGCAGAGGATGAAACATATGACTAACCGAAGTTTTAGAGGGATTGAGAAGAAGAATGATGCATATACTGTGTACCAGGTCAGATAGCAAGTCACGCAAATGAGACAATATATGGCTAACAGATAGAAAGAATTTGCATAGAGAGAAGATGCAGGGAGATCGAGTTGCATATGTTACAGTCCAGGTCGGATCTCTCGATCACGCAGAGGAGGAAACATATGATTAACAGACAGAAAGAAAGAAAATAACATTCTACATACCTAATTTATCGGAATTCCCCAGTCACCCCATCTATACCGGAATTAAGGACAAAATCCGCACATCGAGGAAAAGTTAATTCACAGTTCTAGATACGGGTTAAACGTATCTAACTAGTTCAAGATTTGTCAAGTCCTTGAATTCCTTAAGTTCAAATCTTCCTAGTCAAGTCCATTTAGAATCTTTCGTTCCAACCAGCGCATCGAACACAAAGCGTAGACACTTAATTTTGGTACGTTACGCAGATTCAGATTGCCTATTATCACTTCCCAATACATCACCTACAAGCAAAACTATTAGCAACATATTTTTGATTTTCTGATTTTTTTTAATGTTTTTAGATTTTTGAAAATTTTCAATTTTTGTTTGGTTTTTGTTTATTTCTCCCCCTAAATTTGTGCATGGGTGAGAATGAAATCACTAAAATGCGCAAATTTAAACCAATATAGCATAAAATAAAAATTAAAAATTAAAAAAAATAAAAGAAATTAATCCTCAAAACGAATCATTTTCAAAAATCCCACAAGCACATTGAATTGAGCTTTGTTAAAAGGCTTGGTGAACATATCCGCCACATTATTAGTAGTGGGAACCTATTCCAGCCGGATAAGCGAACGTTCGTAACAATCTCTGATAAAATGAATTTTGATATCAATGTGCTTGGTTTTGGAATGTTGGACGGGATTTTTAGCAATTTGAATTGCAGCCTCATTATCACAGTAAATGGGAGTTTCTAGATAATCCAAACCATAATCCAACAGCTGATGTTGGATCCAGATAACTTGAGAGCAACAAGTAGAGGCAACAACATATTCCGCTTCTGCTGTTGAGGTTGAGACGATATGCTGTTTCTTGCACTGCCATGTGACCAGCCTATCTCTAAGGAATTGACACCCTCCTGATGTAGATTTCCTGTCAAGATCACATCCTCCATAATTACGGTCAGCAAAAGCATATAAATCAAATTTGGAATTTTTCGGATACCAAATACCTAATTTTGGGTTGCCTTTGATATACCGGAAAATTCTTTTAACAGCAACAAGATGTGAAAATTTAGGATTAGCCTGATAACGTGCGCATTGACAAACTGCAAACATGACGTCTGGACGGCTTGCAATAAGATACATCAATGATCCGATCATCGGTCTGTAGTGTGTCTGATCTACGGATTCGCCATCAAGATCTGGAGTTAGCAGGGGTCTTTCGGCCATCGGCATCGATGCAGGTTTTGCGTCTTGAAACCCAAACTTCTCAAGAATATCCTCCACATACTTAGCTTGATGGAGCAGGATTCCGGTTGAATTTTGTTTGACCCGAAGCCCCAGAAACATGGTCATTTCACCCAATGAACTCATCTTAAACCTCTTTTTCATAACGCTTCAAAATCTTTGCATAGTTGTGGACTAGTAGACCCAAAGATCATGTCGTCAACGTATATCAGAACTAGAATCTGATCATTACCAACATACTTGATGAATAGGGTTTGATCGATAGTGCCACGAGAGTATCCATGCTCGAGCAAGTGCTTTGTAAGAGTCGCATACCACGCTTAAGGACCTTGATGTAACTCATACAACGCCTTTTCGAACTTGTAGACATGATTAAGAAACTTCGAGTTAACGAACCCAGGGGGCAGATCAACATAGATTTCTTCCTTCACCTTACCATACAAGAAGGCTGTCTTGACATCCATTTGGTAAACCGTGAAATTCATGTAGGAAGCATATGCAAAGAAGATACGAATAGCCTCCAAGCGAGCCACTGGAGCATAAACCTCAGTATAATCAAGACCCTCAACCTGTCAAAACCCGCGAACCACCAATCTTGCTTTATTGCGCACTATGACGCTAGAATCATCCTGCTTGTTATGATAGACCCGACGTGTGTCAAGAGACTTTTTTCCCTTTGGTAACTCAACTAATTTCCAAACCCTGAGCTTTTCGAATTGATTTAGCTCTTCATGCATAACATCTACCCAACTGGGCTCATTCAAAGCCATTTCAACATTCTTGGGCTCTATTTGAGAGATAAAGCAAGAATAGAGACATGTATTGACATCTCCACTCTGACTTCTGGTTCTAACTCCATCACCCAGCTGACCAATGATGTTTTCGATCGGATGATCGCGTTGAAGTCTTGACGGTATCTCTTAACTGATATCATTGAGTGAAATGGGAAGACTGTGAATGTTGAAACCTCCGTCATTTTCTGAATATTCCACATCAGACGAATCTGCTACAAACTCATTAGCAATTTTTTTAGGAAAGAGTAGTTCCATAAAAGTTGGAGTGACAGGGGAAGCATATTTAGACATGAACTCTCTTTCAACAGGGATAAGAGGTGTAGCATCAGCATTTGGAGTATCATTTTGAACTGGAGACTCTGTACGACTAAGTTAAACAAATGACTCCCCCTCAGGTGGAGATGAGGATACCGTTGGAGGTCTGTAAAAAACTTCTTCGTCTTCGTCTTCAGAAACAATATTCGAACCAGAGGAAGACCCATATGAACCATCTGAAGACATATTAATGGACTTGAAGAGCAATGTGTAACCAAATAACCAATCAGGGCCCACTCGATCATCCATTTCATTCTTCTCCAGCCAGCGCACGTCGAAGGATTCTACAATCTGTTTCGTCTTCTTATTGTAAGCCCTATACGCGGTGTGTGCAACATATCCTACGAAATAACAATCATCGGCTTTGGCATTGAACTTTGGGTTGGACTCCAGGTGAAGAAGGGTGCAAGGGCAGCCAAATACACGGAAATGACTGACTGAAGGCTTATGACTATATAGAATCTCGTACGGTGTCTTCATCTGGGCTTTGTTGATTAAAACGCGATTTTGAACATAGCAAGAAGTATTAATCGCCTCAGCCCAAAAGAAAACGGGTAACTTGGATTCATATAGCATCATCCTTGCAGCGTCTTTTAACGTTCTATTTCTCCTCTCAGCAACACCATTTTGTTGAGGCGTGCAAGCTGAGCTGTATTGACGCACAATTCCCTTTTCTACACAAAAATGATCAAGAACGGCATTCTTGAATTTTGTTCCATTATCAGTACGAAGCGCCTTCACCCGGTTGTTGTTTTGGTTCTCAATCATCACGATGGACTTCTTTATCAGATCAGCAACCCCATCTTTGTTGGATAGGAAGAAGACCCACGTAAAACGAGAGAAATCATCGATCAAAACTAGACAATATGAACTTCTATTGATGCTTAGGACGTTGACTGGACCAAATAAGTCCATATGTAATAACTGCAGCACCTGACTGATTGAGTTGACCTGTTTTGGCAGATGTGGTTTTCTATGATGTTTTTCCTGAGTGCATGACACACACTTTTCAGACGTTATAAAGTCTCTGACAGGTAAGCCTCAGACCATCTCATTCTTTACAAGACGATTTAGGTTCTTAGCGTTAGCATGACTGAGTCTTCGGTGCCACAACATTGCATTCTGTTCTGAGACCTTCAAAAAGAGGAAAGTGACTTGTTCAGGAATGTTGTTGTTCATATCAATAATATACGCATTTCCATCCCGCTTTGATTTGACAAACATCCACTCTTCTGGGATGACAATTCCTGGCTTGAGAATCATACACTCTTTGTCGGTGAAATGTGTTGAATATCCTTTGTCACAAATTTGGGAAACACTCAACAAACTGTGCTTTAACTCGGGAGCAAAATTGACATTCTCAAAGCTTAGCACTCCATTTGTAACGGTTCCTCTCTGAGTGATCTTGCCACCTTCTCCACCCACAAAGGAAACGTATCCCCCATTAAAAGATTGAATGTTGCTCAATTGGGAGATGTCTCCTGTCATATGCCGAGAGGAGCCGTTGTTGACGTACCAAGGTCTGACGACATTCCTCCGCAACTGTCCCTGCAAGATGAGCGGGATAATTTAGATTTGGGAACCCAGGTCATCACTGTCCTGGGTTGGCCCTTCTTTTTCTCTTATTTATCTTTCAAAGTCTTCAAATTTGAGTCATCATTTTTTACCTTTTCATAGGATGATGATGATTGATTGGAGGTTAATTTGGGCATCCAGTGATATTTAGGTTTCCTAACAGTCACAAATGGTTTTTAAATATGTTTCTTATCAGTTTACATTGAGCATCTGGATTTTCTACCAGAATTGGTTGAAGATACATAATTGCTATTTGACGAAACCGATCTTGGGGAAACGTTGTTCGGTTTTGGCAAACTGTTTGGGACTTTGTTATGAAAAACCTTTTTATTCTTTTGAAAACTGCCCTTTTTCTACTTCGATCATCCTTCCAATCATCATCCCGAGAACGAATTCTTGAGGACTTTCTAGTTAAAGACCTTCCTCTAGATTCGTTCTCTCCTCTTGGTGTCGTATAATGTACAAAAGTTATATTTGGACAATTCCTAGCTATATGACCACCTATACCACAATTAAAACACATCTGTTTGTTATTATTAAAACTTGTACTGCCTTTTTCAGATTTATTTTGTATACCGACACCTTACTTTTCCCACATGAACATGAACATGAACATGAAGCAGGTTGTGAGATAAGTGAGGGTGTATCAGATGGAGTGACTTGTGGAAGTGATGTGTTTTCATTAGGATCATTACAAACATCATAATTATCAAATAGCTCATCAAACACTTCAAAAAAAAACTTAAACCAATATCAACAGGTGCAGAAGTATCACAAAAAACATTGTGTAATATCGCGATGTCAGGATGTTTTTTCATTTCAAAATAGAAGACTTTAATTTAGTCAAGAGTATGTCTCGAGTTTTAAAGGAAAAGGTTTGGAAATTAAGGAAATGAGAATTTTGGGTTATGAAAGTAAGGCTTTGGTGTAAAGGTTATTTTTGGGCTGAAAATCGATTCAAGCTTTGGCTGATTAGGCCTTCTTGGACCATGTGAATCACAGCAGGAAACTAAGAATGTCATGACGTGAATGGTGGTACAGCCCAAGCCCATTATTTTAGGGTTCACTACGTATTTAAAGGCTATGTTCATAAGTTTTAGGTCATTTGCATCCCATATCACCTCAAAGAGCCTCCTTAGAGTAAACCCTAGCATCCATATTGTTCATCCTTAATTCCTTGCAATTTTTGATGATCTTGGAAGCTCTACTTGGAGGATTGGAGAAGGAGAAAGATCATTGATGATTGAGAGTGGTTCTCCCTGGAGTTCATCTTCACTCATGCAACTTTTGGACAGTAGTATGATGCAAAGCTTCCACCTTTGTGCTTAGTTGATGCTAGATCTTGATTTTAAGTTGTTTAGTGGTGTCTTTTGGTCCCTTTTGTTGTGTTCTTAGAGTTTTGGAGAACTCCAGAACCACATGAGCGAATTAATCAACTTCAAGACTTGATTAGTGATGGAAAAATGGTTGTGCATGTTTGTCCTTTTACCAAGCGTAGAGTTCTGGCTTTAAAAGTATACTCTTGGTCCTAGGGTTTAAGATTTAGAGTTATTAATCCCTTGGGATTGATAAAATTTCCAACTTTAACCATTAAGTCATTAACGACACGCCCTTCTTGGTTTCACGACGTGATTTCAAGACTGTCCTGACTATTTTGTCGGCTAGCGATTCACGATGTCACCCATTTGACTCTTGAGTCAAATTTAGAGGGTTTGAGCTTTAGCCTATGTTTTAGCCTATGTTCGGTTTAGTTCATTCATGTAGCTAATTCATTGAGACTTCAGTTAGTCAGATTCAACTTTTGGGTTTCAGTTGAGTCTTCTTATTATATTGTATTACACTAGGTGTCATTAAATGCTTTTTTCTTCTTGAATCTTGCTGGTATGATGGTATGTTGGTTGGGTTGGGCACACTTATATGTTTTTTTTAGGTTGGGCTCGTAAGTCTAGGACCATTATATGTCTGTTAGGTTGGACCCTCTTGGGCTAGAGCCGCTTATATGCTTATTGGGTTGCAGCCTGTTATTGTAAGACATGTGGTATATTATGGAACTCATTAAGCTTTGTTATTACGTTTTAAGTTTAAATGTTTCAAGTACTTTTGGTAGCAAAGGGAAGAGCACAACGTGATTGCATCGCATCTGCTGTTATGATTTTGAGATGTTTCGCACTATTGATTTTATT
Organism: Lactuca sativa; assembly: GCF_002870075.4. Classification (NCBI taxonomy): domain Eukaryota; kingdom Viridiplantae; phylum Streptophyta; class Magnoliopsida; order Asterales; family Asteraceae; genus Lactuca; species Lactuca sativa. The sequence goes on along the minus strand of NC_056626.2, from coordinate 51,280,183 downwards.
ATGCCTCTGATTTATGTTGTCAAAACAATTGGTTGATTATTCTTTATAAATGAAAATGGAATGATTTCCTCTGATTTAAAAACGAAAATTTGGGACGTTACAATACGCTTTCTCCATGTTTGTTTAAAGCGAGAATTCACTTTTTGAGAGAATTAAACGACAAAAGATCGATTTTTTGGAGAAAAAAAATCCTTTTATTCTTCTCTTTTCCTTTTCTTGATAGATATGAGGTTATTTTTCTACATATTAGGGGTTTTGATTTCATTGCTTCACTTCCTTTATTAAATTCAATCTTTTTTTTTGGGAGGGGGGGGGGAAGAGGTGGGGGAGGGTTGAGGAAGTGAAGTTTTGGTTTTCACGGTTGTCGTTCCTGAAATTTGAATCGAATCTGCAACATCAACGACATTGTCTACTATCATTATTGTCATTGATCAATCCTTAACAAAGACTAAGGTCTTCATTACCATGCAACCAACACTTCCGCTCTGGCTTATCTCTTTCTATCTTTCTGCCACTAGAAATCAATTCAGGTTTCATACTCGCTAGATGAAGCATCGGATTAAAGATGTAGTTCTATTTAAAACCTACCTGCATTTTTATTTTTGATTTAAGTTTTTATTTGAAACATCTCAATTATTCCTACTTGTTTTAGGTTTCTTCAAACCCTTTATATATCTTCTTGCACTCATTAGTCTACCCAGTTCAATAAACACTATGTAAGGTCATCTATGGTGTGCTTGAAATTATTTATGCGCTCGAATTCATATATGTTTGATTTGATTTCATGTTTTCTGATTCACTTGTTGCAATTTATTTAATGGAAGTTGTGTAAGGGTTAAATGACGGTGGTTGACAGAAGCTCTGATGGTAAGAGAATGGTAGAAGACCCATTTTTATGTATGGGTTTGAGAGAGAGAGAGAGAGTTACAAGGATATTTTCATCATTATATAAACATCTAAAAAAACTGTTTAAAAAGTTAGTTATAAGGACCATTGTGGTCCAAAGTTTTGTAAAAGATTCATACCAAAAATAATCATAAGGATTATATTGAAACTCTTTTAAATCCTTAAGGACCTTTTGTGAGATGTTATCTTAAATTTATAGTTTTTCAATTGATTATAACAATATTTAAAATAATATTAAATAATATATAATATATAATTTAATTCATGCACAAAACAACTTATATTTTGTAGTTCAAGATAAATATTTTTCTTCAATCATAACAATTTGAATTTCATTTATTAAATTACATTAAATAATTGTAGCTACAATAAATTTTCAACTTTAAACATTTTAATAAATGTATCATTTTCCATATAGTTTAAAATATTGACAATATTATAGTGTAAAAGCATTATAGTTACATATTTAATGACAATTATTTTATTTCTAAAATTATATATTTTTGAATTATTTTATTTTTAAAATTATATATTTTTTAATCCAATTGTCAGCATCCAAAATTTTTAATGTCTATTAAATCGTACAATAACCTACGAATCAAATTTCCATATGTTATTTTTTCGAATATAGTACAATCTTTTAATATGTTATTTATGTAATCTTATTTATCTATACAAGATATTGACATTGGTCTAGCAGTTAAGAGATATTAAATATTCTTCTATTTTTTTAACTAATTATTTTCCTATTCATTGAATGATGATAAGTGTTTCAAAATATAATTAATTTTATCATAATATAACATTTGTCACCATTTCATATAAATAAAAATATAAGTTGGAAAAAAAGAAGAACATTTGTCACCATTTCATATCATATAAATAAAAATATAAGTTGGAAAAAAAGAAGATGATGATATTTAATTTCTGAGTTGTTAAATAAAAGAGAAAGTTACGGTTTATGTGATAATTTTATCAGAAGTGTTGGAACAAGTAATGTCAACTTGTAATTAAACGAAGAACTTTGTATAACTAAAGATACCAATGATGCCTTTATATTCTCAGGAGAAAAATAAACCCATGAGTTCCTAATTTCATACCTTTACCAAAATAGACTAGGAAATCATTGCGAAAAACTAACTCACCACTTATGAAAGCATTCGTTAACTTTAACAAATGACCCACTAAGTATAATCATTTACCTTTGATAAAAGTAAAAGATTTGTTTTATAATATTAAAAGTTTGTATCAGTTAATATCATATATATTTTAAATACTTAATAATACACATGATGAAAAATAAAAGAATTGTAGAAAAAGGATTGAACTTTTATTACTTCCCTCAAACTTCTAACTTCGACATGCTAATTATGGGTTAAAACTCAAAAGCCTTGTTTGGAATTTGGAAGAATGAATAATAATAACAATAATATTGAAAGAATGAACCTTTAGATGCATTTATAGGAATTAAAAAAATGAAATATGAGAGATGTAAACCTGATTTTCACGTGTTAATTCCTTTCATGTGGCATCATTAAATAGAAGAATCTCTTTGAGTTTCACAACATTCCAAAACGACCTGTGTCATCAAGCCCTTTCTGCACGTGACATAAATTATTTACCCAAACGTCATCTTCAGAAACATCTTTTATGACGGGAACAGTAACTTTTGTTTCTCCCTATCATCTTTTGTACACAATAATCGTCAACTTTAACTGTCTCGTCGTTTTATATAGTAAAATTTACATTATTCTTATCTTTTTATGTGATCTGTCTGGACATTGTTTTTTTCAGCTCTCATTATTTGTTTAATTAATTCCTAATATATGATGATACAAAGTTTTATTTAATTAAATATCAAATACTTATAAAATACCTGAATTATGCTGTAGACAAAGTTTAATTAATCATCACGCAATGTTTGGATCATCTAAGCAACTTTATGTTTTAATTTACAGGTGAAATCGTTAACTTTGAAATTTTTGGTACATTAACAATTTTTTTATTACTAAATTACCATTTCCTTATTTTATGTAAATCATTTTTTACATTTTTATTTACTATTTAAATATGATAAAATAGGTAAGTTTTTTTCGTTTAAATTTTATCAAATGTTTTAGGTTTGTTTATTATTAAATTGATTAATTAATCTTTAAATTAATATATGTAAATGGACCTATATTTTATTTATTTTATTTTTATAAGATTTACTAATAATAACACTTATAAAAGTTAAATTAAATATTTTAAAATTAAAAATATAAGAACTTGGATTTGTTTTTTATTCAATAAGAAAAAGACCCACCACAATCTTATTAAACCGTTAATAATAGTTTTGAACACCACTATTGATCATACCTTCAAAATCAAACGATACAGCATCACATTGACTTACTTCAAAACTGTCCCCATAACCAAATGTTTTCAACAAATCATTACAAAGAGTACGGGAACAGTCAAAAGTTGGTGATGATTAACAAACAATATATATATATATATATATATATATATATATATATATATAAAACTAAGATAAAAAAGAATGTAATCTCCGGTGAGATTTATAGCTATTGTAGTGATTATCATGGGTGGTTTTTCATGAGTGACTGTAGTAACACCGACAATGTTTGATTTGGCTGTATGTAGTGTAAAAATTTTCCGATCTTTTTTTTTCTATTATCGTGCCACTACTTAAATTTTCTGCGTTACCACTACTATAAAATCGTTCGTCCGCCTCTAGTGAATATATATTGATCGCTAGACTCTAAAAAAAATATAATCTATCAAATATATACAATTTAGTTTATGCATTATAAAATAAAAGGTTGTGAATTATAAATTAATAACAAAAAAAATATACTCTAATGCAAACAAAAACGTATCAGTGCACATTAGATAAATTCCAAATCCAACTACTCCATAAACAAATATCTACTTTTTGAAGCATAAAACCACAATAGAGTAACCTACAGATTTGATGCATGGATTATATATTCTCTAACTTCCAAATCTTGTTTGTGAAAAAAGTATTTATTTATTGTCTTAAAATAATCAATTATATCTTATCACTGGACCTACGGTATAACTAAGATTCCCTGAATTGCTCTCAGGAACATAGCACATGGTATCTCCTAAACACACACACACACACATATATATATATATATATATATATATATATATATATATATATATATATATATATATATATATATATATATATATATATATATATATATATATATATATATATATATATATATATATATATATATATATATATATATATATATATATATATATATAAAAAGTAAATTCAAATAAAAACTATAAATATTATGAAAACATAAAAACATTATATTTATGTTGTTATTTCGTAATGAAAGTTAAAGTTGTATATGTTTATTATTGAAATAATTCTAATATGAATACTAACCTTTTATTATTTATGTATTCATTAGAATGTTAGTATTCTATTATAAATTTATATATATATATATATATATATATATATGTATTTTTATAGTAAATTTTAATTTTAGTTTTAATCTACGACTATTCATTTATTAATTGTTGAATAATTACATAAAGTTGTAAATACAAAATTAATTACAGGTTGATAAAATAAGAATGTGTTTTTACGTATTCATACTATTTATAGTTTTTATTTGAACTATCCTTATATATATACACTACTTTTTCACTTTGATTTCTTTATATGGCTTATTTATTTATTTAAATTCATAACCATTTTTGGTTGCAACAATTTTCAATATTCAAGGAATAAAGAATGTATGCCTTTTTAATAAGAGTGAATATATCTTTGTACTTATAGATGTGTATAAATGATAAAAAAAACAAAATCATACTTACATTGGTGGAGATAAAAGGTTAACGTCTATAAGTATGTTAGAATAATAATTGAGGATTAAAAGAGTCAATAATTAAAGCGTGAAATTAAAGAAAATATAGGCTTAAAAGTGTGGGGAACTAGAAAAGATTTACATTGAGAGACTTAGCTTAAAGTATAAAGGTCTAGTAATTTTTTCACATATTTAAGTGTCACCTTTATACTCTTTTTTTCATATATTATGTGTGAAGTTCTAGAGATAGTTTTCAATATCATAATTTTCTTTGTGCAAAGGGAAAAGTGTACTTAAATTTTCAAGACACTTTTAAATGTATACAAATAAGAAAAGAAAAAAGAAAAAAGAACGTGTAAAACTAATCTGTTAAAGCATTTTCAAGGGTCAAACAATAATACAACAGTTCTTACTTTATGTAAAAACGTTAGTTAATTAAACTGATCAGGCTCTAAGCTTGTTTGTACGATGATTAGTAATTGAAATTTTTTATCAATTTTTTTAGAACAACATACATTTCCTATCTTATTCTTAAATCTAAAACATTCATTTTGCATAACTTAAAACTTCAACATTATGTATCTACCAACTAATATCATTAGACCAAATACTTATCAAACTGCATGAGTCACCCAAAAAATTGATTTTATTAATTACTTTTTAGGTACCTTAATTTTACCGTATGAGAGCCGACAGTAAAAAAAAAGAAACATTATATGTGGCCGTGATATGTTTAGCATATAATATTATATCTGTTAGCTGTGTTTGTTTCATTTTTAGCTTTACTTTAGGGAAAAAAAAAAGAATATTAAAAAATTTAGTATTATTATTATATCAAGAAAAGGAAAGGTTTGGGCGACGGTGGGTCAACAGTACGGTAAAAGATGTCTCTCATCTTTTTTCGGAAAAAAGAACTTTCTGACAGACGGGACATTCGCTTTACATAATCGAAGCATTGATTTCCTCAATCGGGTTTGTACAAACACAAACACATTCTTTCTTTTTTTAACTCCCTCATAATTAATCATTTTTTTAATTATTTACTAATCAATTAACACAATAAAATATTTATATATCTTATTTACTCATCATTATTTACATCGGTCTTCTTTTTATGCCGATCAGGACCAGGTCTCTTCTCTTCTTCCTCATCTGCAACCGCGTTTTTCTTCTTTCGCATTCACCTGTCACTTTCTTTCACAACAATGTCCGCAACTTTTACTCATGGTAATCATTATTTAATTATTGTGTCAATTTCCAGAAAGCTATATGATATGTAGTAATTTCTTCTGTAAACTATACGTAAACATGTAGTTTTATATCTAATGACACACGTGTTACTTTCAAATATCGATCAAAAGAAGACTTTTTATCATGTAAATATTTTTTATCTAACCGCTAAATGTTTAGGCATGATAATAATTTTTCATACTATATAGTTTTATAAAATATTTGTATAAACTATACACAAATTGAACATGATTTTTATAAAATTCTTTGTGAAAAGATTGAGTTGTTTCTAAAAATAGAGTTTGTACATTTATTGTTTCTCTTTCACCCCACCTCCACACGCTTCCCCTGGCCCCCCTATCACCACCCTCGCAGCTTTTTGACTTAATAATTCGAAAAAGTACTTTTTAATTATAATTTAAAATTATACCAAATTCTTAGAAAGATGAATGTTAACTATTTACTTTTGTTTTTCTAAACTAATCGAACAAGTGGTTATGGTCGGACTTCTTTTATCGTCTCATAAGCTTTCGTATTTTAATATCAAGAATCCCAAAGGTTACTTTAAAATTACAAAGCTTTCATTCATCTTTTCTTGAATTTAATTATATTCCTTTTATTATTCATAATTGATATTTAATCTATGAATTCTATATTTAGTTAGATGTTTTTTTTAGGAATGATGAAACAAAGATACACCAAAATGAGATAACGTTATACTTTACAATTTTTCTTAAAAAATTAAACATTTAATAAAATATATCTTCATGAAGTTATTTGAACTTGCCAAATTAATTTTCAATTGAAAAGTAATTTCACACACAACGGCATATAGAATGAAACATTAATGGCTAAGAGAGAGTTGATTAAATAATGCAGGTGTAAATCTCCTAATGGTTATGGGAGGTTATTTTATTGGAAAAATGACACATACGACCTATGAAGTTTATATGGTTTACCCTTTTAGTCACTAAAAATTTTTAGTGGCTTTATGAGGGAACGAATTTTGTTGCAACGTAGCAATTTAGTCCCTTTAACTTATTATACCCGGTAACCATTCCACATCGTATTAATTTGACACATCATCGATGACATGGCGACATTGTATTTAAGTCTCGGACTCAAACGACGTCGTTTTGGAATGTGAAACGTACAGGCAATGTTCACATTGTTCACCCGCCTCTATATAAAATGTGAAGCTTGTGCCCTAAAATGGCACAATTCATAACCTGGTTACTTCGACTGCACCCTAAACTTCGATACCAAATGCAGAAACGATGCCTTCACGATCATCTCAAGATCGCAGTTGGTCACCCAACTACAATCGGCACGTGGATGAAAATGTCTTGAATGGAGTCACAAATGAAGACTTGGCGATCAATCTGCTGCAGACATAGTTGGAGGTGTTGCTTGTGAGGGAAGAGATTGCAAACGGCCTTCATGAACTACGACGCAGCCTCACTAGAGAGATGTATGCCCTAAATCATGAAGTCGATGATGTTAGGGCATGTCAACTCGATCTATCTAACATGGTTGGTGATTTGAAGAATCATTTTTGTTCAATGCAAGCGTCGTATGTTAACATTGTTATGGGAAAAAAAGTCGAAGAAAGTGAAATGACTCTTTGGGGTTTTTGTCGTTGCTGTTGTGGGGGGTTTTAACCTACAGGTTTTATAAATGACAGAAGAACTTTAGGTTAAACATTTCAATCCATGGTTTCTATTTTGTTTTGATGTGCATATTGTTTATTCTCCTTATTAGTAACGGGTTTTCCTGGTTGTCTTTTGGTTTCTTGTAGTAGTATTTGGTGGTTTTGTAATCATGATGTTTTGATGATCAGTATTTTGATGGAATTCACAGGTGATGGCTCTCGTATGTACTTAGGTAGTTGTGGAAATCCTGTTATAACTTGTTCAATATATGTAAAGATGTAGAAACCCATGAATGAAATGTTGATTAAGTTAACTTGCTCCTGTCATAAATGGAGTACTCTTATAAATGTAAATGTGCATGTGTTGTGAAGTAGTAGGCATTTTTTATGTTGATTTTGTTCTTGGGACCACATGAAACTGTCAAATGTTTAATACCATTAAAACATGAACTCCAATGTCTGTTTGTCGGGACATGGGATAAAAGTGAAGAATCTAATATCCAGATTTGTCGTTGCCTATACCCAGAAATGGAAAACAATGAAAAGTGCTTTTTGTTGTATTTCTGATTGCCCACTTTGGATAATTGCCTGGAAGAAATGAAGGGAAGAAATGAAATACGCATAATTCAAATAATAAAGTTATGACTAAAATAACCTTAGTGGGTTTAGTAACATAATAAATATTGACTGAAATACCCCTAGTGGGTTAGGTCACATAATATAAATTGCCTCTAATACCCTTAATCGGTTTATTAAAATAAAAAATAAAGATAGAAACACTCCTAGTTATTTAACTAATTAAAATGATAAAAATACCCTTAAACTAACATTCATATGCCCTCTTTTACCAATTAAAATGAGACTAATACACCTAGGGGATTGTATGTAATTTAACTTCTTCGATTGACTAAAATACCCATACTTTAATAAGTAAATGAAATAACGTACACATATTGTATTAACTGATTGAAATGACTAAAATACCCCTACTTTAATAATAACATGAAATATCATACACCTATTGTATTAACTGATACAAATGACTAAAGTACCCGTACTTTAATAATTACATGTAATACCATACACCTATTGTATTAACTGATACAAATGACTAAACACCCCTACTTTAATAATAACATGCAAATACCATACATGTATTGTATTAACTGATTCAAATGACCAAAATACCCCCACTTTAATAATAACATGAAATATCACACACCTATTCTTTTAACTTTTTCAAATTACTGAATTACCCCTAAACTAACATTGACATGCCTTCCTGAATAAATGTTAATGACTAAAATACCCCTTACACACTAATATAAGAAAGACCACATATATTTTAACTACAAACACGTATCCAAATATCAAACGTTAAGATTATTATAACATACATCAACATAGCAAACATAAATTCCCTAGTTCAATCCACATAACAAACACACAATTAGAAGTGTAATTAATCTAACTCCATTGGCGATCCAACACTACTACCTGCACCTTCAACTATTTTAGCAAGCTTTAGTTTAAGAATTCTCCCTGACTTTTTCCTCTTGCTTGGTTGACCCGTAGTATTCACTTGCCTAATAACTTGATTAATCCTGACCATTTCCTCAACTTCATAAACCCTCACCACTTGCTCAGATTCATTAACCTCATAGCTTCATTAGTTTGTGGCTTAAGTGCATCACCCATAACAACATCTTCTCTACCCCTTTGCATATTCACTGATTCTTGTGTTTGCATCATTTTTTGTTTCTTTGTGACATTAGTTTTAGGTGGCCTTGGCACTTGATTGCAAGTGGTCTTGTTGTGCCCTTTCTCTTTGCATATGCCACACGAAACCTTTTTTCCTGCCTTTGAAACATTGTGTTTTCTAGACATTTTAGAAGCATCCCTTATTCCTTTGACTTTTGGCATGCCTGGCATTCTTCTTTTTAAAGGAGGCAATGGAGGTGTAAGGGTTGTTGAAGGCCACATGTTCATCCCATTCATGCCATTGATAGACTTTTTGTAAGTATTATGGAAGAAGGCTGCCAGGTACAAAGGGTCTACATATGGCCCATCAGGTTTTACGTTTAAAAACGATAATGTAGCTACTGAATGAACACAACCATACCCATTTAGTTGCCATAACCTACAACTGCATTCCTTTTTTGTGACATCGATAATGTATGACTCATCCATATTCCTTGTTGCAAACTTCATACTCCCACAAGACACAATCTGCCAATGCCTACATAAAGTAATGCAAATTTTAGAGTTGACAGAGGTAAGTTATGTATGAAATAAAAGTGTGCATACCTTTGCTCATTTTGGAGAATATTCAATCTTGTTCTGATGTTTGGACAAACAGAATAGCGATTCCATCCTTGACCTGTGAGTTTCATAGTCACCGTCCTTTGCATCACATATATACGAATGTCCTCCAACATGCTGATAATAGGTTTCTTCCTAGCATTCAAAATGACACTATTAAAGCTCTCTGAAAAGCCATTCTCCACAGATTCACAAGAATGGTGAACTCTAAAAAAGCTAGAGACCAAGTCTTTGGATCTCTATCTATAAGATGCTTAACCGCTTTAGGATTCAACTTTTCAATATGTTTCATGTTTGTGTTAAAATGTGCTTCAGTTGTTGCCTTACTTGCTCTCCAATACAAATTTTCAAACTTAGATCCACTAAACCTCTTTCTAAAATTAGCATATATATATGCCTAGCACACTACCTATGTTCTGCTGCTGGGAATACTTCTTTGACTGGCTCAACCAAACTCTGCATATGTACTAGTAATAGGTGAAGTTAGAAATGTAAATATGTATTATATTATTTATTAAACTATGTTAAATACCTTACAAACATACCTTGTGTTAATTAGAAATTAAGACCAAACCACTTCCATCATTCTAACATTGCAAATCTTCTGCAAGATTTTCAATGAACCATTTCCAATTCTCCTTGTTTTCCACACATAAAACTATCTAAGAAACTAGGAATATACCATTGTTAGCATCCCTACCAACATCACACAGCAACTCACATTGGAAAAAACTTTTTCAAAAAACAACCATCGAAGTTAATGATCTGTCTACATCCTCCACGCCACCCTTCTTTGACTGCATCAAAACATATGTAAATCTTGCTGAAGTAATTCTTACCATCAAGCATTGTATCCACAAAAATTTTAACAGTGGATCCAGGATTTGATCTTTTAATCTCCTCACCGTGATACTATATTCTAGCATAATTTTCTACAACTGTGCCTTCAACTAGACTCAATGCATACTTCTTGGCTCTCCTACATTAAATCATACTTACAACAATGCTAAAAGTGGTTTTTCACCTCCTCTTTTAGTAATCTCACACTCATCTTCTAATTGTTGAAAAATTGTTGAGTAAAATGGGTACCTATCCATTTATAAGTTACAATTGATCCGAATTTGACATTCTTTGAACAATTATGGTCACTAATAAGAGACTTAATTTGGAAAGACTTATCATCACTTATCCATGAACCCCAAACCCTAAATATACATTTTCCATCACAACATTTGGCTAGCAACCTTCTACTATCATTTTTCACAAAACATAATTGATAACCATTTGCAACAACATAGTTACAGAGCATGTGTTTCAATTGTTTAGGACTCTCAAACCTCATTCCTAACACAGGTTCCTGCTCCTTCTAGTGATGTAACACCCAAAGTTTTGAAGGCCAAGAAAGGAAAGAAAACCCTAAGTTTAGGGGTCGACTCGGCGAGTCCAAGGAGGGACTCGGCGAGTCCGAGCGGGATTCAGGTCGAGGAGTAAGTGACCGACTCGGCGAGTCGTCCAAGGTAACTCGGCGAGTCTGGTCTGTGCGTGGAAAACCCTAAATTCAGGACTTGGAGCCTATATAATCGTCTTAATCTTCTTCCTAGGGTTCCTTACTGCCTCTTTAGCCCTGGATACCAAACCCTAGCCGTCATATCCATTGATTGAGCCAATTATTGCCTTGAAGAGTGCATTAAGCTTGGAGAAAGAAGAAGAATCTTGAGAGTGCAAAAAGGGGGCTGTAGATCCGGGATTGGGAAGACATTTCTGAGCTTTTGGAGGTAATAAGCTAGTCCTTGGACTCCCTTGCACCTAGATCTATGTGTGTGTTAGGCATTCTTGGCATGATAGTAACCATTCCGAGCTAGAAGTCCAGACCTGAGGTTGCTACCTCAGATCCATGCTTGTTTTGGTCTAGTGTCCCATAAAGTATCTGCCCTTGAGCTGATTATGGAGCCTTCTTGCCTTAGACCCTAGTTTATGGTGTATTTTGCTTAGATCTCTTTCTCTACACGTAAAGTTTGCAACTTTACGTGAGGAATAGGCTTGGGAAGGGTAGATCTACATATTTGAGTCCCTGCATGACTCAAAAGTCCTCTGCATGTATCAAGGACCGGATGGACTCGGCGGGTCCTTTGAGTGGACTCGGCGAGTAGCTTGAAGATGAGGAGGAACTCGACGAGTGGGATGAACAGCTCGTCGAGTCGGATGAAGTTGGGCATGAACTCGGCGAGTTGGAAGAACAACTCGGCGAGTTGGATGAAGATTGCCTTGTACTCGGCGAGTCTGTTCTTGGACTCGGAGAGTCATGTCGCGAAACCCCAAACCCTTCGAGTTGAGACTCGAATCAGTGAGTCAAATGGAGACTCGGTGAGTTGGACAGGTCAAGACTCGGTAATCGGTAGACTCGGCGAGTCATGGACTGACTCGGCGAGTCGAGTCGCGAATAGAAGGACTCTGAACATATGAACTCGGCGAGTCAGTAGGGTGACTCGGCGAGTAGGGTTGACCTGGGAGGTTGACTTTGACCAGGACTTTGACTTTGGCAAGAGTTGACTTAGTTAACCTTTGAAGGTCAGTTAGACTAAGTGTTATGTTGATATTGGTAGCTCGGGGAGCTAGTGGAGCAGCAGTTCGGAGTCAGTGGTCAGATAGCGGTCAAAGGGATTAGCAGCAGCAGTTCAGAAGTATTGGGTGAGTTTCCCTTTGTGTGAATGGGTCTAAGGCCACAATGTCGGCCCATGTAGTTATGAGTTGAAGACCCGGGGGTTAGCCCTAGGCACAGTATGCTAGTATGATATTCGGGACGAGGTCCAATGGTAGAGGGCTGGTGCCCAAGGAATGGTTTATGTGATAGTTTATACCTGTTGTCTGTGGGATACTTGTATGTGCCTGGTAGGGAGGTGAGTGTGGGTGAGGTCCCGTATCTCACCAATAGCATAGTGTGGATGGTGTTCCACATCTCAGTAGCAGCAGATTAGGGGCGAGGCCCAAGTTAGGGAAGGAGTGAGGGTGGGCTGGGCCCGTACCTCACTATCAGCAGGAGTATGGACGGGGTTCCATGACTCATCAGTAGCAAGACAAAGGTGGGGCCCAGAGATAGGCGAGGCCTTAGGACAAGATCCGTTAGAATGTGTCTAGCTTATGTGATGTGATGTGATGTGTTTATGTGCTATTATATGTTAGTGGGAGAGGCCCTGTGACAGGCGAGGCCTAAGTGAAATAGATCTGTATCCGAGTGGGGCTCTAAGCCAGGCGGGGCCTGGAGCGGCGGGGTCGTTGTAGCGGGCGAGGCCCGAGGTAGGGGGCGAGGCCCAGGATAGGGGCCTGGCCCAGTATGTGCAGTATGTGGTAGGGTGGGGAACGCACTAAGCTTCATGCTTACGGTTTTCAGTTTTGGTTTTAGGTACTTCCCGGTAGCGGATGATGGAGCTCGGGATGATCGCATGGCACACACCATAGATTAGTCAGTCTGGGAATGTTTTACTTTGAGAATGAACATGTGTTTTGAAACTAATACTATGTGTATGTTTTGAAATGATGATTTTACTTTAAGTAATATTTATTAAAAGAAATTTTTAGTCTTGAATTTTGGGACGTTACAAGTTGGTATCAGAGCCTTGGTTTGAGGGATTCAGACATGCTCTCGGGTGTGTCTGAACTCAGACTGAGGAATTGGTATAAAAGTTTTCAAAATGGAAAGACAGTTTTGTAAAAAGAGAGTTTTGAGAAAGAAAACAGTTTTAGAAAAGCAAAAAGAATTCATAAAGAAAGGAAATTTGAAAAGAGGAAAAGGGTGTGGTGCATGCAATCAACCGAGCTCAAGTAAGTACCCCAAAATACCCATACAAGTTTATGAATTGATTATCAGTTAGTAGAACAGCATGCTAGATTAGGACTAAGGATCTAGGGAGGATGCCTTATGTGCCTATTATATGTGCTTTGAGCTGCATGATAGTGTTGATTAGACAGTAGTAGGATAGCCTGTTTAGGTTATGCCTGAGTTATGAGTTTGTGTTGCATGCTAGTTCAAATTTTTGCTATGTGTGTATGATTGCTTGAGTATGTTGTGGTTAGATTTTCCCCTTGTCTGAATGCTGCTTGCTTTTTGCATTGTGGGATTTTGAGTGATGGGAGTTAGCCATTAAGTGGATACGCCACGTCACATGTGATCAGGGTTGAATAATCTCAGAGTGCTGGATTTGGCCCTATTACACAGCTCTCGTCTGAGTCCAACCATTGTAGGGACGAGTCTCTTACTCGAAGGATTATCTGAGCCTTGTCACATGTGATGGTATCCAGGTAATGGCTAATTGGCATCACAAGGAGACCTTCAGCAGATGAGGACTAGTTTGAGTTGAGTTAGAGGTTTCCCTAGGGTAAGCCTAGGATGAGATAGTGTTGGGAGAAGTTGTAATGGATAAGGGACCTGGTGGAGTCGAAGCAATTCCTGAGGAAAGTACGGATAGATGTGGAAGGTAGTATGGGCCCGTACTACTGAAAGCAGAGGATCCGTACTCGATTCGGGAAAGGCCAAGACAAGACCGGGAACCTAGTAGGGAGTGTGTTTGGTCTCGCAGCAGTGATGAGTTTTCTGATAGTGGATGTATTATATTTTCAGTATGGTGACATTGCGAGAGAGACCAGCAGGCGGATCAGGCGCCGGAGAGGGATCAGGCTCGGGTTCAGGGGCCGAGCAGCTCGAGGAGCGAATGAGGGAGTTGATATCCGTCGAGGTTACGCGTAGTATTTTGAGTCAGACTCATGTGATCTTTGGCACGGTCAAGGAGGGTATATTGGAGATTTTGGATGAGAGGCTGGGAGCCTTCCGTACTGAGATGATGGCTTTGATGGGAGCGCGTACCTTGACATTTCGGGAGTTCAGGGCTTGCGGGGCACCAAATTATCATGGGGATAGGGACCCTATCGCTAGCAGCAGATGGTTGGCCAATGTTGCCAACGCATTCCGTACGAGCCGGTGCCCTGAGGGGGACAAGGTTAGACTCGCTTCCTGTCTTCTGAAGGACAGAGCGAGGAATTGATGGGAGGAGATTGGTCATGCTTTGGAGGATGACGCCGCGTTAGACGCGATGACCTGGAGCGATTTCTCGGCCAGGTTCAGGGTGGAGTTTTCGCCGATTATTGAGGTGCAGCAGTTGGCACGGGAGTTTCAGGACATGATGCAGACCACTGAGACTGTGGCGGAGATCACCGCCAAGTCAAGGGAGAGGGCTCTTCTTGTACCACAGTATGTCGCAGATGAGGAGATGAAGAAGACCCGATACCATGAGATGTTGAGGGATGACATCAGGGAGTTCGTGAGCAGATCCAGCTGTAAGACGCTGGAAGATATGATTTCTCGGGCTAGAGAGAGGGAAATTGATTTGGAGCAGATCCAGAAGAGGAGGCCGGATGAGGTTCAGGTAGCTGCAGGTTCGGGCAAAAGGCCCAAGGGATCGGATTCGAGGTTGAGGGATTTTTTAGGACCGCAGTCGGTGCGGGAAGTGTGGCAGGGTGCACGGGGGCGCGTGCAGGAGTGGTAGCGGTCGTGAGTCTGGCTGTTTCAAGTGCGGTCGGACTGTTCAACAGGGATTGTACTGTTACCACCATGCAGGGATCCGACTTGATATGTTTTCACTGCAATCAGCGGGGCCACAAGAAGGCCCAGTGCCCCAGTTTGTTTTCAGCAGGACGGGTGATGGCACCTACCCCTGCAACTTTGAGGATCACAGACGGCCATCAGGGCCGTGCAGAGGCGCCTGCGGTGGGAGGCAGAGCTTTTCAGATGACTACCTTAGAGGCATGATCAGCACCGGACGTTGCAGGTATGCGATTTCTGTTTTCAGTTCCTTTATTTGTGCATGATTATATTGTTATGGTTCTACATCATTATCGATATGAGTATTTTATTTTTGAGCGGTTGATTGTGATCGAGTTATATGTCATCTGCATACCTTGGATGTTCGAATAGT
The DNA here is from genome assembly GCF_002870075.4 of Lactuca sativa. NCBI lineage: Eukaryota > Viridiplantae > Streptophyta > Magnoliopsida > Asterales > Asteraceae > Lactuca > Lactuca sativa. The sequence goes on along the minus strand of NC_056626.2, from coordinate 51,264,245 downwards.
AGTGAGGGGATGTGCCCCATTGGAGAAGGTTACATAGGATGCAGTAACTGTAGCATGCGTGGGAGGGACTTGGTATGTCTCGCTAGATCGGAGTTGTATAGTGTTAGAAATGGGTTGGTTAGATCCCTAGCTATGGTAAGCTTGAGTTCCTCAGCAGATCGATTATGGAATGGTAGCAATGATTTCTTTTGAGTATTGAGCAACAAGGGGTAAGCAGGATCGAAGTGGGGGAGAATCCTCCAACTGTGCCCAGGTAGGAGCACGTAGACCCAAAATGAGTACGTGAACTCCGAGAAGGAAAAGAAGTAGTTCAGCGTTTGATGAATTGAGGATTCAGGGTTGGGAGTTTGAGAAACTCTCCATCAGTTAGTGCGTGTGATGGTAATGGTTAGTACGTCGTTGGGAATTCAGGTTGTGAATCGCCCGAAGGACTCGAGGGAGTCGGAATGAGGACCTTGAGAGCTAAGGGCACATGGGTGCCTTCGTAGTAGCAGTCAGTGGTAGAAAGTGATATAGGACTACGGGGCAGTCGTAGCATTCATTAGCAGCCAGTGGTAGGAAGTGATGTAAGACAACGGGGCAGCCGTAGCATTCACTAGCAGTCAGCAATGGAAGGTGATGTAAGACTACGGGTAAGCCGTAGCAATCCTTAGTAGCTTCATTAGCGGAGTTTGGGCGAGGCCCTTATCTCCTAGTGATCTGATAGGGATCAGGAATGGGTAGTGGATGAGAATGATAGGGAGTTGCCTGTATAGCCCTAGAGAGGTGAGACCTTGGGAGAGGCCGCTCCAGGATATATAGTCGGGTGAGACCCATGGGCGAGGCCCGTATGAGATTAGCAGTGTAGGTGAGACCTGAGAGCAGGGTTGCTCAGTAGTATGGTTGGGTGAGATCCGTGGGCGAGGCCCGAGCGAGAGTGATTAGACTAGTGGGGCTAGAAGGATAGAGGCGGGTAGGACCCGTGGGCGAGGCCCGTGAGTTTTAGCAGCACAGGTGGGACCTGGTAGGGACCTTAGTGTCAAGATAGGGGATCGGGGATCCCAGGATTGCAGTTCCTGAATGGCAGAATAGATTGAGCAGTTATAGGTGGTCGAAGTTTCTTCGGAAGTCGCTGGGAGCGACTAGTGGTGGTGTTGGGATTAGCTACCGGTGGAAGCCGGTAATCTAGACATTGATAGGTTGGTAGGGACCAGGGTGGTCTCAGTTCATCCGGAAGGCAGACAAGGAATAGCAGAATTTTCAGTCAGTAGTAATGCAGGTAAGCAGTGTATGGTGGAATTCAGTTAGTTGAATCGAGGGGTGCTCGACACCAAGTTTTGGCAGAGAGGAGTGTCAGTGATTACTGACGGTGATGACCCGTTTCTGGGAATAGCGGGGGTGATGGAGTTGGTGAAGGATAGGACCTTCACAGTGTCAGAGGAAATAGTTGGATATGGAGCTTTGCCTTGGGAAGGCAAGGAATTTGCGCAAGGAAAGGAGGGGTGAACCCCTATAGGTTCAGTGCAGTACTCGGTGAGTACCAGAAGGATTGTCGGTTGAGTAAGTTGTGTTTCTAAGTTGTCCAGGGTCAGGTTTGACCCGAGGTTTAACCGTGAGGTTTATGTTAGTCAGAATGACCAGGTGGAAGACCAGTGAAGGTAGGCAGCTGGTGTTGGGATAATTGGTGGGTATTGGAGGCGGATCGCAAGCGGTAGGACATGGCAAACTTCAAGGACGAAGTTTAATTTAAGTGGGGGAGAGTTGTAACACCCAAAGTTTTGAAGGCCAAGAAAGGAAAGAAAACCCTAAGTTTAGGGGTCGACTCGGCGAGTCCAAGGAGGGACCCAACGAGTCCGAGCGGGATCCGGGTCGAGGAGTAAGTGACCGACTCGGCGAGTCGGCCAAGGTAACTCGGCGAGTCTGGTCTGTGCGTGGAAAACCCTAAATTCGGGACTTGGAGCCTATATAAACGTCTTAATCTTGTTCCTAGGGTTCCTTACTGCCTCTTTAGCCCTAGATACCAAACCCTAGCCGTCATATCCATTGATTGAGCCAATTATTGCCTTGAAGAGTGCATTAAGCTTGGAGAAAGAAGAAGAATCTTGAGAGTGCAAAAAGGGGGCTGTAGATCCGGGATTGGGAAGACATTTCTGAGCTTTTGGAGGTAATAAGCTAGTCCTTGGACTCCCTTGCACCTAGATCTATGTGTGTGTTAGGCATTCTTGGCATGATAGTAACCATTCCGAGCTAGAAGTCCAGACCTGAGGTTGCTACCTCAGATCCATGCTTGTTTTGGTCTAGTGTCCCATAAAGTATCTGCCCTTGAGCTGATTATGGAGCCTTCTTGCCTTAAACCCTAGTTTATGGTGTATTTTGCTTAGATCTCCTTCTCTACACGTAAAGTTTGCAACTTTACGTGAGGAATAGGCTTGGGAAAGGTAGATTTACAGATTTGAGTCCGTGCATGACTCAAAAGTCCTCTGCATGTATCAAGGACCGGATTGACTCGGTGAGTCCTTTGAGTGGACTCGGCGAGTAGCTTGAAGATGAGGAGGAACTCGACGAGTGGGATGAACAGCTCGTCGAGTCAGATGAAGTTGGGCATGAAGTCGGTGAGTTGGAAGAACAAATCGGCGAGTTGGATGAAGATTGCCTTGTACTCGGCGAGTCTGTTTTTGGACTCGGCGAGTCAGGTCGCAAAACCCCAAACCCTTCGAGTTGAGACTCGAATCAGTGAGTCAAATGGAGACTCGGTGAGTTGGACAGGTCAGGACTCGGTAATCGGTAGACTCGGCGAGTCATGGACTGACTCGACGAGTCGAGTCACGAATAGAAGGACTCTGAACATATGAACTCGGCGAGTCAATAGGGTGACTCGGCGAGTAGGGTTGACCTGGGAGGTTGACTTTGACCAGGACTTTGACTTTGGCAAGAGTTGACTTAGTTGACCTTTGAAGGTCAGTTAGACTAAGTGTTATGTTGATATTGGTAGCTCGGGGAGCTAGTGGAGCCGCAGTTCGGAGTCAGTGGTCAGATAGCGGTCAAAGGGATTAGCAGCAGCAGTTTAGCAGTATCGGGCGAGTTTCCCTTTGTGTGAATGGGTCTAAGGCCACAATGCCGGCCCATGTAGTTATGAGTAGAAGACCCGGGGGTTAGCCCTAGGCACATTATGCTAGTATGATATTCGGGACGAGGTCCAATGGTAGAGGGTGGGTGCCCAAGGAATGGTTTATGTGATAGTTTATACCTGTTGTCTGTGGGATACTTGTATGTGCCTGGTAGGGAGGTGAGTGTGGGCGAGGTGCCGTATCTCACCAATAGCATAGTGTGGATGGTGTTCCACATCTCAGTAGCAGCAGAGCAGGGGCGAGGCCCAAGTTAGGGAAGGAGTGAGGGTGGGATGGGACCGTACCTCACTATCAGCAGGAGTATGGACGGGGTTCCATGACTCATCAGTAGCAAGACAAGGGCGGGGCCCAGAGATAGGCGAGGCCTTAGGATAAGATCCGTTAGAATATGTCTAGCTTATGTGATGTGTTTATGTGTTATTATATGTTAGTGGGCAAGGCCCTGTGACATGCGAGGGCTAAGTGAAATAGATCTGTATCCGAGCGGGGCTCGAAGCCATGCGGGGCCTGGAGCGGCGGGGCCGTTGTAGCGGGTGAGGCCCGAGGTAGGGGCGAGGCCCAGGATAGGGGGCGTGGCCCAGTATGTGCAGTATGTGGTTATGCATGGTATGTGGTAGGGTGGGGAACTCACTAAGCTCCATGCTTACGGTTTTCAGTTTTGGTTTTAGGTACTTCCGGTAGCGGATGATGGAGCTCGGGATGATCGCATGGCACACACCATAGATTAGTCAGTCTGGGAATGTTTTACTCTGATAATGAACATGTGTTTTGAAAATTAATACTCTGTGTTTGTTTTGAAATGATGATTTTACTTTAAGTAATATTTATTAAAAGAAATTTTTAGTCTTGAATTTTGGGAAGTTACAAGTGAAGCTTTTCATTGAAAATGTTTGGCAACTGAGGATAAACATCTTCATCCACATCCATGGCTTCTTCCAAAGGCACCCCAAAGCTGCATTGTCACCCATTTCAACATCAGGGCCATTATCATTTTTGATAAAATGAGGGCTGCTATAGTTATCCTCATCTTTATCAGCATCCACATCCTTAGACCCATGGTCATCCTCATCCTCATCCTTATCTTCATTTTCGTTTTCATCCTTATCATCCAAATGGCATGTCTCAATTTCTTTAACTAGTCCTACACCATCAAGAACTTCTTCCACTATGTTATTAACTACCTCTTCTTTGTGTTCTTCCAACCATTCCTAAATGTTAGTATTACCAAAATGGTCTACATACATAGGCAGTATAACACCACATTCATACCCTATTGCTATAAAATCAGCATAATCCAACTCATTCGAAATTAAGGTCAGACCTTTTGGAAAATGAATATTTTGTTGGCAATAATAGAGCTTCGCACACTTTTCTTCGGTGAACCTTTCGATAAATTCATAACAACCGGTCTTGTCCATGCATGTGAAATTGATGTTTGATAACCTCTAGGTAATCCCCCCGGTGTAGCATATGGGGTATTTTGCAAAGATTCCTTGGAAATACACATTGACTTGGATGAATATGGGATCCATGTTTGAGGTTTGAGGATACAGAACGAAAGTAAGGGTTTATCGAACGAGCTGGAAGTGGTGAATGGTGAACAGTAGACAGGAAAATATCTCATATAAGTTAAAGTATTAGTAAAGGACATGTCATACATAGTCAGCAAGGCAAGGGGTCTAAGTAAAACATATGGCAGGAATATGACCAGCTGGCCCCTTCACAATTGACATAATGACGTAATTGACCCGAAAAAATAAAGTTCGTTCCCTCATAAAGCCACTAAAAAGGTTTAGTGACTAAAAGGGTAAAACCTAGAAACTTTATAGGTTGTATGTGTCATGTTCCCTATTTTAGATGGCAGGTGTTAGTTCTGAGATGTAGCAAGCAAGAACAAATTGTAGACTCTATCGTACGAATGTCACCTCTATGAGTTTCAATTAAAAGGCTCCGATTAACCACTAATATGAGAGTGGTAAATGATTTATGATTTTCTGAGTTCTTTTATTACAATTCAGTAATGAAGATAAGGAAGGAAACGGTGAACAATAGATTTATTTGCCTACCTAATGGAATGACTTGGTCATTCAATACACCGATAAAGCTAAATAATCCATTAGACTCTTTGACTGATGTATTTTTTTTCCTATTCAATACAATAGATCTAATTCAAAATTATTATTTTAAAGGTGATATTATCATCTAAATGTAGAGTGTTCTTATTAATCTATTGATCAAAGGGTTTTCTCGAGAGCAAAAATTTTAGTGTAATCTTGCTGAAGTAGTTGACGATAAAAATAACTTCTATTCGACAGTATTCTTAAACTCACTAATTGTTACTTGTATGCCACCTTATTCTCTTTAGTTTAAATATTTGTTGTCTAATGATACTATTATAGAATATTGATCACTTAAATAGATTATGTAATGACACCAGATTCGTAAATAAAGGTTTCCAACAAAACGTAATTTCTATAGAAATAGACATTCGTCAATATGTATTTGCCAAGAATTCACATGGGTCTGCTTGAAAATGAGATGTTCTCATTCAACTATGAGCTTTAAGATACATACTCAACTTTAGATTAGATGTATATTATATTTTCTTTCAAACTATAAACTTTGAAATGTGTATTTTAATTTCGAGGTACATATTTCCAAATGTATTCTATTTTCTAATTTATTTATCATATATTGGTTTCTTTTAATTTGATAGAACACAGATGAAACTAATTATCACGGTTTAAATGTTTTCAATCCATTCTAATAGACCAGTATATTTTTGAGTTACAATAATTTTTGTAGCACCACATTGTTATATATATATATATATATATATATATATATATATATATATATATATATATATATATATATATATATATAGAGAGAGAGAGAGAGAGAGAGAAAGAGCTAAGTTTAAATGTGGATTGATATCTATTGTGCGTGTGACATCCCCAAAATCACGGTCAGAAAAGACCGGTTTAATTTATGATTTTAAAATGATTTCAGAGTAATCCTTTGATTAAAAGAGTTGCGGAATTTGTTCCCAAAACAAAATATGATAAAAATAAGATTTACCAAAGCATTTCTTAAAGAAATGTATTTTTCATTATATTACAATACTCGGGATGTCATGTTCCGATAAACAGACCAAAAGTATAAACATTTCAATACAGACCTTACAACAGTTATATAAAACAACAGGTCTATAATCCAAAAATAACTTAACAAGTCATCCAACTTATGCTCTGGCGCCACTACCTGTAATACAAAGAAAACTGAGTGGGTCAGGCTTGGGAGTCTGGTGAGTATGTAGGGTTTTCAACCCACAATAAGTAATTAAATTTATTTTCATCAACCAACAATAAGCCAATTACCTATTCCCGTTATTATCACTATACGTCCCTAAAACAACTAACACAAGGGACCTAGTCTTAGAATATTTCATCGGGGCGACAACACATGCATTCGGGTTTTCCCAGCAATCTATGTCAAATAAGGCAACCATGAGGGGATGGAGTACAGCGAAGGAACACCCAAGTTCATTAACACCTACAGGTGGCGAGCCTGCTAGCGTTCCACATGACTGTCTAGAAAAGTATGTGGTCGTCATCTAAACTCCGCTAGATGACTGAATCAAAAACAACATTGAGGCCTCTCATCTGTTTATCAAACATCAACTATCTACCCCATGTTCTATCCAACATATTAGTAGATAGAAATATATATTTTTATACATAGTTAAAACCTGTATAGTATTCCTATTCAATACATATTCCAAACAACAGATGAGACACGTACACATAACACGTATTTCATAGAGAATAAATCATACCTATGAGATAGAAGAAAGTGAATATACATTCACACATATAACCACAAAATATACACATAACAAGTATTTCGTATAAAATACTTTATAATTACGCATTAGAAGAAAGTGACTACACACTCACCTGATCAGAAGATGATCGGATAGCACTACGACTTGTAGAAGTAGTATTCTTCGGTAGATCTGGAAGATTTTCACAAAAACTGGGCTCCTCGCGGACAGAGCTTCGGCTCGGGAATTGTACTTCTCGAGATCTTCGGGGCTTCGAGACTTGCTTCGGGACTCGGGAATAATACCGAGGCTTCGGGATAATTCTGGCACGAAAACGAGGTAAAACGGAGGAGAGAGAGAGAGAGAGAAGGGAAAAGGAGCAAAAAGGCCGGCTGCCCTCTCACTTTATATAAGGGCAGAAGCCTCGCATTACGCTGGGCGTAATGCTCAGCTACGCGGGGCGTACGCTTCGGATCGTCACTGCATGCGTCATCGGAGCAATCGAGTGCGAGGCGGGTCATGCTTCGGTGTACGTTGGGCGTACAGCGCTACGCTGGGCGTAGTTCGGATAGGATCAACGACTCCTTCGGATAAGCTTTGGTATGCGTGCCACGATCTTCCAAAATTCATAACCTTCGCATATGAGCTCTGTTTTCGACATTCTTTATATCCAAGCGTAGGTGAGACTAAGCTTTACAACTTTCATTTAGACTCTGTCGGTTAATTTTGAATTATTTTTGTTGTTTATTTTTAGAAGGCCGGGACAGGAAATTTCCGTTATAAATTCATAACTTCTTCATCTGACGTCCGTTTTCGCCTGTCTTTTTATCGTTTCATTACTATTAACAAGATCTTCAATTCTCATTTAGATTATTTTGGCTGAAAACCGCTCGATCTCAAATCGAGTATTCGGGTTGCGTACTACTAAGTCGAAACTTTGAAAAATCATAACTTCCTCATACGAAGTCAGATTTGAATGATCTTTTTATGGACGCTCTCGGTTTAATGTATTCTACCGCTTTCGTTTAGATCGCTAAGTCTAGATATCGCTCAATCTTAAATTCATATTTTTATGTCATTCAGCGTTGCTGGTTCTGTCGCGAAACTTCGACAGGTCATAACTTCTTCGTTATAACTCGGATTTCGGCATTCCTTATATCCCCGGAATCCTGGTTTCAACCACTACATCTTCAAGCAAAGATATCGGGCTTAACTTACACTTTAATTTTGACGCTTATTTTATTCTTAATTCATTAAATTATAATAATTAAGGAAATAAACACATAATTCACATAATACTCAAATATTTCATCATTAATACTTCAAAAAGAGTTACAAGGGTTAACCTAGACTATTACATCAATAATAATGCCTAGTCTGGAAACGTGGGTGTTACAATTCTCTCCCCTTTAGGATGATTCCGTCCCCGGAATCACACATCAACAAACAAATGCGGATAGAGACTCAACATGTCACTCTCCATTTCCCAGGTGAGATTTGGACCATTCGAATGTTTCCAACGGACAAACACTAATTCGACCATCTTGCATCAAAGCTTCTTAGTCATTTTGTAAACGATTGCCTCTGGTTCTTCAATTAACCTCTTGTTTTCATCAATTCTCAATTCAGAAATTGGAATTATGTCAGGAACTTCTCCCGTGAACTTCCTCAAATAACACACATGAAAAGTGTTATGAATACTATTCCGTTCTTCTGGTAGTTCCAGCTTGTAAGCTTGGTTCCCAACCCTCTGAAGAACTTTAAATGGTCCAATAAACCTTGGACTCAACTTTCCCCTTTTCCAAATCTTATAAGTCCCTTCCACGACGATACTTTAAGCAAAACCGAATCTCCAATTTCAAAAGTCATCGGCCTTCGCTTCTTGTCAGCATAACTCTTTTGACGATCCTGAGTTGCTAACATTCTTTCTCTAATTATTTTCAACTTTTCAGCGGTTTGATGGACCATCTCGGGTCCCATAAACTTCTTTTCCGCAGCCTCAAGCCACAAGACGGCGTACGACACTTCTGTCCGTACAAAGCTTGATAAGGTGCCATCTTAATTCTCGAGTGGAAACTATTATTGTAGGAAAATTCTACCAAAGGTAAATGCTCATCCCAAGTACCTAGGAATTCTAGGGTACATGCTCTTAGCATATCTTCAAGTGTTTGTATCGTTCTTTCACTCTGACCATCAGTCTGCAGATGGTAAGCTGTACTTAAACACAACTTGGTACCCATTTCCTCTTGTAGACTTTTCCAAAACCTTGAGGTGAAACGGCTATCACAATCCGATACAATCGTTAACGGAACACCGTGAAGTCTCGTAATTTCCTTCATGTAAGAATTCGCAAGCTTATCCATAGACCATTTCTCATTGGCTGTTATGAAATGCACACTCTTAATGAAGCGATCAATGACCACCCAAATCATGTCGTGACCGTTCTTTGTTCTGGGCAGTTTAGTGACAAAATCCATGGTAGTGTCTTCCCATTTACCCATAGGTACAGGTAAAGGTTCTAAACTCTCATATGGTTTCTGATGATGTGCCTTAACTCTAGCACATGTCACACACTCGGCCACATACTTTGCAATATCAAGTTTCATTGTCGGCCACCAGTAGTAGGGTTTGAGGTCCCTCTACTTTTTAGTACTGCCAAGATGAATTGAGTACATGGTTTTGTGAGCTTCTTCCATCAGAAGACTCTTATTCCTCCTGACTTAGGCACTCAAATTCGATCTTGGAATACCTTCAGTCCATGACTGTTTACACCGAACACCATCGTTTTTCCCAAATGTTCTCCCTTTCGGTCATTCTTCTCAGAGGCTTCCTCTTGATCTTTCTTTATACTTTCCACTAAGGTCAAGACAACTTCTATTCTCAATGCCCTTGGCCTTTTTCTTTCAAGATTGACTTTCCGACTGAGAGCATCAACAACAACATTTGCTTTACCGGGGTGGTAAAGTATCTCACAGTCATAGTCCTTGAGTAACTCTAGCCAGCGTCATTGCCTCATATTCAATTCTTTCTGATTAAAGAGATATTAGAGACTCTTATGATCAGTGAAAAGTTTGCACTTCGTGCCATAGAGGTAATGTCTCCATATTTTCAGAGCAAAAACTACCGCTGCCAACTCCAAATCATGAGTCGGGTAATTATTTTCATGCTCCTTCAGCTGTCGAGACGCATATGCTATCACCTTTTTTCTTTGGGTCAAAACACAACCCAATCTAACACCAGATGCATCGCTATAAACAACGAAGTCTTCAACTCCATCGGGTAGAGAAAGTATCGGTGCCTCACATAGCTTCTTCTTTAGCTTCTCGAATGCTTCCTTATGCTTCTTGCTCCAAGCATAAGTAGCTCCTTTGTGGGTCAAAGATGTTAATGGACTAGCGATCGAAGAAAAGCCTTGGATAAACCTTCGGTAATATCCGGCTAATCCTAAAAAGCTTCGGATCTCCGTGGGACTTTTCGGTTGTTCCCACTTCATCACAGCTTTAATCTTAGTTGGATCAACCATTATCCCTTCTTGGTTGACCACGTGAACCAAGAATTGGACTTCTCAAATCCAAAAATCACATTTGGAGAACTTTGCATACAACTTCTCCTTCTTCAAAACTTCTAACAATTCTCGCAAGTGTCTGCCATGCTCCTCTTGGCTTTTCGAATAAATCATAATGTTATCTATGAACACTATCACAGATTTATCTTGGAATGGATTACAAACCCTGTTCATTAAATCCATGAATGGTGCTGGAGCATTGGTTAGTCCAAACGACATAACCAAAAACTCGTAGTGTCCATATCGTGTTCTGAATGCAGTCTTCTCGATATCATGCTCTCTTACTTTCAGCTGATGATATCCTGACATAAGATCGATCTTCGAGAAATAGCTCGAACCTTGTAGTTTATCGAACATGTCATCAATCCTCGGCAACGGATATCTATTCTTTATTGTTGCCTTGTTCAGCTCTTTGTAATCGATGCACATTCTCATACTTCCATCTTTCTTCTTCACGAATAACAGCGGAGCTCCCCAGGGTGATGAACTAGGTCTAATGAAACCTTTGTCCAATAACTCCTGAAGTTGCATCATCGACTCCTTCATCTCCGTTGGTGCTAATCGATATGGTGCTTTTGCTATTGGCATGGTTCCTGGTAACAAGTCTATTTTGAACTCCACTTGTCTATCAGGTGGTAATCCAGGAAGATCTTCGGGAAATACTTCTGGATAATGACACACCATTGGAATATTCTGTATCACCTTCTTTTCCTTCTTAGCATCGATCACGAATGCTAAATATGATGTACATCCCTTGGTCAAACACTTTCTGGCTTTCATTAGAGAAATGATTCCAGAATTTACTCTGCGTTTGTCCCCATACACCATAAACGACTCTTTCCCAGGCGGGTTTACTTTAACTATCTTCTTCTTGCATAATATCTCGGTGTCATTGGCGCTAAGCCAATCCATTCCCAACCCGATGTCGAAACCATTTAGTTCAATAGGCAATAATTCCTTGAGGAACTTATTCCCATTCATGTCAATTAAGACGTTTTTCATGCGATGGCTAACAGGTACAAACTTTCCACTAGTAACTTCGACTAATAAAGCATTATCTAGTCTATCAACAGGAAAAGCTGGTTTTCTTCCAAATTGATGCGAAATAAAAGCAGTAGTTGGCTCCAGAATCAAACAAATTTTGAGTAGGCAATTCGTTTATGAGAAAGGTACCTGAAGCGACATCAGCTTCATCCTTCGCAGCCTCAAGTGTCATCTGGAAGGCTCTTGCTTTCGGCTTTGGAGGAATGACGGGTTTTGCTATCTCTTTCTTTTTCGGACAGTCTTTCAAAATGTTTCCCTCCTCATTACAACCAAAGCACATCCTCTTGTTGGAAGGACACTCGTTGGCATAATGCCCCATTTTTCCACACTTTTAGCAAGTCACGTCCTCACTACATTTCCCAAAGTGCTTTTTCTTGCACTTCTCGCACCATTTTGCTTCGCCTCCTTTTCCTCCAAACTTCTTCGAAGTAGACTTCGGAATTTTACTTTTCTTATTAAAACCTGAAGTTCCTTCAAACTTTCTCTTCTCACCAACTTCAACCTTGTCGGCGGTCCTCCCCTTGATCATATTCTCAACAGACTTGGCAGCCCAAATAGCTGCCTCTAGAGTAGGTGCCTGATACATTGACACCGCGTACTCCCATGGGAGTCCTTTTGCGTATCGGTCAAACTTTGTCAGCTCATCTGGAAGGATGCACAAAGCAAACTCGAACTTTTCTGTGAAAGCATTTGTGTATTCATTAGCTGACATGCTGCCCTTTGTCGATGTGAGAAACTTGTTCTCCAACTCCAACAGATTTTGGGCCGAACAAAACTTGCGCTTGAATTGAACCAAGAATTCTATCCATGTCAATTGCAGTGGCTTATTAGGGCTTAGGGTCTTCCCTAGTGTGTTCCACCAATGAACAGCTCCACCCCTGAATTGACGCACTGCGAACGTGGTTTGCAACTTGCCTCTGCAACCACACGTCATGAAGGCTAGCTCTATTTCTGATATCCAATCCATGACTCCGATTGGATCCTCCTTTCCAGTGAAGGTCGATGGTTTGCAAGTCAGAAAGTCCTTGTACTTGCATCCCATTCCATCATTCCTTCCATCCTGGTTTTTTTGCCTAACTATCGGTGGGTTGGCTTGACCAACGGTTCCACTGAAGTTTTCTCCCTCCGAGTGCCCTCCATTCTCTTCGGTCTCTTCCACTTGATTTGATGGTTATTCACGATTCTGCCTAAGCAGGCGTCTTGTTTCTTCCATCTGACGATCCAACATCGTTGGAATCATCATTTGTACACCAACCATTGTTATTGGCTCAAGTGCTGCAGCTACAATAGGTATTTGTTCAATCACTTGTGGTTGATTCCTGTTTTCATCAGCATTTCCAACTCCACTTCTCGTTCTCACCATTTTGATCTATACACCGAATAAGGTGAAATTAGATCCTCATTTACGATAGATATTCAAATCATCCTTATTACTCCGAAACGTTTACATGCTAATTCTAATATCGTAGACATACGCTTAGAATCCAACACACATAAGGTTTCCAGATCCGTTCGGCAACAGACCATAGATCCGAACAAATAATATCATATATGGCAACATATAACATTTAGCACATAAAAACATTTTAGGCAATTTTCCTAAAATAAACTAGTGCTCGTGTCTAAAATATAACAGACACACATCTCACAATTTCACTTAGCATTCTAAGTTTAAGTCTAGAAATCCTACAAATTCCTAGTTCTCTTAAATTAATTCTCTGATACCAACTGTGACATCCCCAAAATCACGGCCAGAAAAGACTGGTTTAATTTATGCTTTTAAAATGATTTCAGAGTAATCCTTTGATTAAAAGAGTTGCAGAATTTGTTCACAAAACAAAATATGATAAAAATAAGATTTACCAAAGCATCTCTTAAAGAAATGTATTTTTCATTATATTACAATACTCGGGATGTCATGTTCCGATAAACAGACCAAAAGTATAAACATTTCAATACAGACCTTACAACAGTTATATAAAACAACAGGTCCATAATCCAAAAATAACTTGACAAGTCATCTAACTTATGCTTTGGCGCCACTACCTGTAATACAAAGAAAACTGAGTAGGTCAGGCTTGGGATCCTGGTGAGCATGTAGGGTTTTCAACCCACAATAAGTAATTAAATTTATTTTCATCAACCAACAATAAGCCAATTACCTATTCCCGTTATTATCACTATACGTCCCTAAAACAACTAACACAAGGGACCTAGTCTTAGAATATTTCATCGAGGTGACAACACATGCATTCGGGGGTTTCCTAGCAATATATGTCAAATAAGGCAACCATGAGGGGGATGGAGTACAGCGAATGAACACCCAAGTTCATTAACACCTACAGGTGGCGAGCCTGCTAGCGTTCCACAGGACTGTCTAGAAAAGTATGTGGTCGTCATCAAAACTCTGCTAGATGACTGGATCAAAAACAACATTGAGGCCTCTCATCTGTTTATCACGCATAAACTGTCTACCCATGTGCTATCCAACATATTAGTAGATAAAAATATATATTTTTATACATAGTTTAAAACCTGTATAGTATTCCCATTCAATACATATTCCAAACAACAGATGAGACACGTACACATAACACATATTTCATAGAGAATAAATCATACCTATGAGATAGAAGAAAGTGAATATACATTCACACATATAACCACAAAATATAAACATAACACATATTTCGTATAAAATACTTCATAATTACGAGTTAGAAGAAAGTGACTACATACTCACCTGATCAGAAGATGATCGGCCGGCATTACGACTTGTAGAAGTAGTATTCTTTGGTAGATCTGGAAGATCTTCTCAAAAACCGGGCTCCTCGCGGGTAGAGCTTCGGCTCGGGAATTGCACTTCTCGAGATCTTCAGGGCTTCGAGACTTGTTTCGGGACTCGGGAATAATACCGGGGCTTTGGGATAATTCTGACACGAAAAACGAATTAAAACGGGAGAGAGAGAGAGAGAGAAGGGAAAAGGAGCAAAAAGGTCGGCTACCCTCGCATCCTTTATATAGGGGCACAAGCCTCGCATTACGTTGGGCGTAATGCTCAGCTACGCGGGGCGTACGCTTCAGATCTTCACTGCATCCGTCATCGGAGCACTCGAGTGCGAGGCGGGTCACGCTTCGGTGTACACTGGGCGTAGTGCAGATAGGATCAGCGACTCCTTCAGATAAGCTTTGGTATGCGTGCCACGATCTTCAAAAATTCATAACTTTAGCATACTAGCTCCGTTTTCGACATTCTTTATAACCCCGCGTAGGGGAGACTAAGCTCTACAACTTTCGTTTAGACTCGATCAGCTAATTTTGACTTTATTTTTGTTGTTTAATTTTAGCAGGCCGGGACAGAAAATTTCCGTTATAAATTCATAACTTCTTCATCTGATGTCCGTTTTTGCATGTCTTTTTATCGTTTCACTACTATTAACGAGATCTTCGATTTTTGTTTAGATTGTTTCGGCTGAAAACCACTCGATCTCAAATCGAGTATTCGGGCTGCATACTACTAAGTCGAAACTTCGAAAAATCATAACTTAGTCGTACGAAGTCAGATTTGAATGATATTTTTATGGACACTCTCGGTTTAACGTATTCTATGACTTTGCATTATCTGACTTTGATATATCAATTTAATCAAATAAAAAAGTTATAATGATTTTACTTGTCACACAAATTATATAATGGTTTCTTAGCGGTGGAAGACACAAATGTATTTCGAATGTATATTTTCCAAATATAAATTTATAAAAATTATACTACTAATTATTAGTAAAATATTTAAAATCTCTATAATATAAACATAATACATCAAAAATCATTATCAATTTTCCAAACTAGTTGTGAGACCTGTATGTTACGGGTTGATTAAAAAAAAAATACTAAATATGAAGGGGTAAACATTAAATCGTATTTAATGTGAAATTTCAAAACAAATGAAAATATTGAATAAGTAAATACTTTGATCTATATAAATAAAAAAAATTAATGGGATTTTTAAAAAAAAAAATATGTCGTGTATCATAAATTTCTAAAGACATCTTAGAATTTGAAAACTTTAAATGAGATCCAGTTAATTAATGAATTTAAACAGAAAGTTAGTCAATTAATGTAATCTTTGAAATGGAAATACATTTTAGAAAAAAATAATTAAAAATAACAAAAAATAAAATATGGCAGAATCAGTGAAAATTAGACATGTGACAAATTTTTTGGGAAACTTAGTATTCTAATTATTTTTTGGGTGTTTTTTTAAATATAATCATTTTTTTAAATGATCACTTATTCCTGAATGGGGCGTTCCATAATATATATTTCAGACTAATTTTCGGGTGGGCCGGCTCATTACCGTTCCTCCGGAATTGCCATTTCAGACTATCCGTTTGTGATCCAGATCGGGAATTTGAAATTCAAATCCCAAAATACAATTTGAAAAAATCCAGACCATTGCCTTCATTCCAGATCTTGCTCCGACTTTCTGATTCCGACACACAACCCCGATCCTGATTCCGATCTTCGACACGCAACTTCAACCAGGAAGAAAACCACTACGACCCCATTATTTTAAGGGTACATTCTTCACTTCAACAACTTAGTTTTGTTGTTCGTATAACGTGCTTATTCATCTACAATTACTGTTCCAGAATGCGTAGAACACCTCCGCAATGAACTGAAAATGTTCCGGAGTTTAAATAAAAGATGTCATTGTTGTAGGACCAGCTGAAGAGTAGTTTAGATGTCATTTAAATTACATTGAAATGTACTGCTTTGGATCTTAAAATTTGATTCTGGAAGCCTCCAGAATGTAAGGAACTATTGCGGAACACGAGGAACTCGTCCGACACATAGCAGTTGGTCCAGAACAAGTCTAGAATATTGGCTAGTTTTTGTTTCGGAATGAAGTGATAACATTTTTTTTATTTGTGCAACACGACATGGTTTTTGATGAATCAATTGCACTCTCTTGTAAACCCAAAATCGGTGGGGAAATTCTTGCAACATTCTGAGACAAACCTAAATACGAGACTATGTTCCAGAATACATGTTTTGGGAGGTGGTTAGACATCCCTAATGTAGATAGGGATCTTTTGCTTCTATATTACATCTTTAGCCACGAAGTTATCACGAACCCCCGAAGCTAAGTAAAGGAAATGGTTTTTGAGATTGGGGGTTACAAGTTGTCTTTCAGGAAGAAAGAATTTTATCTCATCAGTGACTTCCGGTTTGGTGACTATTTTCCTGCTTCTGCATCCAGCGCCGCCTTCCGTTCCCATGCCTTTCTTATGGTCCAAAGGAATGTCTCTGTCAAATTAGACGATGTTTAAACATGCACTTAATGAGTTATCGGACGATGATGCAGTCCATGTATGTCTTCTATACCTGTTAGAGAAAGGTTTCAATGGGTGGTTGCCTAAACAACTTGTTACATAATAGTATTTCGTTTTTCTATCCAACATTGATGAATTCAACATGTATAATGTCGTCTATTTTATAATTACTGATTATAATTACTTCTCGTTACTAGTATTTTTTTTTAAATTTAATTGTTAATTAATTTTTTATGTGGCAGATATCCATTGTGAAAGATAATTTGGGATTAATTGTACAAACAATTAATTACTGTATTCAATAAGGTTAACAAGCATATGCATCCAGACAAACCGAAAGAGGGAAACAACCTCAAAAAATGACCTACATGCTAAACGGGTTTTTATACACTTTTAAGGTAAGTATATGATGAAAAATGTGTTAATATTTTTTTAAGTTTGCTAACATTCTAACAATTTATTTGTTTGCTAACATTCAGATACAAATTCTTGAGGCTTTTCCGGTGAACAATTTGTTTGGAATCCGACAACAGAATGTGATTCCTCAGACTGTTTCATGGTTAAAACTTAGGACTTTACAAAAGACTTAACACAAATAGTTTTACAAATCAACGACATATGCTTACTTAATTATTTTGTTAGCATGATTAATTACACTGATTTTACCAACACTGAAGTTCACAGGGCACCTTCACTAACACCGTCACCCAAAAACTCTCATATCCATGAGCCTCGATAAAAGGAGGCACTGATGGATGTTCTATCTCATCCACCACCACCACCACCACCACCACCGGCGGCTAACCCATCAAATTATAAGGACCAAATAATTACTAACTTACAAAATGAGGTTTGTTAGTTGAAAAATGAGCTCATTGAATGTCACGAGTAGTTGAGGTCACGCGATGAGTGTTTAGCAAAACATGAGGCTACTTTAGCCAAGCTTCTAAAACATATCATTAATAATCCCAGTGAAGATTTTGGTACCCGCGAGCAGTTGAGGCTACTTATGAGACTATGATTACGGGTCATGCCCACCTGAAAAGTCGTTTCATGATGGCCTTGCGTAGCCGTCTACATTTATTCATTCGTCGGATGTAAAAAAGATTTCGTGGGATCAATGCAAAACGCCCCCAACAATTCGACGTTCTATGCGCCAAATGAATTGGTATAAGTCCTCATGGATACAAATGAAGAGGAAAGGTGTTGCATGACAATAGCCAACACCATTGGATAATCTCTTCAATACTACCATACACACTCTTTATAAACAACAAGATTGTTCAGTGTTGTTCACTTACTGTTTTTTAACAGCTATTCTGACGATTGAATTTTGGACGTGCTTATATGCGGATAGTCACACAGGGTGGTTGGAATGTGATATAAGTTATAGTATTACCTTGCTCATCTACGTACTACGCTTCTACTAACAACGCTTACTTAACTGAAAATATTTTTAATTGGCAACACATCATGTTGTGGATCTTATTGCTGGTAGAGCATAAATATGATGATTCTTGGTGGACGGTTGTACCGATTACTTTCAACACTGATACATTTGACTGAAGTGACATGACTGGCGGATCTGTTTATGCAACTTGGGCAGACTATGATATGGTATAATTGTGTTTGGATTATATTACCTAAGTATGTATGTACTATACTTTTTTATTTGATATTTAATTGTTCTAACCGTTTTTGTAGCTTTACATCCCAATCAATATATCAATTGCTCACAGGTTTTTGGGTGCTTTGAATTTGAAGACATTCAAAATGAAAATATACGATAGTCATTGGAAGATCAACTACTTTTTAGAAACCGAGGATTGGTTTATCGGTATGTGAGCGTACATCAACAAACTGCTAGTGGGTATCAACTACCGGGATACCTAACCAAGTGATTCAATCTCACTTAAGAGTTTCAACATGATTCTCGAAAAAGGCGGATGTACCACAACAGGTTAACAGTAGAGGGGATTGTGGAGATATTTTTGTGTTGGTTTTTAGAAGTGTCGTCCATCGGGAAGTCTTATTCTATAGACGGTCAAAGTGGTACATAAGTTATGTCATATCGTAAACAACTGACATAAATATTTTAGAGTACAAGGAATAAGATGATTTGAACATTGTAATATCACTTCAAACAAATCTCTTTAGTTTATAAATTTATTTGGTTTTTGTTGATTTTAAGGTTACCAATTGCATTTCAGATATTATATAAACAAAACTTCCACAGAAAAAACACATTTACACAATAAACAATAAATAAATATAAAATAAACTTTCCGAAACTTTGGTCTGGAATAATATTCAAATGTTTCGGATGCCTATCTATAATGATGTATACATTATATAAAGGGAAATTGACTAATATAACCCTTAAAAAAACCAAGTAAAATGTATTTCCGAACCATGGTCGGGAATGGTACTTCGGAATTCCAGAGACCTCTCCGTAACCATGTGTTCCGAAGAATGTGGTTAGTTTACAAAAAAAAATGGTCGTTTTTGTAAAAAAAAGGTTAATTTTAAGGGTTACATTACTTAATTTTTTTTATGAGATTTTGTAACATGTGTGTTAAAACACACAAGCATTAATTATGAATATATTGTCATAATTAAAATTCAAAATGCATTAATTACAAAAAGTTTTTTTTCGTAATTAATGCATTTCACATATTTCAATAGAATATTTTGCTAATTAATGCAATACACATTAATTTATAATAATAATCCATATAATTAATACTTCTTAATTCTTATGTATGTTTTTAGTTCACATTTAGAAAATCCCATAATTAGATATTGATCGATGCCAGTGGCGGCCTGGGGTGGTGCCGGCGATGCGGTCGCACCGGGCCTCCGATCTTAGAGGGCCTCCGATTTTTGGGATAATTTATAGTTATAGTATTGGTATTTTTGTAAAATCTATTTTTATGTTTTATCAATAAATAAAATTAGCCGGGTAACATTTGGTTTCAATTTTAGATGCATTTTAATTATTAATAAAAATCAACAAAAATCAAAATCTAATCATAAATTTAAAATTTATCAACAATTTAAGGAAAATATCTATATCCAAAAAAATGCAAATCTGTTTTCTTTATAAATTTTAGACAGCATTTTTATATTTTATAAACTCACCAAAAAGTAAGAAAAAATCTCATAGATGAAAGTTTCATAGATGAATTTTCTTTTAAAAATGCTAAAAGGTCGATGTCTAGAAAATAGTAATGCGTTATTCTTTTTTTTTTTTTTTTTAAGTTGTTTATAATAGCTTTACAGTTTTATTTGATTACCAATGAGTGAAGACATTATTTTGTGGTAGTGAATTTATAAGATGTTTTTTAGCAACTTTATGCTTTGAATTAGTGGTAACAAATGTAGTTAATAATATTTACAAGAAATTTTTTATGGGACCTCACTTTAGTTTTTGTACAAGGTCTCCGAAATATCAGGGTCGGGCCTGATCGATGCCAATTCAATTATATATAAATATAAAAATTATAACTAAAAAATTAAGATATATGAAAATGAATCTTGTATAATTATAAGTAAGCTTTAAACATTTACTTTTCCTGTTGAACGAAGAGAATGTTTGATCAATTTTTTAAAGTCGAAAATAAATTTATGAAAGCGAGTTTATTTTCTTTTGTGGTATTTATAGAATAAATAATTAGTCAAAAAATGGACGATGGTTGGGGTGGGGGTGAGAGAAATGCGTTTTATAAAAATAGAAAGAGTATGTCACGATTTTGTCCACGTGCAGATTAAGTTTGAATTATTATAATTAAAGCTAAAAATTGTTTTAAGCGTAAGTATACTTTTCCTCCACATGTTTGTTCGGTTTTATGTATATACTCTCTGATACGAATTTACCTTTTCTACTGTTAAAAAGTGAAAAAAAAAAAACTGTTCGTTACACTTTCGGTCACTGTGTCCTTAAATAAATGTAAGCGGTTCTTCATCAATCTTCTTTCCTTATCTTTATCTCACTATAATACTAAAAGAACTATACAATAAAAAAAAAAGCTCAAATACGAAAAAAAAAAATAAAAAAAAAAATAGAACCAAATTCAAACACAAATGGAGAACGCGTCATAATCAGTAAAAATATTATTCCTGGAATTACAGTAAAAATGATCGCAATAAAAAGCCATCAACACTTTTCTTATGAAACTTTAAACCAAGACAATACACTTGACCCCATTACAACAAATCAGACTTTAACACATATATTTTAGCAAAAAAAATAATCTGTCGCTAATTTCAAGAGATTAAAGACCACAACTTTCCCACTCAAATTAATACCAGATTTTTAAAGTAGTTTTTGATGTATTAAGGAAGGATTAACGATGGAAAATGAACTGTGGCTACTCCATCACAAAAGTAATTACAAATTAATACAAAATAGTTACATAATTATGTAGTATTATCTAAAATCCGCTCATACGCGATAGATAAATGTAAATCGGCTTATGATTCAGAAAAAGGTTATTTTGACGGCTTTTCGCCTTTTCTGGTGGCTGGAAGAGGATTCCTCGCACGACTAAAGAGATTTTAATTAGAGTTAAATAAACTCTAATCAGTATTGTGCATTTTTATGCCTTTTCCTAGTGGGGATGGTTGTAAATTTAATCATACCTCGTATGGAGATTTTCAAGTTAATGTTCTCAGAAAGTTTGTTGATGAAAACTTGATCCGATGGAAAATGCTATTGTTCAAGGTTTTATTTGAAGAGCTTGTATGGGTTGTATTCTTACGTTCTTAGCTTGTAACATAGTCTCTTATGTCTGTCATGTACGTAATAAGAAACTAGAATCAGCTGATCATGTTTTAGTTACTTGTTCTTTTGCCCGGAAACTTATATCTTGGATCCTTAAATTGTGTGTTTTCTCTATGAAGTGCTTCACAAAGGTTGAAGATATTGTTGGACATTGTTCAACGAAAAAGAAGGTTCTCATAGTAATCATTTATGGTGTATCTAGAAGGCAAGAAATGACAAAGTATTTAACAGAATCTCCTCCAATCCAGCAACGCCGATGGACGATGTTATTTCCTTGGTTTTTGGGTGGACAAATTCGGGGGTAATTTTGTAAATTGCAACAAGACAAGTCGGGGCTACTATCCTTTTAACTGTTTGTAATTTCTGTATATTTTGGCCAGCTTGCATCGTTCTTGGTTGTATGCCTAAATAAAATTTCATCGGTTCAAAAATAAAAAATAAAAATCTAAAATCCACTCAAATACTTTAAGAAAGTCAAACTTCTTTCACTAAAATTAATTTTCAAATTCAATTGGACCGCGGGGGTCGGTCCTCGGTTACTATGGCTTCTAGAACTTTAATTTGAAAGCAATTGTGGATATTGATCGGGTAGAGGCGTTAAATATTGTTCAAAAAACAAGTTTACTTGGGCTATTGAACATGATGAAAATACCATGTATTTTCATGGTATTGTTAATAAGAAATGACGTCAACAAAATATCAAATGTATTTTGTGTGATGGTGAGTGGGTTTCAATTCCAGATTGTGTAAAACAAGAATTTTTTTTGCACTTTGCTAACCTTTTTTCCAAGCCAAGGCTTTCTTGGCTACATCTTATGGAGAATTTTCCTTCTCGGCTCGCGATAGATCAATGTAGTTTGTTGGAAGATGAGGTTTTTCGAGATGAAATAAAAAATGTGGTGTGCACGTGTGGTTCGTACAAGTCTCCAAGTCCATATGGTTTTACCTTTGCTTTCTTTAAAAAGTTTTGGTATCTTTGTTGAAGATGATGTCGTTAAACAGTTACGGAGTTCTTCATGTCCAAATTTTTCCCGAAACATTTTATCTCATCTTTCATAATCCATATTCATAAAGTCCATAATTCCAAATTCGTTTGTGATTTTAGACCTATTAGGTTAATTGGTTGAGAATACAAAATAATTGGTAAAATTTTAGCCAATAGTTTGGCTTTGGTGATTGACGATATTGTTAGTATGGAATAGTCTACTTTCAAAAAAGGAAGACGTATTTTTGGATGGTCTTTTAATTATAAACGAGATTGCAAATTAATGTAAATCTCATCATAAAAACTATGATCACTATTAGAAAAACAGTCTATTACGATGTGCATTGCGCGTCGTAAAACGCTTAGACGACGCGCAAATGCACGTCAAGGAAGACCATGTCATAACGAGAGATGACACGCTTTTGCGTGTCGTCTATTTACGATGCGCATTTATGACACACATTTACAACACGTATTTACGACACGCAGTTATGACACACAATGTGTATCAAGGAAGTTTGACAACCCGTAATTTCTATTCATATACAAGTCAAACTTGGTCAAATAACGTCAATTTAATTTTTATTCTATCTTAATTGAGTTAGAGTAATGTCTTTTAAGTGTTTAAACCCATTATTCAAGGTGTTATGTGTTTAAGAAGGGTTTAAGTTGGAACCGGGGAACTTCGCACCACTTTTCTTCCCCTTCGGACCATGAACCAGGCCTCGACCGTGAACCATCTTCGCAGCCGTGAACCATGCTTCGGCCGTGAACCCCTCAGAGCCGTGAACTCCTTCCTATATATAGGATTTCAGCTGAATTATTCTTCACTTCTCCATCTTTGGCCATGAACCCAAGTAATTCTCTCTCAAGTATCATCTTTCAAGCCATCAAATCTCCTTAGATTATTGCTTGGATCTTCAAGTGTTCATCATTTCATCGACATTCTAGTGATTTTTAGCCCGAATATGCTTGTTTCACCTTCAAATCTTCAAGATCATTAGGCCGTGAACTCAAGAACGTCAACTGTTCTTGGGCCGTGAACACTTCTTGTGGGCCATGAACCCCAATCAGTTGCTTGATTTCATTTCTAACACTTCTCTTGTAAGTAATTCTTACATCCTAAGTTGTTTACCTGGTACCTCAGAGGTTATATTCACTAAATTCATGCCAATATGTTGATTATATTTTCATTTAGGACTTGATTTTTTCCCGAGAGCTAACTAGTGAAACATTAATCCTATATCGAACTTCAAATCGAATCACGCACTAACAGGTGAGTTCATACCCCTACGATTTACCTTTTAATGGTTTTAAATCCTTTTAGGGGGGGGGGGGGGGGGGGAATACAAGTAGAACACTATAATTGTGTTAACTTTTACATGTGAAAACTATCAAACGAAATGATTTCTTTTACTTAAATATTGTGTTATCAAAACAAATTGTTTCAAACTATTTATAAATTGACATCAAGTCATCAAAGTCTTACAAATGATTAAATTATTTTAAAATGGATAAACTCTTTAAATGTTTTACTAACTCTTTTAAACTTATATATTGTTAAAATCATATCTATATGTGTATAGTTATATAAATAAGGTTAAAGGGCATAGGACTGATAACTCGCCTTATTTCCTTTTCCTTGTTTGGATGTGGACTTAGGGTATCGGTTGTTTGTCCGAATGTCGTTTAAATTTTAGTACTTCCAATCAGTTCATTACCTTTGCAACATGTTGAGCAAAGGTGCGCACACATGATTAGTCATTCAATTTAGAACGTACTAGTAAACTATAATAGGTATAGTTTAGAGGATCAATACTTACTATTTTCTAGAACAGAGGAACATATACAAATCAATACATGCATAGTATTACTATTCAATACAAAGTATACTATTTATTTACAAGAACAGAAAGGAACATACACAGTATAACAAGAACAAGATAAGTAAATGTGAGATACTACTTCATAACATAGCAATATTTTCTTGCTATGTCACATTTTGTAACCAGAGTCTCCTGGAGGGAGAGCGCGTGAGTTTGTGTATAGATCTATACGAGATTAACCATCCCACACCTTGTTGTTACCTACAGTGGGACCTGCAGGTCTACGGGTGACAAATGTCATTTCATTTTCGATGCCTGAAGAACGTCGTGTTTTATACTAAGTCTATCAAGCATGGTTATAACCTCATCACATTTTAACCTTAATCAACCAGCTCGGTGTAAAAGATAGTTAAAGCATAAGTAGTGTATTTTACACAAAACTACTATACATCCTCATTTTCCATTACATTTATTCAGTGAAATTCTCACATAAGAAATGCATACTATTTTTCTAATGAAGATAGTTTATTAATATGGAAAACATACATTTTATACTATTTCAAGTACAAAAATACATTTTACATCATTTTGAGATAACAAAACACACAAACAGGTCAGTCTTGGAGAGTAGACTACATATCATTTATAGGAAAAAATATAGGATTTTCTGGGAAGGATTCAAACTAATACAAACATTTTCACAGTACAATACAAACATTTTTAAGAAACTAATGCAAACATTTGACACTAAATACTTATGAACTCACCAACTTAAATGTTGATACTCGCTTTCAAAATAACTTGTATTCGCAGGGATCTAGTAGACAGGTGCACTGGACCAGGTTTTGAGAAGATGGAGCATGTTCAAGACTCGTCTTTTATTTTGATGTTATATTTTTGGTGTCTTGTAACTACTATTAAAGCGCACACTTGTATTAACTATTCTAGTAATGCAATGGATATTGTTGCTTGTTTTACTATTGTGCATTGTTATGATACTGTACATGACGTCCTCCGCCCCTGAACGTTTCTGCTGTTCCGGTTTGGGGGTGTGACAGGAAGGTCCTGTCATAAAGGAAGACGACACACATTTACGTGTCATAACCATACGACGCTCGTGTTTATGACACGCAAAACGTATCAAGGAAGCCCATGTCATAAAGAAAGACGACATGCCATTGTGTGTCGTAACATTACGACGCGCCTTTACGACTCGCAATGTGTATCATTAAATCTATTGTCATAAACAAAGATGACACGCATTTACATGTCATAAATTCCAGCTGCCAGTGACTATACACCTTTACGACGTGCATTTACGACACACATTTACAATGTGAATACACATAAAAAAAACAATTATATATATATATATATATGTATATATATATATATATATATATATATATATATATATATATATATATATATATATATATATATATATATATATACCAAAACATTCATTTTCATCTAAACGTCAAACAAGTTACCTAACATCATTACATATATGTCGAATTACCTAAGTTACACTACATGTCAAGTTACCTACGTAACATTACTAAAAGCTAACAAAACATGTACATTTGTGTCAAAAGACTACCTAGCATTACACTACATATCAAAAGACCATACCTAGGATTTCACTTTTAACCATAACATTGTTTTGCGGATACATTGTCAAAAGACCTTACATATCATCGATAAATGAAGCCTGTAACAAACTCTGACAATTCTTCATGTATCTCATCGATAACATCAGTTGTGTACTCAACTTTGCCATCCTTGAGCTGTGAAAAAATTTGCATATTGTTATTATTAATAAAAAATAGCATATTAACATATTATGTAACAGTAAGTTGCTATATTTAACAAATAAGCATAAAATGTAAATTATTCTTTCTTAATAGAGCATTGTACTTTCAAATGAATGAAAGCACATTGTTATTTTTTCATGTAACCTAATATTTCAATTATAATTGTGAGAGTAGGATGCCATAAAATGATCCTTTTCAATTCCTTTCCTATTATATTATAGTAATGAAAGTAGAATGCTATATCCTTACGTTGTCTTTGACCAACACTTCAATTCCTTCTTCCAATATCCCCTTGATGAACCTTAGCATGTAGTAGCCACATTCGGTATATCCGGGCTGAACTGGACACTACACAATTACATATAAAATGATCATTGCAATTTATCCAAAAAATATAGTTGAAACTACAATTCCAATAAGGAATTAAGTGTTGACCATAACATTAACCCAATTTTGTTTAACCCTTTTGTTGGATCCGCTTTGTGTAGTGTACAGAACCATTGACCTATAAAAAAATTAACAAATAAGTGTTTATTGTATTCACATAAAATGTTTTGATAATTTATATTACTTACAAATCAACAATTTGCTTCAACTGCATATTGAAATCGCCAGAACTTAAGGAATCAAGATAATAGAAAGTATCTGATTTCATGTCTAGTACACCCTATACCCAATGTCTTCTACAAAAACCACAAACAAAATTAAGTCAAATAACATAATTTCACTCATTTTCAAAATAAAATGTCAAAATCAAACCCGAGATTGTAGGGCATAAAGATGATGTCATTTCCCTTTCTTTTAGACAACTAATATGCTAAACCTCCGCTTTGATCGTCAATATTCTTAGATTTACCTTTACGCGTACTTGGCGAGATTAATGCTGGGTTCACAAAGCAAATTCCATGATCACCTTCTAGGGGGCTATACTTCATTTTGTTAAAGAACACCCTGTTATCATACAAACACTAAATTCGTTAAACAATTTTTGCTTTAAGACATAATGTTATTTAAATTAAATTTCTTGCACTTACATCATCTAAGACACAATGACAGCACGAGTCAACTCATCCATTGTAAGAACTGCTTCAAAATCATCCCATGTTAAGTATGTGTAACTATCGTACCCAAAAAGATTGTTCTCACTCTGCACTTTTATAGAATCAACCTTTGTAACTTGTCCATCAGCTATCATTGCAGTCATTTTCAAAATACTACTCTTCTTAATCCTTATCCTTGTCTTCATCTGTGCTCTAGTCCACCTTCTTTGCAAGGTCACATTTTGTTTCTCCTTTTAATCTTCTATTATATTCCATTCCCTTCTTCGACATCACATGGTTCTTTTTGTCCATCAACCATTTTTCCTGCCCCCTTTTCCTATTTATTCTTTTAAAGGTGTTGTATCTTCCTTCACTGGTGTTGCATCTTTCTTCACTGTTGTTGCATGTTTTTTCATAGTTTTCGACACCACTTTTCCCTACAAAAATTATCAAAAATACAGAATGAAATAGGAATCATTTACTGAAGCTGAAAAAGAACTCTTCTTCTAGTATTACCAGGTCAGAGCATCGAATAACTAAGTGTCTTGGCCAACTTAGTATGTGTCCCAGTGCATCTTTGACCTTCACAATGAACTCCTCTTCAAGTGGAATGGGTATTGAAGCTTCTCCTTGTAAAATTCTTTCCATCATAACTTGAATGTTTTCATCTATTACATAAACGTAAAAAATAATTAAGATCCAATCTTCTAAAAAATGAAAATATATAAATAGTAATAATGAAAATATTTTTCAAAATACCCGATGCACTATACTTCATTATGGTTTCGGGGACGTACACAAAAACTTTATTATTCTGAAAAAAATATTTAAACTAATATGCCCTCGCCATCTGGGCACGTACATAAAAAATCATCATCAAGGTCTAATAAAGCGGAGTAATGTGTTAAATCCAAAGTAGCATCAAATTCCAACATATCATCAGTTTCACCATTTGATCCATACTTGTATATCCTATGTGGTGTGAATCCAACAACATGAAAATTCTCATCTTGTTGTTCTTGAACATAAAAAACCTGTTTGGCTTGACTAGCAAATATGAAGGGTTCTGACTTTTGACCAAGCCTATCAAAGTTAACTACCGTGAATCCTAAATCATCCTTTTTTACTCCACGATTATCAACCCAATCACACATGAATACAAGAATAGTAAACATGCGATAATCAAGATCCCATATCTCCTTTATATGACCAAAGTAAGTAACAACACCATACACAAGATTGGAGTCTTTTGCACTTGCAATCTGCATAGTATGTGCAACTAAAGATACTCCACTACATTGAGTTGTTCTAAACTCATCTCGAGATGTTGTATGAAAATGATACTCATTTATGGAAAAACCGCTATATTTACTAACAGCAAAATTAGGCCCTTTGGCCAACGAACGAACATCATCACAAATATCTTCCCCGTTAGCCAAACATTTTCCAACCTATTAGAAAAATATCTAATTAATGTAATTAAAACAAAATAGTTAAAAATATTGTAATTCTAACAATCTTATGTTAAAAATAAACCTCTTTTTTAATCCAACTAATAAGTGTCCGACTATGTTGGCTCTGCATTCATGTACTCTTGCGTGCGTGACAAGGGCTGAGATCCTTTAATTCCAACATATGTGGCCTGAAGTGTATTACAAGTTAGAAGAATGTTTTATATGATAGATAATGGTATAATAGTATACAGTTTCATGTAATTCTTACTCTATATATGGCTCCACAACAACAATGTTTCGTAATACATAAAGATGAGCTTGATCAAGTAACTGAGCATCTACAACATCGATTGTAGCCTTTGATAAAGGCTTGCCGCTGTAGATTCTTTCATCAACACATTCATGAGGATTGCAAATTGATTTCATGTTTTTTTAAGTAGTTTGAACAAAATTCTAAGGCCTCCTCCGCCACATAAGACTCTACAATGCAACCCTCGGGTCGATGATGATTTCTTACATACCCTTTAAGGGTTTTCATGTATCTCTCAAATGGATACATCCACCTAAAATGAACCGGGCCACACAACCTCACCTTTCTAACTAAATGCACCATCAAGTGAGTCATGACATCAAAAAATTTAGGAGGAAAGTACTTCTCTAACAAACATAATGTTAATACGATGTCACTTTGCAACTTTCCTAGCTTACTAACATCAACAACTTTACTACACAACTCATTCAAAAAATGACACATGCTTAGGATTGTTCTCCGCACCTTCACATCTAACACCCATTTGATTGCAAAAGGGAGAAGTTGTTGCATTAGTACATGACAATCATTAGACTTCAAACCATTCATCTTTGAAACATCATCCAACACGAGATTCTTAAAATTAGAGAAATACCCATGAGGAAGTTTTATGTTAGACAGGGTATCATAAAATAGATGTTTCTCTGTGGAATTCAATGTGTACTCGGCAGGCGGAAGCCAATGTCGATCCCCTTTTGGTTGAGGTCGTAATTCAGTCTTAATGCCCAACACTTCAAGATCTTGTGATGATTTTAATCCATCCTCCGTCTTGTGAGGCAAATTCAACGCTGTCCCATAAAGACTCTCGGTCACATTTTTTTATATGTGCATGAGATCTAACTAATGGAGAACAGGAAACTTCTTCCAATATTCTAGTTAAAAAAATCGACTTTTTATGCCAAAATTTAGATCTCTCATTGATACTTTCTTTTTTCTTCTTTGACTTTTCCTTCTTTGTCATTTCCTTCTTTGACGCTCCCTTCTTTGACTTTATCTTCTTTAACTTTATCTTCTTTGATCCTACCTTCTTTGATTTTATCTTCTTATCCCATGTAGTTTCAAATCCTGCCAGATAGTCATAAATATTTTCACCTGATGATGGTTGTGGCATAAAATCGTGCTCATGTTGATTGTTGAAATGTTTTTCTCTTTTACGAAAAGGATGTTCAAGTGGTAGGAATCTTCTATGCCCAAGGAAGCATACTTTTTCAGACTTTGGCAACCATTGTGAACAAGTATTCTTTGAACATATTGGACAAGCATAATAACCTTTTGTAACACACCCTGAAAGATTACCATATGCGACAAAGTCACTTATAGTCCAAAGTAATATTGCTCTTAGATTGAATTATTCTTTCTTTTAAGAATCAAAAGTCTCAACGCCAGTTTCCTACAAGAGTTTTAGATCCTCTATCAATGGTGCCAAGTAGACATCAATATTGTTACCAGGTTGGTTTGGGACGGATATCAACAGAGTCAACATCATGAATTTTCTTGACATACACAAATAAGGGGGTAGATTATATGTTAATAGGATAACCGGCTAACAACTATGCTTGGAACTTAATGAATTGTGAGGATTGATACAATCAACAAACATGGCTAATCTAAGATTTCATTTTTCTTGTCCGAATTCTTTCCATGTGTTATCAACAAGCTTCCAAGAAGGGGTATCGCGAGGATGAGTAAGCTTCCCATTATTGACCCGACCTTGTGCATGCCAAGTTAAGTCATGTGCAATTTGTTGTATTGAAAACATTCTTCTAAACCTAGGGATGATAGGAAAATACCACAAAACTTTTGAAGGTACGTCTTTGGTATTCTTCTTCCAACGAGAAGTGCCACAAGTTGGACATTGAGAAGCATTTTTATGCTCTTTCCAGAATAGAACACAATCATTTTTACATGCATGAATCTAATCATATTGTAGACCTACTCCTTTTTGCAACTTCTTGGAATCATATATCGAGCATGGGATGGTATTGTTTGATGGTAAGATATCTTTTAGGACTGACAACAATGCATCAAAACTAGCATCAAACCATCTAAACTGACCCTTTAAATGTTGGAATTTCAGTAATCCACTAAGTGCATTATACTTTAACCCTACAAAAGGTGGCTTATCACATTCTTCAAGAAGTGATTTCAATGAAACAGGTTCTTCGTCTACATATTTGAAGGCATCATGTAGCATATCCTTTGTATAAATAACATCAGGAGGAATGGAATCGTTAGGGCATCTAGAATCACTTTTGGGTTGTTTTTCTTCATGGCAAGACCAAATCTTATAATTTTCATCGAAGCCGTGGGCAAACAAATGATAACGGACATTGTCAATTGAGTGGTGACACAAATTGATGCAATTTACACAAGGGCATGGAATACCATCAAACTTTGGATTATTATTTTGTGCAAACTCTAGAAAAGCATTCACACCTTCATCATATGCATTTGATAATCTACCAGAGGAAATCCATGATTTATCCATTAAATATTTGTTTCCAACCTACATAATTATTTACCATTTAAAGAAACAACGATTACGCATGTATAAGGATAAAAACTTTGCAAAAACAAAACTGTATAAGGGCCAAAACTATACACGGACAAAAAAACTGTACAGGGACAAAAAAACTGTACATGGGCCAATCTTGACAAAATAAGGTTCCGAGGCCAATCAGATGTCAAATACATGTTGGTTTAATTTTAATAGATTATACTTTTTTTTATCCTCTTGAAGTTAGCTTTATCAATCAATCCCAATTTCTCCTAGTCTTTGAACAACCTTGGAGTGGTCTACAAAGTTCAGGTAAATATAATCTCTCAGCATCCAACAATATTTGAAATTCTTCTTTTTATAATTGTTTTTATATTTTAATCATATTAATTTAGTGTAAAATGGATGTTGCTGCTAGCATGAACAGTATGCAGAAGCTTACAATAACTTAGGGGTTCTTTAAAGAGATGTTGGACAATTTGTTAACTATTTTTTGCAGAATTGATTACTTGCAATGAACTACATTAGTGAAGGAACGGATGAAAAACTGTTTGAAGCTCACATGTTCTTGTAACTCCAATTCTAACCCATTTCATGTCAAGGGCATTTTTGTATTTTTTTGGTTATATGAGAAATACAACATCCTTTATAAAATTTTATATTTGTATTTGTTATACATGTGCACGCTGATGCAATAACTATGACATTCAAAGACATGGTTTCGAAAACCGGGACAAAAACGAGTAAATGAAATTTTTTGTCCTTATGTAACTATGTTATAATAATTAACATCAATATTTAGTAGTGTTTTTAGAATGTTTTTTTTTTCATGGTTGTCTTGGCCACTATTTGTTATGTTTTTTAACATATTTAATCGACATAAATGATCAAATTAAAGCAAAAAAGGGATGAGAAAGTACTAACAAGCCAAAACTGTACAGGGACAAAAAACTGTACGGAGGCCAAAACTGATGCAGGGACCAAAACTGTACAGAGACAAAACTAATGCAGGGACCAAAACTGTGCAAAAACAAAACTATATAGGGTATCAATTACTTTTTCGGCATCCAAGTATTTTTATTTATATATTTATTTAGTAAATTACTTTTTCAGCATGTTGTTAGTATAAATCACTGTTTTCTTTTTATTGTAGTTCAAGATTGCATGTTGTTCATATTACTTTCTCAACATGTTATTATAATAACGCATGACTTTGGAGTACCAAAATATGAAAACAGATTGAGTGGGTGTTGGTTTAATTCTGACTTTTAGTCAAAGGAGGTGACTAGTTCAAAGCATACCATTTTATTAGGGGTAGTTTAGTCTTTTCTTTAGAAAAGCAAACATGTGTGCAAAAATCAACGTTCTGGGTGAACCAAGAAGAAAAGCTAACATGTATGGTGAAACTAGCTAACGTGAACAGATAAGTCTATGTGATCAGAAAACAAAGAATGTTGTGCACATGCAAGAGTGTGTAGGTAGGGTTGAAGAAAAGAAGAAAACTTTAAATAACCCAGAGACGAAAACTGTAATTTAACCTAACTTGAATAATCTAATAAATGAGCAGCTTGCATATCTTCCAAACAGAGGGTATTATCTTCATTTTGACTAGTATGCCCCTGAACCTCATTTTAGACATATTTTTGACATATTTCCAGGTAAGGCTGTCAACTTGTCGCAACTGGTATGCCCCTGAACCTCATTTTAGACATATTTCCAGGGGTATTATCGTCATTTTGACTAGTTTTATAGAACCTCATAGATCTAGCTGGCACCGAGAGCTCTAAAGCTGAAACTACTAGTATTTGTAGAAAAGAAGGTGTGACAACCCAAAATTATTTCCGTCATTATAACCCGTTTCCGTTAAATAGAATATTCTATTTTATAAAAGTTCCGTTAATTTAGGGTCGACAAATAATTAAATGTTTTATTTTATTTGTATTTTATGTTAATATTGTCGTAACAAAATAAATAAAACTCGTAAATTTCATTTCCATTTAGTTGGAAAAAGTTTATTTTTATTACGACCATTTAACCGGGTAAAAAGTTTAAACCTCGTTAAACATAAGTATCGGGTAGTCGAATACTGAGTACAACACCCAAGCCTTATATAAAGGAGGGTGGGCATCACATAGAAACCTTTTACCACACTAGACCCACTTTCTCTCTCTACTCTCTCTCCTCAAGTCCGATTTCATCCAAAAACCGCAAGTTTCCGCCTCCAAAACGTAAGTTCTCTTACCCTAACTTGTTCTAGACAGCATTGAGTTGTGTTTTAACCCAAAAATCGATCTTAAAGGCTGAAAAAGGAGGAGTTTACGGCCTAAGAACCTCCTTAGGCCGTAAACCCATAAAAAGATGCCAAAAGTCCCAAATTTCTTCCATTTAAGCTTAGAAACTAGTTGTGGACGTAATCTAGAAGTGTTTGAACCTTGAATGAACAATTTTTAGGGCTTGAAAGAGGGTTTACGATCCAAGCACATGCTTAGACCATAAACACCCTCTAAGCTTGCAAATCAAGCGCAAAAGACTTCCAAACCACATTTAGACTTAAGATATGGCTTAGGGACTTGCTATTTCGGACTTGGAACACCTAAATCTTGTCATATGAAGGGAAAACAAGAGTTTACGGCCCAAGCATATGCTTAGACCGTAAACTCCCTTAAACCATGCCTAATGACCCTTTAAACCCCTAAAAAGCCTTACACCCTCACTAGAACTTGTTAGGAATGAGCCAAGGACCTCAAAATCGAAGATTGGAGAGTGCACAAGAGTTTACTACCATAAACCATGGCGTTTACCGCCGTAAACTCCCAAGGAGAGGTCCTTGGACCGTAAACTCTAAGGGAGTACCCTCCTTTGACCTTAAACACCCCTATAGCCTTGTATATTACCTTAGAATCACTTCTAGAACCACAAAAGGCTTGAAACCACTCACTTACACTCCTCCCATGAGTTTACGGCCGTAAACTCATGGGGGATGAGGTCTCCCAACCGTAAACTCACTTAAGGTGAATTTTAGAAGAGTAAACTCCATGGTGAGGTCTTATACTCTTTCCTTGCAACCCATTAGCCTTCTAGCACTCAACCATAAGACCTTTAATCACATTAGGATGCCTATATGTGGTTAATTAGAGTTTAAATCACTAATTACTTGTAAACATATGTCTTCATATGTTACTAGGGTCATAAAGGTTGTACAAGTCTTTACTTGACACCAAACGCTCATCTGATACTTTCACCCGATCTACTCATTTCAGGTGAGTTCATACCCCTTAATGAACCTTTTTAAATGTTTTTACATGTTTTTTTTGGGGGGGGGGGGGATACAAGTATAAATTCTACAAGTTTTTATTATTAAATCATATGTGATTCAAAAATTATCATTAAAAAGGGATTTTTCCTACACTTTTAGCTGCTTTCCAATAAAACTGTTTTAGGTGATTATCAAATGCATTTTTAAGATTATATTGTTATTAAAATGCTTTTAAAATTGTGTTTAAATTACTTTTCTTTTTTAAAATATATCTACACTGATATATTTATATAAATAAGGCTTGAAGGACTTAGGACCGATAGGTCGCCTTATTTCCTGTTCTTGTTTGATGTGGTCTTAGGGTAGCTGTTATCCGTCTGACTGTCGTTGATTTCTTAGTTATATATCATGTATATTTGTGTTAGATATGAAAGTCTTCATCTCACCCGATACCTTTGTTATTCAAAGGCAGGAAATCATACACTCTAGTTAGCTATAAGAGGTATAGCTAAGACTACTACTCGTTATCTCTACTACTACTATACTCACTATAACGGCTATTATTACAAGTTAATACACGTATAAGAGAACACTCTATGAACTATACAAAAGACTATTATACTATAACACCGAAGAATACACAAATCCAGAGTATAACACACTAACCCCCTATAAGACACTCTACTACGCTTACACCATGTGACCAGGGCTTTCCGGATGGAAGGCAACACTACATGTATAGATCTATACGGGGCAGGCACTATTACATCCCGACTGCTAGCTACAGTTCGAGCCGACTAGGACAGGGGTGGCACTACCTCACTACACTACGCATGACCGGGAAGGTCATCGGGTTCTCTATTATCACTTCAGTCTGGTCACCTGGGGGTTATACCTTTATCCAAATTAAAACACTAAGAATTAAGTCTAATCTAACATCCCGAAGTAAGTAAATATCTAATATTAATGGAAGTTTGCACCACTACTATTGTTAACAGACATAACTTTTCTTCACTTATGCTACTCACATGAGATTTATTACCGTACTTTTACAACTGAAGGTTTTTAATGATAATGCTTACACACAACTCAAAGGATTTAACTTACAAAGTACTTTTCTGGAAAATATAGGATTTTCTAGGAATTTCTACTACTTATAAACATAAATTTCAGTTTTTATTCTATAAGTTTGTAAACACTTTTATACAACAAAGACACTAAATTCTTATGAACTCAGCAGCTTTATGCTGATACTCGTTTTCAAAATAACTTGTATCCTCTGGTTAAAGATAGACAGGTACAGGTGCAGCTTTTGGAGAACACGTTTGTAATTAAACTTTACAGAACACGTTTGTAATTAAATTTACTATATATATGCAATGGTTGTTGTCGCTAGTTTTTACTATTATACAATTGTTATGATACTGTACATGACGTCCTCCACCCCAGAACGTATTCCGCCGTTACCGGTTTTGGGGTGTGACAGATTGGTATCAGAGCATTGTTTATAGTGAATCAAGTATATCAACCTATAAAAGATATATGAACTATAAACACTTCGGGACTAAAACACTCTGACCAAGAATATATACTTATAAATACTAAAACATTTAATCAAGTATATATACACACTCACCACTGCAAAAGGGTCAGTATCATACTAGAACAGAACAAAAGTATTAAGAATGTTGAACAACACAATTAAGCTTAGAGACATATAGTCACATCTGGGTGGATGTAGCTTGATCAACTACATTTTTCCAGGAGTGACTAGCATGTGCCTAAGAGTGATTGTGGTGTTGCAACAAGTCTAAAAACTCACCAACACTACCACAAGAACGTTAGAACAAGAATACTATAGGAGTATTCTGCATTCTACTAACTACGTATGTGATAAACAAAAAGGGTCGTTACTGGTAGGACAATAGTTGCTAAGTGGATACACCACGGTTACATGTGACTAGGGCGTTATAGACTCAGAATCTGTGGCCTTTGCTTCATTTCCTGTTCTTGTTTGATTGGGGATCTGAAGTTAGCGTTGCTTATTCGAAGGACTATCTTGCTTCAGTTACATGTAATTGGTATGCACTACGCAAGTATTGGGTCGACTAATAACGATTCATCTTATAAGTATCCTAGATTAGTACGTCTATTAACCTTTCTTTCCCCATTCTCGCATAGATAGCATGGTTGGTTTCCACCATCCCAACGATCCGTATTATCCAAACCAAGGCAATGGAGGATGGCTCGATGAGGAGTCAGAAGATGATCACCCGATCCTTTTGGATGATCACCATGTTGAAGGCTTCTTGGATAGCTCCAGCTCTGAGCCAGAAGTTAACAACCTACCCCCTGAAGCTCCAAACCCCAACCCCGTCCGACATTTTAGGGTCCCACTCCCATGTGGGCAATAACCTTGAATCGATGGAGCGAGGAGCAGGGTCAGCCTTTACCTTACAATGGAGACCGAAGTTTCTACAACATAAGCGAGGGAGGATCAACAGACCAAGTTCTGCCCATCATGATCGAAAGGATTTCCAAGAACGTCGAGCAAGGTCAAGCAACCATTGGCCGAGTTGTAGAAGTGGATGCCAACTCAAACCTCAACACTGTTCGCATCCGCCATCTTGAAGAAGCTATGGATAGGAAAAGGAGGACCAACGAGGCTCTGCAGCAACAACTAGCTGCATCCCGAGCCAATGTTAGGTAACTCCGAGCACGTCAAAGGGCTCATGAACGATATCTTCAGGAAGTTATGCGTCAACTCGCTGATCTAAGGGTTCTCCCAATGGGTGCCTGTCGCCCGTAGAAGATGTCAAATCATCTCACTCTTTTGTTTAAGGACTAGCCTTTTCTCTTCTATGCTCAGTAGAGCACTTGTCTGTAAACATTCTTAACTATGAAAGTACTCTAATTAGGCCTCTAGACTGCCAACATTTTCCTTTTGGTTTGATGTAAGACCTACTGTTAGGTCACTTTTCCCGAACTTGTATTACATCATTAACACCAGTAATTGGCAGTTAACTACTCTGTTGCTATGACACTCTCTCTGATTTTTGGACTATGTTGATTTAATCCATGAAACACTCTTATCATACTTGCAATAGACTCTTACTATTGCTATCATTTCTATGAACTTTCAGTAAAAGATGCCTCCTTGAAAGCGCCCAACTAGAGGCAGACCAGCAACTCAAACCCCTTCTCCACCACCTCCTCCTCCGCAGTTCGATCCAGTGCTGTTTCAAACAGCTATGACCGCAGCTGTGACGGCAGCCATGGCTCAAATGAACTCTGGTGATGTGAGCGGTGACAACTCTAGATTTGGTGAAGTCCATCAAAGGACGCAGGGATGTACTTATAAGGACTTCATGAACTGCAAACCCACTTTCTTCGATGGGACCGGAGGAATTCTAGCATTGTCTCAGGGGTTCAAAAGAACTGAGGTTGTCTTTGAAATGTGCTCATGCCCCGAGGAAAGCAAAATAAAGTTCGCTACTGCCACCTTCACTAATAGGGCCCTGACATGGTGGAACGGTCATGTCAGTGCACTCTCTTTGGTAACAGCCAATGCCATGGGCTGGGACACACTGAAGGACCTTATGAGAGGGGAGTACTACCCTAGGGGAGAAATTCAGAAACTTGAGGAGGAACTCTGGAACCTCAAGATGAAAGGGACCGACATAACAGATTACACAGCCAGGTTCTGCGACTAGGCAGCTATGTGTCCCAACATGATTCCTTCGGAGAGCACGAAGATTGAATGATACATTTGGGGTTTAATGCCCCCGTATCGAGGAAAAGTTCTAGCCTCATGTCCTATGACCTTTGATAGCGCCAAGGAGTTGGCCCAGAGGTTAATTGATCATCAAGTTCCTTCCACACCAGCAACAACCCCGACAAATACCACCGCACCACCCAAATCTTCCGGCAACAAGAGGAAGCGTGGGGATCAGAAGAAGGGCAAGAAGACTCAATCTTCTTCCAAAAACCAACAGATCGTGGCTGTCCATGCTGCCACCACTCCTGCTACCCCTGCACCAGCAAAAGCCTATGTTAGGAACCTGCCCAAGTGCCCCAAGTGCCCCTTTCATCACAACGGCCCCTGCCGTGAATTGCAATGCACCAACTGCGGCCGGAAGGGCCATACTGTCCGGTTTTGCAGAGCCCAAACCAAAGCTATCTCGCAAGTTCCCAGTTCGGGAGTGACCCAGACCTGTTATGGCTGCGGTGAAGCTGGCCATTTCAAGAAAAACTATCCGAAGGCTGGGAATGCGGGAGGAGCAGGAAGACTACTCGCTATTGGCCACAACGAAGCAGTAGCGAATCCCGCAGTAGTCACGGGTACGTTCCTTCTCAACAACTCTTATGCCTGTGTCTTATTCGATAGTGATGCAGAAAGAAGCTTCATAAACCAAAACTTTAAACACTTACTTAAACAATCCCCACAACCACTAAAAGAAACATTCGTCGTAGAAATGGCTAACGGAAAGACCGAAAGCTCTAACGAAATTTACATAGGTTGTACCCTCACTTTAGATGATCATTCATTCCCAATCGATCTCATACTAGTCTCGATCAAGAGTTTCGATGTCATTGTTGGCATGGACTGGTTGAGTCTTCATCGTGCTGATATTCTATGCTTAGACAAAGCTATCCGCCTAAATCCACCGAATCACGAAACTCTGTTAATCTACGGGGACAAACCCGGTACGAGCCTTCGTATCATCTCAAGTATTCAAGCCCAGAAATACTTGCGTAAGGAATACCGCGCCTTTCTTGCACACGTCTTCGACACAAGCCAGAAAGCGAGAGATCTAAAAGACATCCCTGTTGTGTGCGATTTCCTTGACGTCTTTCCAGAGGACCTTCCAGGTTTACCTCCTAAACGTCAGGTTGAGTTTAGAATCGACCTAGTCCTAGGAGCTACCCCCGTAGCTAAGTCGCCCTATCGTTTAGCGCCTGCCGAGATGCAAGAACTATCCGGTCAACTTAATGAGCTGCTCAGCAAGGGCTTTATAAGACCGAGCTTCTCAACCTGGAGAGCTCCGGTCTTGTTCGTGAAGAAGAAGGAATGATCATTCCGTATGTGCATCGATTATAGGGAACTCAATAAACTCACGGTCAAAAATCGCTACCCTCTTTCCCGTATCGACGACCTATTCGACCAACTACAAGGGGCGAGTCACTTCTCCAAGATTGATCTTAGGTCCGGGTATTACCAGTTACGAGTGCTTGAGGAGGATGTTCCGAAGACAGCCTTCTGAACTCGTTACGGGCACTACGAGTTCGTAGTGATGCCCTTTGGACTGACTAACGCACCCGCAGTGTTCATGGACTTGATGAATAGGGTGTGTCGTCTGTACTTAGATCGGTTCGTCATCGTCTTTATTGATGATATACTTGTCTACTCTCGGAGCGAGGAAGAACACAGGAACCATCTACGACGAGTCTTGGAAACCCTGCGATCGGAGAAGTTATACGCGAAGTTCTCTAAGTGCGAATGTTGGATCCGAAGAGTTGAATTCTTAGGACACGTGGTTAGTAAAGAAGGAATCCACGTGGATCCATCCAAGATTAAAGCCATTGAGAACAGGTTAGCACCGAAGACGCCTACAGGAATTTGTCAATTTCTAGGCCTCGCTGGCTACTACTGCAGATTCATTCATAACTTCTCTCGAATTGTGAAACCTCTCACCGTGTTGACACAGAAAGGCATAACATTCGACTGGGGAGAGAAGCAGGAGAAGGCATTCCAGACCCTAAAGCGAGCTCTATGCACCGCACCAATTATCCCTTCCCAAGGGACAGAAGATTTTGTAGTATATTGCGATGCATTGAACCAAGGGCTCGGTTGTGTCTTGATGCAACGAGGTAAGGTCATCGCCTATGCCTGAAGACAGCTGAAGACACATGAGGTTGACTACACCACCCACGACCTCGAGTTAGGGGCGGTTGTATTCGCTCTACAGATCTGGAGACATTACTTGTGTGGAACGAAGAGCATAATATACACTGATCATAAAAGCCTCCAGCACATACTGAACCAGAAAGAGCTCAACATGAGACAACGACGATGGGTCGAACTACTCAACGATTACGACTGCGAAATTCGTTATCACCCGGGGAAAATCAATGTAGTAGCATACGCCCTAAGTAGAAAAGAGTATTCCGATCGAAGAGTCAAGTCATTAACAATGACTATCCATTCACACCTATCCGCACAGATTAAGAAGGCTCAGCTCGAAGTCTTAAAGCCTGAGAATGTGGTGGGAGAATCCCTGCGTGGAATGGATAAGAACTTGGAGGTCAAGGGTGACGGAGCCTATTATCTTATGGACCGAATCTGGACTCCGCGCCACGATGGTTTCATAGAGTTGGTCATGAAGGAAGCACACAACACTCGATACTCCGTTCACCCAGGTTCAGATAAGATGTATCTAGATCTCAGAAAGCTATACTGGTGGCCTAACATGAAAGCAGAGATTGTTACCTTCGTGAGTAAGTGCCTTACTTGCGCAAAGGTCAAGGTCGAATACCAGAAGCCATCAGGTCTTCTCCAACAACCGGAGATACCGGAGTGGACGTGGGAGCGGATCACCATGGATTTCATAACCAAGCTACCCAAGACAACGGGTGGGTTGGATACCATTTGGGTCATCGTCGACAGATTGACCAAGTCCGCGCACTTCCTACCCATCAAAGAAACAGACAATATGGAGAAACTCCCAAGAACATACATTAAGGAGATAGTACGACTACATGGTGTCCCTGTATCTATTATCTCTGATAGAGATAGTAGGTTTACTTCGAGATTTTGGCAATCACTACAAAAAGCATTAGGGACGAGGCTAGACATGAGTACAGTCTACCATCCGCAGACTGACGGACAAAGTGAGAGGACGATCCAAACCTTATAGGATATGTTGCGAGCCTGTGTGATTGAATTTGGTAAGGCGTGGGATACACACTTACCCCTGGTGGAGTTTTCCTACAACAATAGTTATCATACGAGCATCAAGGCAGCTCCATTTGAAGCCCTCTACGGCCGGAAGTGCAGATCCCCTATGTACTGGGCTGAAGTGGGTGACACTCAGTTAGCTAAAGGACGAGTTCCTGACAGCGCTCTCACAGGTCTGGAGATTATCAGAGAAACGACCGAAAAGATTGTACAGATTCGCGAACGATTAAAAGCTGCTAGGGATCGACAGAAAAGCTACGCAGATAAACGAAGAAAACCTTTGGAATTCCAGGTGGGAGACCATGTCCTTTTGAAAGTCTCACCCTGGAAGGGCACGATACGCTTTGGAAAGCGTGGAAAGCTAATCCCAAGGTACATAGGGCCTTTTGAGATACTCGCTAGAATTGGCCCCGTAGCTTACAAACTCAATCTACCCCACGAGCTAAGTAACGTACATCCTACCTTCCATGTCTCAAACTTGAAGAAATGCCTGTCCGACGAGACTCTCGTTATCCCACTCGACGAGATCGAAGTCAACGAGAACCTCAACTTCATGGAAGAGCCTGCAGAGATTATGGACCGAGAAGTAAA
The DNA here is from genome assembly GCF_002870075.4 of Lactuca sativa. Lineage (NCBI taxonomy): Eukaryota > Viridiplantae > Streptophyta > Magnoliopsida > Asterales > Asteraceae > Lactuca > Lactuca sativa. The sequence goes on along the minus strand of NC_056626.2, from coordinate 51,221,850 downwards.
ACGAACGAAACAAAGTCGCATCCCAATTCTGAAGGTTCAATGGAACGCCAAATGAGGATCGGAGTTCACTTGGGAGCGCGAGGATCAAATGAAATTCAAATATCCCCATCTCTTTGCTTAGTAGTACTGTAATAATTTAACTGTTTGAATTCTAAATTTTGGGACGAAATTCCCTTAATGGGGGGATGATGTGACAACCCAAAATTGTTTCCGTCATTATAACCCGTTTCCGTTAAATAGAATATTCTATTTTATAAAAGTTTCGTTAATTTAGGGTCGAAAAATAAATAAATGTTTTATTTTATTTGTATTTTATGTTAATATTGTCATAACAAAATAAATAAAACTCGTAAATTTCATTTCCATTTAGTTGGAAAAAGTTTATTTTTATTACGACCATTTAACCGGGTAAAAAGTTTAAACCTCGTTAAATATAAGTATCAGGTAGTCGAATATCGGGTACAACACCCAAGCATTATATAAAGGAGGGTGGGCATCACATAGAAAGCTTTTACCACACTAGACCCACTTTCTCTCTCTACTCTCTCTCCTCAAGTCCGATTTCATCCAAAAACCGCAAGTTTCCGCCTCCAAAACGTAAGTTCTCTTACCCTAACTTGTTCTAGACAGCATTGAGTTGTGTTTTAACCCAAAAATCGATCTTAAAGGCTGAAAAGGAGGAGTTTACGGCCTAAGAACCTCCTTAGGCCGTAAACCCATAAAAAGATGCCAAAAGTCCCAAATTTCTTCCATTTAAGCTTAGAAACTAGTTGTGGACATAATCTAGAAGTGTTTGAACCTTGAATGAACAATTTTTAGGGCTTGAAAGAGGGTTTACGGTCCAAGCACATGCTTAGACCGTAAACACCCTCTAATCTTGCAAATCAAGCGCAAAACACTTCCAAACCACATTTAGACTTAAGATATGGCTTAGGGACTTGCTATTTCGGACTTGGAACACCTAAATCTTGTCACATGAAGGGAAAACAAGAGTTTACGGCCCAAGCATATGCTTAGACCGTAAACTCCCTTAAACCATGCCTAATGACCCTTTAAACCCCTAAAAAGCCTTACACCCTCACTAGAACTTGTTAGGAATGAGCCATGGACCTCAAAATCGAAGATTGGAGAGTGCACAAGAGTTTACTACCATAAACCATGGCATTTACGGCCGTAAACTCCCAAGGAGTGGTCCTTGGACCTTAAACTCCAAGTGAGTACCCTCCTTTGACCTTAAACACCTGTATTGCCTTGTATATTACCTTACAATCACTTCTAGAACCACAAAAGGCTTGAAACCACTCACTTACACTCCTCCCATGAGTTTACGGTTGTAAACTCATGGGGGATGAGGTCTCCCAACCGTAAACTCACTTAAGCTGAGTTTTAGAAGAGTAAACTCCATGGTGAGGTCTTATACTCTTTCCTTGCAACCCATTAGCCTTCTAGCACTCAACCATAAGACCTTTAATCACATTAGGATGCCTACATGTGGTTAATTAGAGTTTAAATCACTAATTACTTGTAAACATATGTCTTCATATGTTACTAGGGTCATAAAGGGTGTACAAGTCTTTACTTGACACCAAACGCTCATCCGACACTTTCACACGATCTACTCATTTTAGGTGAGTTCATACCCCTTAATGAACCTTTTTAAATGTTTTTACATGTTTTAGGGGGGGGGAGAGGGATACAAGTATAAATTCTACAAGTTTTTATTATTAAATCATATGTGATTCACAAATTATCATTAAAAAGGGATTTTTCCTACACTTTTAGCAGCTTTCAAATAAAACTATTTTAGTTGATTATCAAATGCATTTTTAAGATTAAATTGTTATTAAACTGCTTTTAAAACTGTGTTTAAATTACTTTTATTTTTAAAATATATCTACATTGATATATTTATATAAGTAGGGCTTGAAGGACTTAGGACCGATAGGTCGCCTTATTTCTTGTTCTTGTTTGATGTGGTCTTAGGGTAGTTGTTATCTGTCCGACTGTCGTTGATTTCTTAGTTATATATCATGTATATTTGTGTTAGATATGAAAGTCTTCATCTCACTCAATACCTTTGTTTTTCAAAGGCAGGAAATCATACACTCTAGTTAGCTATAATAGGTATAACTAAGACTACTACTCGTTATCTCTACTACTACTATACTCACTATAACGACTATTATTACAAGTTAATACACGTATAAGAGAACACTCTTTGAACTATACAACAGACTATTATACGATAACACCGAAGAATACACGAATCCAGAGTATAGCACACTAACCCCCTATAAGACACTCTACTGCGCTTACACCATGTGACCAGGGCTTTCCCGACGGAAGGCAACACTACATGTATAGATCTATAAGGGGCAGACACTATTACATCCCAACTACTAGCTACAGTTCGAGCCGACTAGGCCAGGGGTGGCACTACCTCACTACACTACGCATGACCGGGAAGGTCATCAGGTTCTCTATTATCACTTCAGTCTGGTCACCTGGGGGGTTACACCTTTATCCAAATTAAAACACTAAGACTTAAGTCTATGCTAACATCCCGAAGTAAGTAAATATCTAATACTAATGGAAGTTTGCACCACTACTATTGTTCACAGGCATAACTTTTCTTCACCTATGCTACTCACATGAGATTTATTACCGTACTTTTACAAATGAAGGTTTTCAATGATAATGCTTACACATAACTCAAAGGATTTAACTTACAAAGTACTTTTCTAGAAAATATAGGATTTTCTAGGGATTTCTACTACTTATAAACATAAATTTCAGTTTTTATTCTATAAGTTTTGTAAACACTTTTATACAACAAAGATACTAAATTCTTATGAACTCACCAGTTTTATGCTGATATTCGTTTTCAAAATAACTTGTATCCTCAGGTCAAAGATAGACAGGTACAGGTGCAACTTTTGGAGAAGATGGAGCACATACAAGACCCATCTTTCATTTTGTTATACTTTTGGTGTTTATTAAACTTTACACAACACGTTTGTAATTAAATTTACTATATATATGCAATGGTTGTTGTCGCTTGTTTTTACTATTATGCAATTGTTATGATATTGTACATGACGTCCTCCACCCCAGTTTGTATTCCACCGTTACCGGTTTTGGGGTGTGACAGAAGGGGCCTACATAAATAAAAGGCTGCTAATTCTTGGAACTGTAAGTCTTCAATCATTCTGATTATTTTATCAGTATAGTCTCCAAGGGTAAAAAAGGAAACAAGATTTGTGATAAATAATAAATTGTCAAAGGTTATATCAAAACTATTAGATGGGATGGCTACTCATATACCATACAGAGACTCAAAATTTACAAGACTTCTTGTGTCTTCTGTAAGTGGTCATGGAAGTGTATCTGTAAGTCTTTTATGCAACTTCCATATTTATTATTTAATGCCCATATATATTTTATTTATTTATTTATTTATTATTTCAGCTTATTTGCACTGTTACTCCCTTTTCAAGCAATTCAGAGGAGACACACAACACATTAAAATTTGCACATTATGAAAAACACATTGAAATTCAAGTAGCACAAAATAAGGTTATGAGCATTTGAATTATTTTCATTGGAGAGTTAAATGTGTAATCAAGAGTTTTGAAAGTAAAACATTATATTTTCAGATCAATGATGAAAACTCCCTTATCAATGCATATCAAAATCAAATTCGATCTTTAAAAGAGGAGTTACATCAGTTGGAGCAAGAAGGAGAAGCTAAAGATGCTTTATTAAGCCAAAAACAAATTCTCACAAGACTGATCCTAGTCTCAACCAAATATCCACATCAGACTGATCTAGGAAGCAGATATTCCTTTAAGGAAGAGAAGGTAAAATTACAACTTCGTCCCTGCCTTTTTTTATGTTTTTTTGTCTGTAAAATGAAGTTCTGTGTCTTGATTAATGATATAAAGTTAATATTGCAATATAGTAATTATAAATTTAAGAGTAAGGGCAAAATAGTCATTTTACATTGGGTTGAGTCTTACAAAACTTCATTTTAACTACTTTCATTCGCATATTGAAAAATCTAATTTTGCACATTTTATTTAATGTCCACAAAGAGTAACAAAGCTTCATAATTACCAAGTTTGAAGTATCGAACGAAGATATGATACTTTTCATACTCATTGTTTATTAGCCATTAATAAAAATGCAATACAAGTTCCTAAAGAAATAAATTATACAAGAGAGGCCAAATATTGGAGCAATTCGACTGCTAATGATTCTTAACAAATAAAGGTTTACTTTCTATTTGATTAGTTGGGTTGGGCCCGGGCATTGCGATGTATGGGCTAATAAATTTAAGATATTATAGCCTAAATATTAATATAAGTTTTTTTTAGAACATAAGTAATTTATTTGTATGGAGGGTATGGGTGGGGAGTTTCCTTCACTTTTTATACAAATGTTATCTATATATATATATATATATATATATATATATATATATATATATATATATATATATATATATATATATCATAAGTTTTAGTTTTACAACTTTTACTTGGATTGTTATTTGTGGTGTTAAAGTTCTGTTGATTTTGTGGTAAGTTGCTTGGGACTCCACTGGACAAACGATCTTCCTGGTGCAATGATATAGGTAATGATACTTATGTGAAAACACGATTATGCCATTTTCAATAGCAGCCTACGGGAACTAATGTACTGATAATTGGCTACTTGCTCTATATGTGTGACAGAGTAGGTTGGCACTGAAACATGATGACTTGTTTTTAGCAGCTATTTTTGGTGGAGAAACACTAAAGTTTGTTTTATTTTTATTTTTTTCTTGCAAAATGATAGTTTTCTTCTGCTTGTGATGAGTTCTTTTTAAATGTAGAGAGATGAGAATTGCATGCACTATAGCACACATGGAGCATGAAGGTGGTGTGAGTCCAAGAATATCACCATTAGCACAAGTATAATATTTTTCATATCTATTTACTGAATTGCCCTTATCTATTTCCATCTATTCATTTGATAGATATCTATTTAAAAGGACAAGAAAGTAAAAAATGTTTCTTTCTTATAACACATGTGCACCCAAGACCCGCATCTTTATATGACACAACAGAAAATGAAAAATAAAAAATATGTACCCTTAAAAATAGATAGATAGATAGATACCTCTTCTTATCTGAGTATGTGGAATATCAGCGTAATTTATAGCATAAACTGCTTCTCTGTCAACCTTTGAGGCTGCAGCAGCTGGAACATATTTCGTACTAGAAGCTACACAAACAGGAGAACCTAGGCTTTAGTAAGTAGGAAGAGCTAAAATTAATTAGAGATTGTTGAAATGATTCTGTGTTCCTATATCCTTTCTTTTTATTTCATCTTGCATGGAGAAAACTCGATTATCAATGAAAAGGTATAATATTTTGAAGTATTTGATTATTATTTCGACTGTCTTTTATTCTCATTTCTATTTTATTCTCATTTCTATGTTAGGCATGACTTCTAGAGAAATAGAGAAGGTTGTAGGTGATCCTCAACTTCCTGTTTTGCATCGTCCTCTTGTTGAAACAAGTGTAGAAGTACTAAGACCTGAACAAGTATGTCTTTGAGCTCATTAAAAATAATGAACATCCATTTTCCAAAATATCATAATAGTAACATTGTACTTTTTTAAGGTTGTTGTGAAGAATAAAGAAACCCTAAATCAGCTAAAAGAACTCAATGTTGAACAAGAAAGAGATGTGGAGCATGTTTGCTAAAGAGTTGAACTTTATAGACATTGAGTTCATTCACCTCCCATGGAAGTTTACACAAGACGAAACCATGAAAAAAGCAGCTATAATCGACAAATCGGAGGAGAAAACCCAACTAAGTGCAAGCATATACATGAGGAGAAAACCCAACTAAGAGCATCGGTTTTCTTGAAATGTTACCTTGTGTTCAACTTGAGAAGCTTCAGAAGTTAAGAAACCCTTGAATGTATTCAATTTATCATCGATTTCATGGATACCAGGAGCTTCTTCCCCTTGTGTCGACTTTCTTTTGCTCTTGCTCTTCTGTTACTTGGATCTTTGGCCAACCGGGGAAGTTGACTTTGCCTGAATCATTTCAGCAGGAACACCAAGCTCAAGTGACATCTCCAATACCTTAATCGGACCTAAGGCACGTAAAATTGAACAGTCTCCAACGATGGTAGGAGGGCCAAAGCTCGTAGGTGAGGCGAAGTCAGCCGGAAGAGAAGTAACCTAACATTGCAGAGAAGACGTTGTCTGCAAGGTGACTCGACGATAGATTGTAGAGAGTGCATTGAGTGATGACCAGTGAGTGTTTTGATCTTTATTTGAATAGCCCTAGACATTTTAGCAGATACCTCTATTTTTGAAACAAGCATGCGTCTCATTAAAATTAAAAAGGCGACGGTTATAGAGGACGCACGTTTAATATAAAGCGTCCTCCGTGTTTTTGATTTTTTTTTCTTTTAGACACTAATTTAAGGGCACGCAATAATGCATGACCTAAATGCTTAAATTTTTTGAAGAAAGGACACCATTTTAAGGTCACTCTCTTTTGCGTAACATAAATCACTGAGTGTCGTGGATTGCGCGCCGTAAAAGGGTCTTTTCTAGTTGTGGAGTTTTAAAGCGGACTTTGAAAAAGAATATGATTCTATCAAATGTGATTTTTTCGGATGTTGTTTTTGAAAAAAAAAGGTTTCAGTACTACATGGAGGGGTTTGATTCAGGGTTGGTTACACTCTTCTCATATGGATGAATTTCAGTTTTATAGAGGATTACGTTAAGGAGACCCTTTATCACCTTTCATATTTCTTTAAGTCATGGAAATCTTGCATTTAGAGTTTTTAAAAGCCACACATGATAAAGTGTTCACAGGGCTTGTTGTGAGTAATGGCAATTTTTTGAATATTTTTCACTTATTTTATACAGATGATGTTTTTAACGCCTGTAGATCAGAGCTAGTCAATTTAGAGACGATAAGCGTTAAAAATGATTTTTTGATAGAATATGTTTTAGAATGAATAATCTTAACTAAGTTGTAGTGGTCGTGACAAGGATTCCAGATATATAAAGAATGCCGAAATCCGAGTTATAACGAAAAAGTTATGACCTGTCGAAGTTTCACGAAAGAACCGGCACGACACATCGCGACTTAAAAGTGAATTTACGATGAAGTGATTTTTAGCCGAAACAATCTAAACGAGAATCGAAGGTCTCGTTGATAGGAGTGTAACAGTAAAAAGATAGACGAAAACGGACGTCGGATGAAGAAGTTATGATTTAGTAGCGGACTTTTCTTGTCCTGGCCTACTAAAAATAATATAATAAAAAAATTATAAAAATAAATTCAAAATTAGCCAATGAAGTCTAAATGAAAGTTGTAGAGCATAATCTCTCTTACGTGTCGATATAAATAACGTCGAAAACGGAGCTCATATACGAAAGTTATGAATTTCTGAAGTTTGGGGCGCGAACCCAAAAGATGTGTCAGAGACCACGATGGGAAATTAGTGTTCACGACATGAACTAAATTCTGGAGCCTTCTTGAGCCCGACAGAGCAAGTGGACTGATGACGAATGCAATGACCTATGCCTGACCAAGCCCACGACGTGAAATAAGGGTTCACGACGTGAAAACTGAATTTTCAGCCCTATAAAAAGAAACCGAAGGCAGTCGGGTTTGGTTGCTAATTCCTTCACTCTCTCACTTCCGATACCCTCTCTAGCTGTCTTAAAGTACCCCCGAAGCCCCGATATCTTCCCGAGACCCGCAGTGAGTTCGAAGCCTCGAAGATCCCGAGAAGAAAAGAGTTTTCTAGCCGAAGCTCTGCCCTCGGGAAGTCGGTGTGTAAAGATATCTCGGTTTCATTGAAGCATACTGCTTGAAGAGCCGTAGTGCTGTCTGATAATCGTCTTATCAAGTGAGTGTATAGTCTCTTTCATAAACACGATTTTAATACAAGTATTGTTTGAATGTATTAAGTAAATGTTTTGTGCGAGTGTGTAGTTACTTTCTTCTAACACATAAATATGTATGTGTATTTTGTATATACAAATATGTTGGGTAGTACATGGAATGGATGTCTTATATAGTTTTTAAATGAGTTAAACTGTATATGTATTTTGTATCTACAAATATGTTAGGTAGTACATGGGTTGATGAGATAGTTGGTGTGTGATAAAAGATGAGTTGGATAATGAGACAAAATGGCGAAGAGGATAAACTTGTTATTAAATCTAGGAGTATGGATTAAGACATTTAATTGTCCATAGTCCGGGAGTATGGATTGGGCACAGTTTTAGATCTGGGAATATGGATCAGATTAAGAGGTTAGTTTCAGATCCGGGAGTATGGATCAGATCAGGGGGTTAGTTTTGTTGGATAAGGTGTCTAAGTCCATAACTATATTTGGTATGTACTTGACCCGACCTGACATGGTGCATTTGGGTTGCATGGCATCAAGCATTTGGATTAACTAAAATGATAGAATTAACACTTATGGTTTATTAATATATTATAAGTTCTAATGTATTAATAATATTATTTAATTAGTATTGATCAAGAATTAATTTAGAATTAATTAAGTGATCAAAAGATGACTAATTAAATATATGGGTTGATTATGTAAATCATCCATAACTTGTATAGTGGGCTAAATGCTCCATGGATTATCAAGTTGGGCTAAGGTTCATAGGATGCTCTGTGGGAGTTACAAACCCATGGGTCATGGAAATGAAGAGTCATGATAAATTGGGGTTTACATGGTGTAACCCTAATGCACAACACTATATAAAGGATATGAAGCTCACCAAAACCGGTCACTAGAAGCAAGAGTGAGGGCAAGCTGATTACAAGTGTTATACAATTCTCTCAAAGTCATTCCAAAAGCATTTGATGTTGTGTGAGACATTTGAGGCATCACAAGGTTTTCAAAGAATCAAATCAACTACAAGGTATGTAATTCTAGCTATCTTTTATGTTTAAAAGTTACCATGTATGCTAGATAGGATTATGAACCTTGGAAATCGAATTTTGCATGTATCTTATTCAAACATAGATCCAAGGTTTCTAGGGTTGCATGTACACTTAGGAAGTGTTAGAATGCTCAAAACCCTTCAGTGGTATCAGAGCCTAGGCTTGTTTATTTGATACTTGATGCAAACTAGTTTTTTCAAAAGCCAAAAACGGTCCAGACAATAAAACTCGACAAGTTCTGGACAAAAAACTCGCCGAGTTTATGTGTTATTGCTTGAACTCGACGAGTTCCTTGATGAACTCGACGAGTTTGTCATCCAGTGAGTAGTGTTTGGAGCCTAGCTGCTGGAAATGGACTAGAAACATTACCCTAAACTGTTTTGGTGTTGTAAAACTTGTTTTAGATGGTGTAATGGTTATGCTAATCCATTTTCAATGGCTATTATCAAAATTTCAAGTTTTATATAGTTTATTTATGATTCTTGAAATTGTTGATATGAATGTTCATGTTCTTATGAGTTTAGGAGATCATAGGAATTACTTGTTTAATGCTTAATTCATGATCTTTATGTGTTTTAATGGAGTCCATAACTTGTCCTCAAGTTATGGATAACCAAAAGTCACTTTGTATTAAATTCATTAAAAGAACACATAAGTTACAAAAATGAAGAGTCTTCATTTTAATAACTCATAAGTTATGAATTGAATAGTTTTGTAAAGTTACAAAACTTGCCCTCAAGTTTTGGAACATGTAAGACCTCATTCACAAAGTCGGCCATGAAGCCGTTTTACCGTTAGTAGGCCTCATTCACGAAGCCGGTCTATAAGGGGGGTATAAGGTTGTTGCCTATAAAATGGCAGCTTAATGGGTGTCCACTCTCACCCACCACTTCCTTGATCGCTGGAGCGTCGTTAGCCGAACGGGTAGGACATGGACTTATAAAATTCTCATTAAAATTATAATGATTTTGATAAAGTAACTAAATGTTTTATTAAATTCCCAATCTTAGTTACTTTAGGAAAATGTGAATAAGGTGCTAATCCATGAAATTACACTTTACACTTTGTTTAAGTCGTTAGTGGAGTGTGTGTGGTTAACCGGCACACTAACTTGGACTTAACAAGGTAGGTAAAGGGTGACTTAAGGTTTATTATAGGTCGGTGGAGCACGTGTGGTTAACCGGCACATCGATTGAGTGATAAACATTAAGGGTACCAAGTGATTTGCATGGTTACTTCACACCTTGTTTTGTGGTCCTCGACATCCCAATCACAAAAATTGGAGGTCACACTCGAGATTGAAACATGCCTTTGAAAAGTTCATTGAATCTCAAAAGAATCTAGGAATTTCTAAGAACCAATTAAAAACTTAATATTTTATATTTTCTTTTCATGGTGGAAATTGGTGAATCGTCATTCACCTATGTTTCAAATATGTTATAGCTTAGATTACAACATCCCTCTTCTAAGTTATAATATATATTGATTGGGTCCTAGCCTTAATATTACATTTGGGTGTTTTATTAAGGACTATCTTTATATCTAAACTAAACTTGTCTTTTCTTCTTTTCAGATGTCTTCCAACAATGCTGTTTCTGGCTCAAACCCTACTGGCTCCTTTTCCCTCATGAATCTATGTGGGAGGGTCATATTTTCGATGGTTCCAACTTCATGGAATGGTTCCGGAACATCAGGATGGTGACTCGCTACGAGGAGAAGGAATATGTTCTCGATAAGGAGCTAAAGGAGATCGATGAGTCCACTGCTACTCCCCAGGAGATCGCTGACTTCCAGACTCATGAAAGAGATGCCACCAAAGTGGCATGCATCATGATGGACACCATGAAAGTTGAACTCCAAAAGTCCTATAAGGACTACTACCCTTTTGAGATGCACCAAGATTTGATGGAAATATACCATCAAAGTGCTTGTCAAGAGAGGTATGAAATCATTTCCTCCATGATAACAAATCGCATAAAGGATGGTGAACCCATCACAGGCCACATATAGAAAATGAATAGGTATGTGGACCTTTTGCTGAAGCTTAATGTGAACTACCCTGAGGAGCTTGAAATAGATATCATTTTGCACCCCTTACCCTCGTGTTATGATCAATTCCGCATGACATACCGCATGAATAAGGAAGAACTCACACTCAGAAAACTTCAAGGACTCTTGAAGACCGTCGAAAGTGGTCTTAAGGGTAAGTCGGTTGTTACCACTCCTCCTCCTACTCCAAACTCCGCCCCTGTCCTAGCAATTGGGAAAAGTAAAGGGAAGGAGAGGAAGAACCCTTAGAAGGGTTACAAGGGTAAGACCCTTGATGGCTCCTCCTCAAGTGGAACCAAGAAAGGTTTCGTCACTCCTTCTTCTAACCCAAAAGAGGCTAAATGATTCTATTGCCATGAAAAGTCGCACTAGAAGCGGAACTGCCCAAAGTACCAACAAGATGTGAAGGATGGGAAACTTAAACCCAACCATGCAGGTATTTACACTATATTATCTAATAACTCACCCTATTCTAACTCTTGGGTCCTTGATACCAGTTGTGGTATTTATATATGTTCTGATTTGTAGGGACTAAGAAGAAGTGATAATATGGAGGATGGAAAGATAAACTTGATCATGGGGAATAGGAAAGCTTCACCTATCACCAAGATTGGAGTTTATTCTTTGTTGCTAAGTAGTGGGTTTAGATTAGAATAAATGTTGTTATTCGCCAAAAATGGCAAGAAATATTATTTCCTTTCATGCTTTGTACAAACAAGGGTTTAGCTTTTCTTTTGATAATGAAATTGGTGCAATAAATGCTTTCTTTAATAATGTTCTTTATTTTAAAGCATTACCTTGTGATGGTGAGTATGAAGCTGTGTCTGTTGTAGATAACTTATGAAATAATTTGTTGTGTATTGATTCTGTTGATAATAATAGCTTGGATAAACCATCATTATGGCACTATCATCTTGGACATGTGAGCACAAAATGCACAGGCCAACTCCAAAAGGATGGAGTCTTGGAGTCATTTGACCTAAAGTCAGATGATAGTTGTGAATGGAAAATGAAAAAGTCACCCTTCAATGGTTCTTGTGACAGGGGTGAAGGTTTGTTGGATCTTGTACACACGGATGTGTGTGGACCCTTGAAAACTGCCACAAGGGATGCTAATCGTTGTTATTTTACTTTTACTGATGATTATAGTAGATATGGTTATGTCTACTTAATCAAGCATAAGTCAGAGACTCGAGAGGTTTAAAGAGTTTAAACAGGAAGTCGAGAATCAATTGGGCAGGAACATTAAGATGCTTCGATCCGATCAAGGTGGTGAGTATCTTAGTACATAGTTCCTCGACTATCTTAAAGAATGTGAGATTGTCTCACAATTGATACCTCCCAGGACACCATAGTTGAATGGTGTGGCTGAGAGGCGTAATCAAACCTTGTTGGATATGGTTCGTTCCATGATGAATCGAGCTTTTCTACCAATCTCATTTTGGGGGTATGCCTTTGAGACTGCCGCCCATATCCTTAACCTAGTCCATAAAAAGAAGGTTGCCAAAACACCTCACGACATGTGGACTGGAAAAGTAACCAGTCTAGACCACATCAAGATTTGGGGTTGTGAGGATTTCGTGAGACACAAAAATAACGATAAGCTCGAACCTCAGAGTGAGAGGTGTATTTTCATCGGCTACCCACATAAATCCTTTGGTTACCTCTTCTACAGAACCAATGAGAATGTGGTCTTTGTAGCAAGGAGGGGTGTCTTGAGAGAGAGAGAGAGAGAGAGAGAGAGAGTTCATAAGCCAAGGAAACAGTGGGAGGCAAATTGACCTTGAAGAAATTCAAGAGTCAAGCGGTGAAGGAAATTCAAACCCTAGCACTCAACCTGAGGAGGAAACTCCTGTTGAGCCAATTGACGAGTCTGTACCTCTGCGGCGTTCCAAAAGGGTAAGGAATGCACCTAAGCATTACTATTGTTTCCATATTACTACAGAAAGTGATACACTTATCGTTGATGAGACACTGGTAGGTCTGGATGAACCTAACAGCTATGCAAAAGCCATGACAGACCCTGAGTCTGCAAAATGGAAAAAGGCGTTGGACAGCAAGATACAGTCCATGTATGACAATCAAGTTTGGAACTTGGTTGACAACGTACTAGGTCGTAAGACAGTTGGGTGCAAATGGATCTTCAAGAAGAAGAACGGCATGGATGGTAATGTACACACTTACAAGGCACGACTGGTTACAAAGGGCTTTTCGCAAACTCCGGGAGTTAATTATGATGAGACATTTTCACCAGTAGCCAAGATTAAGTCTATTAGGGTTATGTTAGCCATTGCTGCATTTCATGACTATGAAATATGGCAAATGGATGTCAAAACAGCTTTTCTTAATGGAAAGTTTGCTGAGGATGTTTACATGAGTCATCTAGAGGGTTTTGTCAATAAAGAGTACCCTAATATAGTGTGTAAGATTGAGAAATCCATCTATGGATTGAAACAAGCACCTCACAGATGGAATCTTTGCTTCGATGAGAAAGTCAAAGAGTTTGGCTTTTCAAGGATTGAAGATGAATCTTGTGTATATGTCAAGGCTAGTGGGAGCATAGTTAGCTTTTTGGTACTGTATGTGGATGATATACTACTCATAGGAAATGACATCCCAACTCTGTAGGAAGTTAAATCTTGGCTTGGGAAGTGTTTCTCTATGAAGGACCCAGGAAAAGCTGCCTATATTCTAGGGATAAGGATATTGAGAGACCGGAGTAAAAGACTAATTGGACTTAGTCAAAGTACCTACTTGGATAAGGTGCTGAAGAGGTTCAGCATGTAGGATTCCATTAAAGGAGAGTTACCTAATGCTAAATTGAGTAAGACTCAGAGCCCGAGTACCGTGGCTGAGATAGCAGAAACGAGTCGAGTACCTTATGCTTCCGTTGTAAGCTCGATCATGTATGTTATGACTTGTACTCGTACTGATGTGGCCTTTTCCTTGAGCATGGTCAACAGATATCAGGGGAACCCTGGCAAGGCTCACTGGACTAAGGTAAAGAATATTTTCAAGTACCTGCGAAGGACTAAGGACTGGGTCCTTACCCTTGGTGGGAGTGATGACTTGAGAGTTGTAGGGTATAGTGATGCTAGTTTCCAGATTGATAGGGATAATTTCCGCTCTCAGTCAGGCTGGGTCTTTACCTTTAACGGAGGAGCAATTACTTGGAAGAGTTCCAAGCACGAGACAGTGGGTGATTCAACTTGCGAATCAGAGTATATAGCAGCGAGCGAGGAATCAAAGGAGGCTATATGGCTGAAGAACTTCATTGGAGACCTTGGAGTTGTACCAGCTATAAATGAGTCTACGGAAATTTTTTGTGATAGTGAAAGTGCAGTTGCCTTAGCTAAGGAACCAAGGGATCACGAGAGCTCCAGACACATCGACAGAAAATATCATTTCATCAGACATCGGATAAAAGAAGGACTCCTCGTGGCAAAGAGGGTATCATCGGATGAGAACCCAGCAGATCCCCTCACGACGGGACTGACTCAGGTTAAACATCTCCAGCATGCTCGAAGCATATGGCTGAAAGATGATATTAATTTTGGTAGTTTGATAATTTTGAAATTTGTAAAGTGTAATTAACATTTGACGATGAATAAAAGTTGTGTTTATTTATGAGTAAAGTGTTGTTATCTTTTTTCAATCGTTTACTATATTTCTTTTGCATGTTTTGACTTCCAGAATAGTTATGTTTTGTATAAATATTATTCAAATTCTCCACAGTCGGTCATATGTTGGAAGTAGGTATGAATCAAGACTGTCATGAGTTGGTTGCATAGGTCTAAGTTGTGGGACAGGGCTAAAACACTCATGAGTGCTCATAAGTTCTGAGCATTGGATTCAACCGACTCTCACTAGTATCACTTCATGGAATTTGTCTCGAGTGATGGCGAGACGATAATATCATATAAGTCTTCAAACCTAGAGATATGACTTTTTGCCTATGAGTTGGTTATGTATTGATCATACGAAAACGCATTGGTAACTCGATGTTATAAAACGTACTTTTGTGTGTGATTTAACAAGTAGTAGAACAAGCATATGAGTCGAAGTTTATCTGTTCCTTCTTGCATTAGAAGTGATATCTGGGCCCCTCGATGATATTGTTTTGACCTGCGTACCGGGCCCGGTTAGAACTAAATTGATGTGTTTGATTAAGTTATTTGTCAAACAAATCGGAAATTGGGAAACAAACTGTTGGACAATAAGTAAGAAATTGTTCCATGTATTTGTCCGACTGATATCTAGAATAGAGGATTATATGATCACTTATCTTAAATGGTGTATCATTATCTTCTCAGTTCCGAGAGACCTTGAAAGGGCTATGATTACCGATCGGTTCCTGAAGTCATACTTGCAGGTATAGTTATTACACTTATCCAAGTGGGAGACTGTTGGATAAGGTGTCTAAGTCCATAACTATATTTGGTATGTACTTGACCTAGCCCGTCATGGTCCTTTTGGGTTGCATGGCATCATGCATTTGGATTAACTAAAATGAGAGAAATAACACTTATGGTTTATTAATATATTACAAGTTCTAATACATTAATAATATTATTTAATTAGTATTGATCAAGAATTAATTTAGAATTAATTAAGTGATTAAAAGATGATTAATTAAATATATGGGTTGATTATGTAAATCATCCATAACTTGTATAGTGGGCTAAATGCTCCATGGATTATCAAGTTGGGCTAAGGTCCATAGGATGCTCCATGGGAGTTACAAACCCATGGGTCATGGAAATAAAGAGTCATGTTACATTAGGGTTTACATGGTGTAACCCTAATGCAACACACTATACAAAGGATATGAAGCTCACAAAAATCGGTCACTAGAAGCAAGAGTGAGGGCAAGCCGATTTCAAGTGTTATATAATTCTCTCAAAGTCATTCCAAAAGAATTTAGTGTTGTGTGAGACTTTTGAGGCATCACACTTGGGGTGCTAGGCTCACAAGGTTTTCAAGGAATCAAAGCAACTACAAGGTATGTAATTCTAGCTATCTTTTATGTTTAAAAGTTCCCATGTATGCTAGATTGGATTATGAACCTTGGAAATGAAATTTTGCATGTATCTTAGTCAAACATAGATTCAAAGTTTCTTGGGTTACATGTACACTTAAGAAGTGTTAGAATGCTCAAAACCCTTTATGTGTAACATCGCAATTTTTTCATTGGTAGTCCCTGGGGGTGGAAGGGTAAAGCCATAAGGGCCCAAGGGATAAGTTGTAATTTTGAGTCCTGGAGGTGTACGCTGCGCGTACATAAAGGTACGCTGAGCGTACTAGGGTGCGCCCTAGTACGCTGGGTGTACACTTGTGTACGCTAGGCATACTCATAAAAGATGGAAACCTTAACAATTGGAGTTGGGGGCTATATAAATATCCATATGGTTCATTTCCTCTCATCACTCTCAGCCTCCATCTTTCAGAAACGTTCCAAAACCCTAGTCCTTGTGAGAGAGTTGGAGTTGGTGGGTATTTTGAGCTCTTGAAGGCAGAGTCATTGCCTCAAGGAGTTGGAGAAGAAGTTTGGCTTGTGGATCTGAAGTTGTGTTGTACCCTAGAAGCTCTAGAAGGTAAAAAGCTTCAATCTTTATGCTTATATAACATAGATTTAGCCATTTTAGCATTTTGGAACCATTTCTTGTCCCAAAAGTTCCAAGATGATGTATATTGTGTTTTGGATGAAATAATCAGTCCTTGTAGACTCTTGGAGGGGTTTTGAGTGTTAAAAATGAGGTCCCAATGGCTTAAGATGTCCCATGCATGTATTAGGAAGGTCTTAATGGATTAAGACCTTAGATTAAGAGCTTTTTGGACGTCCAAAGTGTTAAGGTTCAAGACTTTATGAGTCGTAGGCACATTTGGTCGATGGATCTGAAGTTTGGGCTTAAGTGCTAAAGTCATTAAGCACTTATGAGGATTTTTGTTCAGTTCGCGTACGCCCCGCATAGGAAGCTATATGCCCAGCGTACAGGGTCAACAACCCCGTTTCCCAATCAACATGAGTCGAGGTACGCCCCGCGTACTAGAGGAGCACGCCCAGCGTACGTCCTGTGTTTGGCTTTTGATTTTGGGCTGTTTATGGGCTAGCTGGACTTGGGCCTTGGCTAGACATTATGGATATGGTGTTTTGGGCCAATTCTTGGTAATGGATCTTGGATTTTGGCCTAATTAGGTAGTTCGGCCCAATTTGGAAATTTAGGCCAATGATGGGCCTTGTTATATGGACTTATGGATCATGGGTTTGGTATTGGGCCTTGGCCCAAATTAGAGGGAAGGCAAATTGGGCTATTGTTATAAGGAATTCTTGGTCAAAATTTATATTCCCGTTTATTGACTTCTTATTCGCTATTTTGGATAGTTCGGGATTGTCAGTGAGACGGTGGTTCAGGAATCTGCTTCTTCGGTTCAGATCGACATTTCGAGGTGAGTTATCCTCACTTTATCAACAGGGTGTAAGGCACCAAGGCCGACCCTTCCTTGGATTGTGTATTGGTATCTGTTTGATATGCTTTTGATCTTTTAGATCTGTGTCCTGGTAGGTACGACGGGAATAAGTTAGTCACCTGGTTTAGATCGGTATCCTGGTATGTAGGATAAAGCTATGTTAGTGACCGGTTAGGTCGGTATCCTAGTTAGGATGTTGTGATACCATATGGTCTGTCAGATCGGTTTCTGTTCTGTGATTATCTATTTATGTGCACATGTTGTTGGTATGGGGGTTAGGTTGAGGCGGGTCCTGCTTTGTTCTGTAGGCCAACATACCCAAGGCGGACGAAATAGACTGCAGACCCGGTAGGGCACATAGTTAGGCTGAAGGCCCGCGAGTGGTTCGGATAGGCTGAAGTCCCCGCGAGGGCGGTCCAGATGTGTCGAGGCTCGGAGAGTGGGCCAGATAGATTGAAGGCCCAGTGCGGGTGGTCCAGTCATACTTTAGACTCAGATAATGGACCAGGTAGACTGAAGGCCCAATGCGGGTGGACCAGTGACTCTGTAGACTCGAGATGCAATGGTTGTTCTGTGTTTGTTAAATGATACGTTTATGGTTGTATGAGGTTGGTATTTTGGGGGTAACTCACAAAGCCTTCGAGCTTACATTTATCGATTATTGTTTCAGGTTCGGCGGATGACTGCGGGAAGGAGAAGGCGTGACCGTATACTTTCCTCGATTTTTGATTATGATTTTTGGGAACTTTGGTATGAAACTGTTTTGGAAACCCTTTTGTAATAACTATTGGTATTTTAAATGTTTTTAAAATTTTAAATTATGCAATGATTTTATGGGTGCTACAAGTTGGTATCAGAGCCTTGGTTTGAGTGAATTGGAGGAACACTCGTGTGAATCCAGTCTAAAATCAAGGAAAAAGATTTTCAAAATGATTTTCAAAATAAATAAAGGAGGATGTAGAGTGTACGATCAGCCGGAGCCAGTAAGTAGACCCGAAAATACTATATTGTTATCTAATATTATAATTTTTTAGAGCAGCATGTTAGAGATAAGCTAGGGATCTTCAGGAATTGCATGATAAAATTGTCTGATTGTATGATGCCTGTTAGCCTAGGGTTTCCATATATGGGATTGATATCATTACTATAGTTGTTAATGTATGCATCTCGGTTGTACATAATTAAGATCTTATAACCTGAGAATGTTTGGTTCAGCCTTTTGTTCTGTTCTTGTCTGATTGGGGGCTTACGGTAGAGTCATATATTCGAAAGTCTATAGGGTCTAGCATTATGTATGGCTAGTATACAGTAGCACTGCAAGGGTTTGCGGAAGATTCATGGATGGATTGTGTGAGGGCCAGTTGGCTAATATGAGATATTAGTTTCCTCCATGAATGAGGATTGAGCGCTCGATATAGTTATGTATATTGTTAGGGTGTTGTGATGATACTTGAGACAAATATGGGTAGTGTGGAAAGTAGTATGGGCCCGTACTAGTGAAAGCACAAGGCCCATACACGTAGCAAGGAAGTCACAACCCCCAGGGTTTTGTTTGGGAGTTGGTTCCCGTATTGTTATATGGAGTATCTGATGTCTTCCTGCTATATTTCAGCATGGGAGTTATGAGGCGCTTAGTGACCAGATCCGGGTCAGGATCAGGAGAGGGAGATCAGGATGCACCAGCACCCGAGACCGTTATTCAGATGGGGACGGATGAGTTGGACTCCAGGATTCGGGAGATCCTGCATGATGAGGTGGCTATACTGTCCCGGGCGCAACTGCCAAAGATATTTGGGTCTATCAAGACCGCCATGGTTGAGTACTTTGATGAGCGCTATGCAACCATTACAGAGGCGGCTGCCGCAACAGCTACTGCAACTGTATCGGCGGTAGGGGTAGGAGCCAATCGGGCTTTTCAGTATCAGGACTTCGATAATACGAAGCCCCCAACTTTCGATGGGATTCAGGACCCTATCATAGCCATCAGGTGGCTATCGGACATCGAGGGATGCTTTTTCACATGTTCCTTCCCGACTGACCGAAAGGTCAGGTGTGCCCTGAACATGTTGAGGTCCGGGGTGAAGGACAGGCGGAGGTTGAAGGCAGGGTCTTATTCGGATGAGCAGAGAGCTGCAGTCTCTTGGGATCAGTTTAGGGAGATGTTCTGCTCCCGCTACATTCCATGGGTCGAGCGTGAGCGGCTAGCTTAGGAGTTCTTGGAGTTGAAGCAGGATTTGGAGTCGGTGATGGAGATCACCCCGCATGTTCACTGAGAGGGCGGTCTTTTGCCCGGAGTTCGCTTCCGAGCAGGCTCAGATGACGCGTTGTTTGGGCATGCTCAAGATCAACATCAGACAATTTGTTGCTACCCAGCGATGTGATATGTTGCTGGAGTTATAGGAGGCCGCTAGGTGGCATGAGCTGGAGATTGAGTTATAGTTGAGTGAGCAGAGGCAGGCCCCGGTGCAGTCGCAGTCGACACCAAAGCGGTCCAAGACCGTTGATTTTAGGGTTGGAGGACAGAGCGGCCGCACTTGTGAGAAGTGTGGGAAAGGTCATTTCGGAGTTTGTAGGTCTGGTGGTGCGTGCCGCAAGTGCGGAAAGGAGGGGCACTATGAGAGGGATTGTCGTCAGTTGGCCCCGGTTCAGGACATGAGGATTTGTTATCATTGCCATTAGGTTGCTCACGTAAAGACCAACTGTCCACAGCTTGTTGCAAGATCGGTGTAGGCTCCAACACTAGCTACATTGAGGATTACTGGCGGGGGTCAGGGTAGAGCAGAGCCCCCGAAGGCTCAGGGATGTGCCTTCCAACTCACAGCAGAGGAGGCCAGGGTAGCACCAGATACGGTAGCTGGTATGTTTCTATCTTTAATCTTATTAAATTGTTCGTGCTTGAGACATTAGAACATAAGAGGGTCGAATGAGTTTAGTATCGAGTGGTTGTAGCAGTTAGTATCAAGGAGTGTTGGTGATCAAAAGTTAGGATATAGGATCATTATTCTAGGGCTAGTAGATGTGAATCGAAGATCTAAAAGTGTTCAGATAGGATTCGGGTTCTTTTGATGTTTAGTTGATCCATGCCAGGAAGGTTGCTATGCGGAGGTGGTTCACTCCAAGGTTAATCGATCCATAGTCAAGGATGATAATACCTAGTAAAGGCGGTTGAGTTGTGTTTGGTTTCGCCGACAGTAGGCGGTGGTTAGTATCCCAAGTGGGGGAAAATTGGAAATTATCATATGGAGCATTAATCATTGAGGGTTCGATTAACTACCACGGTCAGGCAGTACCTCAACATGCATATGCGGGATGTTAGCGTATCTGGCAGATACGCGGATCAGGGATCAGACCATGGGTTGTCGAAAGGGTGGGCGATCAGCATGAGGCCTAGGTTTAGGCTGGTGTTATAGTCTAAAGGATGAATCAGGACTTTGAAGACCAAGTAGGTGAGTATAGGCCGCTTGGGAGAGAGAGCATCAAGAGGGGAGTGGCCTAGGATGATGCTCAATAGTGTAGAGCGGTCCGGATAGATTGAAGGCCGGTGGGGCGTAACAGTCATGCCGAAGGCTCAAAGAATGGTCCAAACAGGCTGAAGGCCCAAAGAGGCGGTCCAGACACGCTGAAGGTTCAGAGAGCGGTCCAGACAGGCTGAAGGCCTGGTGGGGCGGCCCAGCCATGCGGAAGGCTCTATAGGCGTTTGTAGATCTATGTTCGGGTATTGAGTATGTTGCTATGCTATAGCAATCAGTAGGCCTGTCTCCGGTGTATTTCTGGTTTGATTGGAATCTGTTATTGAGATCAGACGGAGTCCAGAGTATCTTGGTAATCTCATTAGTTCGGAGTGTCTCCGAGGTTTCATCTTCTTGGATCCGTTAATGCTCTAGTTGGGGGACTAGGAGTAGATCCAAATGGATATGCATCATCTTTAGGAAGTTTTGGAATTAGAACATCCTGCCTTTCAGGTTCTGGGTACCTGGGGGCTGGACCAGATGGGAGACTGGTGGTCTCAGCTGTAAGTGGAAGAATCTTTTCACCCTGGATAGCGAAGGGTGCTAAGATAGGGTATCCCGGTTCAACGGGTTCTGAGAACTTGGTTAGATCTTACTCCATAGTATATATGGAAACACTACGTTTTGGGGAGGTTAAGGCGGTCCTGCTCGATGCAATAGGCCAAGATACCCGGTGCGGACCGACGGTGAGTCGTGGGCACGAAAGGTTCAGGAGAAAAAACAGAATTTGGGTAGAGGGTTGGCGGACCAGGATGGTCTGGTTAGACTAAAGGCTTGGTAAGGTAGTCCAGTCAGGTTAACACCCGACGAGTGGTCCGGGGAGGCTGTAGGCCCTGGGAGGCGGTCCAGTCATGCCGAAGGCTCGGTGTACCTTAGTTTGGTAATCTATGGAAACATTAATTGTCATAGCAATGGGTAATCTGCGGTTCTATTTCTGGTGGGAAACCTCGAATTATCAGGAGTAAGTTAATCAGTCTAGGAATCAGTGGAATGGAAGTATCTACAGATCAGTAGATAAGGCTTGTCAGGAGGACAGGCCAGTTTCGGGATTTCATATTTTAGGGTTCAAGAGAGGTGGGATTGGTTGTTACATGAAATTGTGAATTGTGGATCTCCAAAGTAGTGAATTATGTCGGGTTGCTTGCCTTGGGAAGTCATTGTAAGTTTCGAGTGATGGTGGTACCACTCTAGGATGTCGAGCGTGCCAAGAATAGTAAGAAAGGAAGCTCAATCAGACTCAAGTGGATGAGGAGTCGGTTGTATCTCTGTTTGATGTTCAGATTGGAGGGCACTTGATTCTATGTAGGGAGACTAGTGCCTGCATCGGAAGGATCCAAGCAGCGTGGGAGCTGGAGTCCAAGAGGGGAGAGCATTATCTGAAATTGTTCGCCGCAGCAGGCTTCGAGGACGAAGCCTAGATTAAGTGGGGGAGAGTTGTAACATCCCAATTTCATCATTGATAGTCCCTAGGGGTGGAAGGGTAAAGTCATAAGAGCCCAAGGGCTAAGTTGTAATTTTGGGACCAGGAGGGTTACGCTGCGTGTACATAAGGGTACACTGAGCGTACTAGGGCGCGCCCTAGTACGCTGGGCGTACTCATAAAAGATGGAAACCCTGATAATTAGAGTTGGGGGCTATATAAACATCCTTATGGTTCATTACCTCTCATCGCTCTCAGCCTCCATCTTTCAGAAACGTTCCAAAACCGTAGTCCTTTCGAGAAAGTGGGAGTTGGTGGGTATTTTAAGCTCTTGAAGGTGGAGTCATTGCATCAAGGAGTTGGAGAAGAAGTTTGGCTTGTAGATATGAAGTTATGTTGTACCCTAGAAGCTCCAGAAGGTAAAAAAAAAAAAGCTTCAATCTTTATGCTTGTATAACATAGATCTAGCCATTCTAGCATTTTGGAACCATTTCTTGTCCCAAAAGTTCCAAGATGATGTATATTGTGTTTTGGAAAAAATAATATGTCCTAAACTCTTGGAGGGCTTTTGAGTGTAAAAATGAGGTCCCAATGGCTTAAGATGTCCCATGCATGTATTAGGAAGGTCTTAATGGATTAAGACCTTAGATTAAGAGCTTTCTGGATGTCCCAAGTGTTAAAGCTCGAGACGTTATGAGTCGTAGGCACATTTGGTCAATGGATCTGAAGTTTGGGCTTAAGTGCTTAAGCCATTAAGCACTTATGAGGATTTTTGTTCAGTTCGTGTACGCCCCGCGTAGGAAGCTGTACGCCCAGCGTACAGGGTCAAAAACCCCATTTTCCAGTCAACATGAGTCGAGGTACGCCCCGCGTACCAGAGGATTACGCCCAGCGTACGTCCTCTATTGGGCTTTTGAATTTTGGGTTGTTTATGGGCTAGTTGGACTTGGGCCTTTGCTGGACATTATGGATATGGTGTTTTGGGCTAATTCTTGGTAATGTATCTTGGATTGAGGCCCAATTAGGTAGTTAGGCCCAATTTGGAAAATTTGGCCAATGATGGGTCTTGTTATATGGACTTATGGATCATAGGTTTGGTATTGGGCCTTGTCCCAAATTAGAGGGAAGGCAAATTGGGCTATTGTTATAAGGAATTCTTGGTCAAAATTTATATTCCTGTTTATTGACTTCTTATTCGCTATTTTGGATAATTCGGGATTGTCGGTGAGACGGTGGTTCGCGAATATGCTTCTACGGTTCAGATTGACATTTCGAGGTGGTATCTGTATGATATGTTTTTAATCTTTTAGATCTGCGTTCTGGTAGTTAGGACAGGGATAAGTTTGCGACCTGGTTTAGGTTGGTATCTTGGTATATAGGATGATGCTATGTTAGTGACCGGTTAGGTCGGTATCCTGGTTAGGATGTTGCTATGCCATATGGTCTGTCAGATTGGTTTGATTATTCATGGACTGTTATGTGATTATCTGTTTATGTGCACATGTTGTTGGTATGGCGGTTGGGTTAAGGCGGGTCCTGCTTTGTGCTGTAGGCTAACATAACCAGGGGGACCGGATAGACTGCAGACCCGGGAGGGCATAGAGTCATATATGGTCTGTCAAATCGGTTTGATTATTTATGGAATGTTATGTGATTATCTATTTATGTGCACATGTTGTTGGTATGGGGGTTGGGTTGAGGCGGGTCCTGCTTTGTGCTGTAGGGCAACATACCCAGGGCGGACCGGATAGACTGCAGACCCGGGAGGGCACATAGTCAGGCTGATGGCCCGGCGAGCGGTCCGGATAGGCTGAAGGCCCCGCGAGGGCGGTCGATATGTGCTGAGGCTCGGAGAGTGGGCCAGATAGACTGAAGTCCCGGTGCGGGCGGCCTAGTCATACTAGACTCCGAGAGTGGACCAGGTGGATTGAAGGCCCGTTACAGGCGGACCAGTCACTCTGTAGACTCGAGATGCAATGGTTGTTCTGTGTTTGTTGAATGATACGTTTATGGTTGTACGATGTTGGTATTTTGGGGGTAACTCACTAATCCTTCGAGCTTACATTTATCGATAATTGTTTTAGGTTCGGCGAATGACCGCGAGAAGGGGAAGGCATGACCGTACACTTTCCATGATTTATGATTATGATTTCTGGGAACTCTGATATGAAACTATATTGGAATCCTTTTTGTAATAACTATTGGTATTTTAAATGTCTTTAAAAGTTTACATTTTGGCATGATTTTATGGGTGTTACAGTTAGCCTTAGATCCGGGAGTATGGAATCAGGTGAGGAGGTTAGTCTTAGACCCATGAGTAGGGATCAGGTAAAATGGAAAGTTAACAAGCTCGTAACCAGATGCAGCGTACAAATGACCCATGATCAAAACTGTTGATTCTAAAAGAATACGCAGGATAATCTTGCCCAAACAACGTTGATCCAATGAATACCGTGGGATTGGCTTCAAAATTCGGTAAACACACACGAAATTTTGAGAGAAAAATGAAAGTTCTTTAAACTGATCAATGAACATCCAAATTACATAACAAGGACTTAAATAAGAAGCATAATTTTAAAAGAAACCCTAAAGACACATGGGACAAAGACAAACCCAAAAACAAAGTCCAAAAATTATGAAAAAAACACAAAAATGTCCATGAGTCCAATTTAGAAAACGATTTTTGGACTCAAAAATAGGTAAGTCCCCTTCGGGAAGTTATCTAGATGTGCTCCTTGCTAGAAGCTTCGATTTGACTTGTCATAGGCCCAAAACAGAGATCCGTAGCCAAAGTTATGGCCATTTCCGTGAAGCCCCTTTAGTCACACGATCGTGGGCCTCTAGGAACGCAAGGGCCCGATCCTCCACACTAGGGCCCGCATCATAACTTGTAGGTGTTTTTGAACTATGTGTTCATTAAGTGATACTGTTCACTAGGTGTTTTTGAACTAGGTGTTCATTAGGTATTATCGAAGTGAGTGTGTTCACTAGGTGTTCACTCATTATTTTGAACTGAGTGTTTACCAGATGTATTAAACTACGTGTTTACTAGTTGTATAAGCCTTGGAAGCTGTGCCTAAAAGAGAATGTCATAAACCTGGCAGCTGCGCCTAAAAGAGAATTTCATAAACCTAGCAGCTGCGCCTAAAACAAAATGTCATAAACTTGGCAGTTGCGCCTAAAAGAGAATTTCATAAACCTGGAAGCTACGACTAAATGATAATATTGGTGGTTGCGCCTAATAGATATCATTCGCAGCTGCGCCATATGCAACAATGGATTTTTTCCGATTTCTTAAAATCAATTTTTAGGAATGAATGAATGATAGATGATTCTTAGGGTAAATCCTTAAGAAATAAAGGAGATAATGGGGATGGGGAATCTGATTGATTGATGATTATAATCAATAATATTATTGTAGGATAAGAGTTGATTTTATATGGTGAAATTGTACAAGCTAGTGAGTTCATATATATATATATATATATATATATATATATATATATATATATATGATATAACATTGTGGGTTGAAAACCCAATATGCTTACCAGGCTCCCAAGCCTGACCCACTCAGCTTTTCTTTTTATTACAGGTTATGGCACGAGAGAATAAGTTGGCTGGCATAATGAGAGATTTTGGATGATAGACCAGTAGTTATAAATATTGTCGTAAGGTCTATTTTGTTCTGTTTATGCTTTTGGTCTGTATCGAACATGACATCCCGAATCTTTTTAATTAAACACATTTCTACGAAAATGCTGTGATAAATCTTTATCATATTTTTGGAACAAATTCCGCAACAGTTTTCTTTAAAAGATTATTCTGATTTTAAAAACAAAGCATAAACAAATCGGTCTTTTCTATCCGTGAAATTGGGGATGTCATAGTTGGTATCAGAGCATTAGTTTAAGCGAACTAGGAATTTGTAGGAAGTTTCTAGACTTAAACTTAGAATGCTAAGTAATGATCGTGAGGAGTGTGTTTAAAATATTTTAGGTAGTACACCTAAATTGACACGAACACTAGTTTATTTTAGGAAAGATGCCTAAAATGCCCTTATGTGCTAATTGTTATATGCTATTATTTGTTCGGATCTATGGTCTGCTGCCGACCGGATCTGGAAATTTTATGTGCTCAGGTTTCTAAACGTTTAATTACGATATTAGAACCGACATGTAATTTTTTGAAGTAATGAGGAGGATTATGCGTCTAAACCTTCCTCTATCTATATTCCCATCTCGATACATCGAACGACTACTTTGGTGTGCAAAACATCATGGTAAAGACTCGTAGAGAATTGAGTAAAAGGAGGAAATGAAAAGGCTTTTGATAGTGAGTGACACCTATCGGAATATATTGTAAAAGTGGTATCATGCTTTTAGAATATGTCTTATAAAATAACAATACGTTTAGAGTAGTACGGTACGTCTGAAGTACACCTTCGATTGGCAGGATGATGGAACGACTGGTGTAATTCTTGTAGTTGTCCCATCATCTGGTATTTCCATCACTAATCGAGTTGAAGTAGAATTGATGATTGAAGTTACGCAATGAAGAAGTCCTAGTAGAGTCTAGGGAAATTTTTATGATTATTTGGACACATTCGTATGTGTTAATTTGTTTTGTGATTTTAGGACTTGGAGACTATGATACAATACTTGGATCAGGGAAAGTCACAAGGTTACCAAGAAACTAGTAATTAATTCCTGTTTATTCAATTATGTCATTACCTTTGTTTTTGTAATGACTAGTAAGGTAGTTGTTGTTCCGACCCTAGTGGTCATATCCAATTTGAGTTTGACTACAGTGAGTATGTTACATGGTTAAGAGAACCAAGTTCGATGTAACATCTGACGTAAGGCAGAAGGTTGAAATCAATGCGATCAATAGTATCGCGCTCGTTGTTGAAAGAAGTTTGTAGTTGGAAATGCTACATGTTAAAATGTGGTTATATCGCATTAGAATATGAAGGAAGGTATATTCCATTTTGGAATTTAACTCTAAAAGACCTGAGTCTAAGCGTTGCATCATACGATGAGAGGTCATTAGAGCACGACCCATCGGTTTGTTACAATAGATAAAGGAAAGTATTTATCCTAAGAAGAAGAAGGAGTCCACAATAAGGACTTATTTGGTAACTCGCAGGTTATGATTGAAAGTACAACATAGTACGAAAAGTAGATGCAAGATTGAGCATCGTCTGCAGTCAAGTAGCCCTAGAGTTAGGTACTCTTTCGAGGAAACATAGAAATTACGGTTATTACCGAGCATGAAGAGATAACGTATGGAATCATTATGTAAGCCCTATTTCGTTGATGATTCTGGGACATAATCATCCTAAGGGGGAGATAATTGTAATGCCCGTAGATCAGGGCTAGTCAACTTAGAGACGATAAGCGTCAAAAATGACTTTTTGATAGAAGATTTTTTAGAATGAATAATCTTAACTAAGTTGTAGTGGTCATGACAAGGATTCCGGATATATAAAGAATGTCGAAATCCGAGTTATAACGAAGAAGTTATGACATGTCGAAGTTTCACGACAGAACCGGCACGACACAGCACGACTTAAATAGTGAATTTACGATGAAGTGATCTTTAGCCGAAACAATCTAATCGAGAATCGAAGGTCTCGTCGATAGTAGTGTAACGGTAAAAAGACATGTTGGGTGTTAGAGTTGCGTCATTGGGCTTAATGTTTATTCTTTCGTATACCCGGTTTGGGCCTGTCTAACCGTGGTTTATTATTAGGGTTAGTGTATATATTATTCATGCATGTATAGCTTTAAGGTTAACGTTATCATTAATAGCTTTTGCATTATAACCCTAAACACGCCTCTACAATCGAAGTTCTTCATCGAGCTCTTCTAAGGTGTGAGATATTAATCATTCGACACCTTTTGATGCATTCTTGTGTTCTTTTATTGCTCTGTTCTTGTTTATCTATTTAAGAATCTGTCGATCTAATAGCACAATAAACCCATCAATTGGTATCAGAGCAGGTGACTGTGTAATATATACGAATCTCTTCTGTTTGAAGAATTCCTTAGGGTTTCTGCTTTTAACGAATAAATAGAAGTCGTCTTCTTCTTGTTAACGATGTACCTGGTGTTCGATAAAACCCTAGTTTCAACTTTACAAGTCTGATTCGAGCAGATTAAAAGGAAAAGTTGTTCATCATGTCTCACGATGATTCTCAAGTCAATCCAATCAACATATCCAACAACATAGGATCCACTATGAGGGTTCCCATTCTTTATACTCAATATTATGAAGTATGGGCACATCACTTCGAAGACTACGTCAGTGGATCTAAAGACAATGGATATCTTATCTGGGAAGCAATAACATTGGGTCCATTTCTACACTCTGGAATGAACCGAATGATCAAGACTCAAAAAGATTATAACCAACTCTTGGTGGACGTAGAGAAGATCCCACAAGACGAAAAAAGATAAGGTGTTATGCAACGTTAAAGCTATGAGAATGATCGGATTCGCTTTGCAAGCCGATACTTTCCATTTAGTAAGTTCATGCACTATAGGTAAAGAAATATGGGATAGGTTGAAAGAATTATATTCAACTGATGAGGATCTAGAGCACTCGATGCAAACCCTATTGCTCTCTAAGTTCGGTGCTTTCAAACAAAAACCTGAAGAGAAACTCATTCAGATATTCGATCGTTTCAACCATCTGCTTAGAAAGATGATGAAGCATGGTATTGAAAGGAAGGTGGTCGAACAAAAGGTCACATTCATGAATGGCTTAAGACCCAAATGGATGGCAGTGGTCTTGATTGTGAAGGCACATGAGCAATTTAAGTCCTACTTGCTGGCGAAACTAATGGGTATACTCAAATCTCATGAAAGCGTGGTGATTAAGGAAGCGAAGGTAGTTTCAAGTGTGGGTTCTCTGGCCCTCGTTTCAAAGAGTAAGATTGTGGTAGACGAAGAGGAGGAATCTGATATGTCAAAGTGCAATTTGTCGAATGAAGAATATGCAATGATGGTTACCCAAAGAAGTTTGCTCGTAAGAAGTTCCCTGTCAACAAGAACCAAAAATGGAAGGGAAGCTATAGCTCTAAAAAGATGAAAGAGGAGAGCAAGAACACTACTCAAGAAGGACGATGAGAAGAATGAGAGTAAGCTTGTGGGAGATTCAGGATATGACTGCAACTACTGTCACGGCAAGAACCACTTTGCTAAGGATTGCATGCTGAGAAAGATGTTTGAGAAAAAGGATGATGAAGATGACGAAGCTTACACATGTGAAAGTTGGAGGAACATGTTATTGATGATGAGTTTGGTGGAGGAGAAGTTTGGTCTACAAACTCTGAAGATGAAGAGGTACGTAGACCCTCGCATGGAAGAGCTTATGTGGCGAGAGAAGGAGTTACTGAGTCGGCTATGAGATGCTTAATGGTGACAGCTGGAGTGTCACAAACCGAAGGTGCACATGAGGAAAC
Source organism: Lactuca sativa (assembly GCF_002870075.4). Taxonomy (NCBI): domain Eukaryota; kingdom Viridiplantae; phylum Streptophyta; class Magnoliopsida; order Asterales; family Asteraceae; genus Lactuca; species Lactuca sativa. Next base: position 51,191,951 of record NC_056626.2, on the reverse strand, counting down.
GAAGCTTAAGGAAGACAAATGTTTCGCTGCCAAGCCTGTGAGTGAAAAGATCAGCGATTGCGATCAGTTGATCAAGAAGGTACAATCTATCCTAGAATCACTTAAAATACGAGTAACAAGCTATGAAAAAGAATTAAATGAATTAAAATTCAAGTTTTCTAACTTAAGTGGTAGTCTTATGCAAAATCGCTTAGGAAATTCTAAAATAACTGACCAACTCAACAGGGAGTCTTCCAAGAGTGAGGAGAGAAGGATGTGGATACAACAGAAGGAGTCAGAGTTAGTTAGGTCTAGGGATGAACTTATTTATTTGCAAAGAGATAATTTGAATTTTTTAAAACAAAGAAATGTTTTCTGTTTGATACATCTATACTAATATCACCCAGTTGCATCTAGATTGTGAGATAGGTAAAAAGATTCATAAAATGATTTTGCATTTCCTTGAATTTAAGGAAGACGAAGTCATTGTTGAATGTGAATCTATAATGTCCACAAGTGAGATTTCAGTGACCTACAAATATGGACTGGACAAAATTTAGACTTTTATTGAATCCAAAGAACACAAATGGATGTTAAAGGATTTGCTGGACGAAAATGATAAATTAAAAATCAAAATAGAGACCATACAGAAGTTTGACTCATCCAATGCCAAATTAAGTTCAGAAAATAAAATGAATTTAGAAACCACTTCTGAATTTGACGAGGAAAGTGACATGAGCGAAAGTTCAGTAAAGGACGAGATTGACTATTCAGAATTTCTTAAAAGCGAATCCGAAACAGTAAAATCTCTTGTATCTGAAAAAAAAATTTAGTTCGCTCGCATTTCCAAGGATAAGTCCAAAGTGCTCAAAGAAAAAGCGGTTGTTTATCAAAAGGTGCAAACCGTACCTAACCAAGTATATGATGTTGAAGGAATAATTAAGAATCAAACGACAAAGTTGACCTCTTTGGTTGATAAAGATAACGCTCAAGATTGTGACAACTACTTCTGGTCTGCACCCATAGACAATGCAGATGAAACGGTTGGCTTGTCGGAGCGAACCTCATGGAGAGTCATGGGTAGATACGCGGCTGAACCCATCAACAAACCTTTAAGTTTTGATAAGCCAAGTTCAAGCGGCACGAAAGAGGTACCAAACGAACCAATGAAAACATCCAGCATATCTTCAACAACAACCAAAGAACATGAGGAGAATCGAAACAAAGAGCGAATATTCATAAATCTCAAGAGCAACTTGCTGAACAGAAACACTAGAGGAACAAAAGATACAAGAAGAACCTCAATGAGAGAAAACAGTTTTGGCAGTCCAAAAACACTAATTATGTTCACTCTAAAAAGGCGTCCAATCCCAAAGCAAATGAAAAATCAAGGGACAAGTCTCCTTCTTGCAATCATTGCCACTCATGTAGTCAGACAAACCGAAAAGGAAGTTTCGGTCCCAACTCTTACTACGCCAAGAACCGAAAGTCAAGTTTCGGTCCTAAATCCCATTCTCCTCACTCTCAACCAAAACCAAACCCGTTTAAGGATATCAAAGGAAAGGGAAAGCGTGTAACTGTAAAACCAACTAACAATAACACGCCCCAATTGAATCAAGATAAAAATAAAATCAAAGTTTACACTATCAAACGAAAAGATCAATCTACATTAATAAAAAGAACATATTTGGTTGATCTTTCTGTTTCAATTCCCTATTCTGTAAAGACTCACCAGGGCCCAAGAGACTTTGGGTTCCTAAATCTGCTTAATTTTGCAGGTTATCAGTGACGATCAGTTTGACGATGAATGGTATATTGACAGTGTTTGCACTCGTCACATGACAGGAAGGAGGGAAGTGCTTAGGGAGTTTCAGTCTTTTAAGGATGGTGGATGTGTAAAATATGCAAATAACTCATATGGCACGATCAAAGGATATGGAATGATTACAAACGGCTAATTTTCAATTCGTAAAGTAGCTTACGTAGAAGGATTACAACATAATCTAATCACTGTCTCTCAACTTGTTGTGGGAACAGGATTAAAGGTTTCGTTCGATGACGAAGGGTCAGAGATCACTGAGAAGAAAACTAAGAGATTTCTGTTAAAATCCACGCGTAAAGGCGAGATGTATCCTCTGTCTCAACCGAATAAGAGAAAATCCAGCTGTATGCCTGTTGAAAAAGGCGAACTCAGATGAAAGTTGGCTGTGGACCGAAGACACTCGCACCTAAACTTCAAAAACATTAATAAAATGGTGCTTGGTGATCACGTATGTGGACTACCTGTTCTCAAATTTCACAAGGAACATTTGTGCGCGACATGCGAGATGGGCAAGAAAAGCCGAAAGAGTCACCCTTCTCGAATCAATACAAAGATCATCGAACCTATTGAACTACTGCACATCGACCTATGTGGACCTTCGGCTATCAAAAGCATCGGTGGTAGTAAGTTTATACTTGTTATTATAGATGATTTTTCACGCTTCACCTGGGTTTTCTTTCTTAAAACGAAATCAGAGGCCACTCCCAAGCTGAAGGTTTTCATCAAGCAAGTGGAATTGCAGCTGCGAAAGGTGGTAAGAAACATAAGAAGCGATAATGGTCTAGAGTTCAAAAATAAAGACTTTGAAGAGTTTCTGGCTGAAAAGGGAGTGACTCATAACTTCTATACTCCCTATACTCCACAACAGAACAAGATCGTTGAGAGGCGAAATCGTTCATTGTGTGATGCCGCCCGAACCATGATGTGTTTCGCTTCGCTTCCACTATACTTTTGGGCTGATGCTATAGTAGCTGCATGTTACACACGAAACCGATCTTTCCTCAACAAGTGATTTTCCATCACTCCATACGAGATTTTGAATAGTCACAAGCCTAATGTAAAGTTTTTCCATGTGTTCGGTTCAAGATGCTTTATTTTCAACTCCAAGGAGAATCAAAACAAGTTCGATGTAAAGGCAGATGAAGGGATCTTTCTTGGCTATTCGCTATCTTCTTAGGCATACATGGTTCTCAATAAACGCTCAAGAAAAATTGAAGAAACCTACTATGTGACTTTTGATGATAATTACATGAAGAAGATTCAAGCAGGCAAAGGTCCAATTGAGGAAATCTTTCTGGAATCAGGTCAAGTCTCAATTCCAATTTCTAATCTGTTTGAAGAATACATGTTGCTCTTTGATGAACCAGAAAAGGCGATTCACTCAGAAGCGAAAGTAGCAGATAACAAAATCAACACCTTGAAGATGGTAATGGACGAAGCTGCTAAAGACATGGAAAGCAAACCTCAACATCGAACCAAGAAGCAGACTTAAAGCGACCCTCCTACATCAGATGATCATCCAGCTTCCCATGACCCTTTCCAGGGGGAGAATCCATCAAAAAAACCCAACCCATGAAGGTCCAATCGAGAGGGAGAGTTCTGATCATGACATGGGATACGCTTCTCCATTTGAGAGGGAGAATGAGAATACAAATGACGAAGGAGATCAATCAGAACTTGAAGTAGAAGTAAATGTTGAGCTGGATCCTGCCTATGATCCAAATTATCCTCCTCTCATAAAATGGACAAATGATCATCCTAAAACTCAAATCATTGGTGAATCATCTGAGGGATTTCTCACACGCTCTTAACTAAAGGCAAAGCAAGCTGCTTTATTCTCTCAAGTAGAATTTTGCATGCTTTATTCATTTGTCTCTAAAATTGAACTGAAAACGGTAAATGCTTCTCTTGATCACTCTGATTGGGTGCAAACTATGCAAGACGAACTCCATGTGTTTGAACGAAATCGTGTTTGGAGGCTGATTCCCACACCAAAGGATGCATCAGTAGTCGGTTTGAAATGGGTTTTTAGAAATAAGTTAGATAAAGAAGGCAACGTAATTCGCAACAAGGTGAGGCTCGTGGTAAAAGGATATTGTCAGGAAGAAGGAATAGATTATGAAGAGACCTTTGCTCCTGTAGCAATTTTGGAATCAGTAAGAATGTTTCTGGTATATGTTGCACATAAAAACTTCGAAGTTTTCCAAATGGATGTTAAATGCGCTTTCTTGAATGGAGAACTAGAAGAAACGATATATGTTGAACAACCACCAGGATTTGTGAACGAGAAGTATCCTGATCACTGCTACATACTGGACAAAGTTGTTTATGGTTTCAAGCAAGCCCCAAGAGCCTGGTATGAAACTCTAACTCATTTTCTAAAAATGTCTAAATTCAAACAAGGTTCAGTTGATCCAACCTTCTTTCGTAGGAAAGAGGGCGAAAACTTGATGATAGTTCAGATTTATGTCGATGACATCATCTTTGGCTCCATGAATCCTAGCTTAACAGCTGAATTCAGGAAGTTGATGGAGACTAAATTTGAGATGAGTGCAGTGGGTCCGATTAACTTTTTCCTTGGATTGAATATAAGACAGGGACCAGAAGGCATCTTCATTAATCAAAAAGCTTACACGAAGACTCTGTTGACGAACTTCGGCATGAAGGGAGATTCTAAAGTGAAGGTTCCAATGACTTTCGACACAAAGCTGACTCCATCTCTTGAGAAACCGGTTGTGGATGTGACTCTCTATCGTCAAATGATAAGGTCACTAATGTATCTAACGGCTAGTAGACCGGACATAATGTTTTTGGTTTGTTATTGTGCCAGGCTTCATGCTAACCCAAGAACCTCATATGGTTGCAGTGAAAAACATCTTACGGTATTTGAAGAGAACCTCATCTGTCGGTCTTTGGTATCCTGCAAAATCTGGCTTCTTTGTTCAAGCCTTCTCGGACGCTGATCTTGGTGGATGTGGATTAGACCGAAAGAGCACAACTGGAGGGTGCCAGTTTCTTGATGGAAAACTAGTCGGCTAGCAATCAAAGAAACAAAAATGTGTGTCTCTTTCGAGAGCCGAAGCTGAGTACATCGTTGCAGCATCATGTACATCACAAGTCATATGGATACAAAGCCAACTTAGAGACTATGGTTTAAGCATGAAGAAGATTCCTCTCTACTGTGACTCAGAAAGTGCGATTCGAATATGTCACAATCTAGTGTAACACTTGAAGACTAAACATATGGAGCTAAGATACCACTTCATCAAGGGCCATGTGGAAGATGGTAACATTGAAGTTCACTTCGTTCGGTCCTCAGATCAACTGGCTGACATCTTCACTAAGGCTTTACCAGAAGCAAGCTTCAATAAAATTCTACAAGGCTTGGGAATGATGGAAGCTGAGTCGGTACCAAAACCCCTTCCGTTTCACTAAAATTGGAAAAGCGAAATAGAGCAAACGCTCGGTCTATTTCAGTTCCGGAATTTCGGGGACTGAAATGAACAGAACGCTCGGTCGATTTCGCTTCATCTCTATGAAGTTTGGTTTCGGTTGTATGTTTTGTATATCTTGTCTGTCTTTTCGCTTACTTTTATTTCTTTTTTTATTTTCGTTCAAAAAACTCCAAAAATATTTTATTTTCGGTTTATTATTTTTTTTTCAGAAATTCCAAAAAATCCAAAAATATTTGACAAAATTGCAAAAATGGTCCCTGTGGTATGCATTTTTTTTGGGGTTTTAGTCCAAACCCATAATTTTTTGGATTCATAGTCCTTTTGAGCTAGTTTCATTGCATTTTTAGTCCCTATGAATAGTAAAATGACTGTAATACCCTTAGGATATTTATTTTCCATTTTCTTTCATTTCTTTTTAAATCTAATACTAATTTATTTATTTTAATAATTAAAAAAATAACAAGGGGCCCACATTCTTTCTTTCTCTCTCTCTCTCTCTCTCTCTCTCTCTCTCTCTCTCCTGAAGAATTTCATCTTCTTCATATTCTTCATACATCCCCAAATCAACACCATAACTCTTCTTCTTCTAGAATCAGTACTTATACACTCAAGAGGTTGTTTAAGTATAAATATTACAACATCAGGTAGCGGTGATTTTCGGGGGTAGTGTTCTTTATGTTTTTGAAGGTGAAACAAGTTAATTAGGTTCAGATTGATAGAGAAGATGATGGGTTGTTTGAAGTGTTCTTGTTGTGAAACAGGTTATTGCACCCCACCCTCCCCTCTTCGGTCACCCCTCTCTCCAATTTGTTGTAAAAGATTAGATAATGATTAAGATTCACAGAAGAATCAAATATATATCCCAAATTTGTAATACCTTCAAGTCCAACAATTAAACCCAAAATCGATTTCAAATTAAACCAAAAATCGATTTCATGGCTTCTCAGCTAAGCTTTCTGATGTAGAGGCTTCTAATCTTGAATATGCTTTTGGGCTTCTCTCGGTTATTCCTGAACAAGTTCGTCATCTTCATAGCAAAACCAAATCCAACGAAACCCAGATCAAACAAAACCAAAACATGAAACACAAATCATTGAAACCGAACCTATAACAAAAACCGTAGAAACAAAAATCGAAACTGGACCTATAACAAAACATGAAACACAAATCATCGGTCTTACTCTCGTTTCTTGTTATCGGTGACTTTCGTGGGTGAGATGGGGAAGGAGTGGCGGAGCAATGGTGGTGGGGTGCAATACCGGACCAGTGGAAGGCGATGGAAGGTGGTGCGGTGGCTGCCTCAAGATCGTCAGAGGTGGCAGCGCGCCCTTCGTATTTGTTGAAGTTGAGATCGGTAGAAAAAAATGAGCTATGTGCTTTATTGAGAGAGTGAGTGAGTGAGAGAGAGAGAGAGAGAGAGAGAGAGAAAGATCTTTTGTGGCCCCAAAATAATTAATTATTTTATTTTTCATTTAAATTAAATAGAAAAAGCATAAAAAATATATCACAAGGGCATAATAGTCATTTTAGTTTACTGAAGGACCAAAAACACAAAGAAACTAGCTTAAAAGGACCACCAATCCAAAAATGTCATGGTTTGGACTAAAACCCTCAAAAAAATGCATACCACAGGGACCATTTTTGCAGTTTTGTCAAAATATTTTATTTTTTGTTTTTTATTATTTTTTTCAGAAATTGCAAAAACTCCAAAAATATTTTATTTTCTGTTTTTTATTATTTTTTCAGAAATTCCAAAAACTCCAAAAATATTTTAGTTTGTGTTTTGTTTCATTTTTTTTGTTGTTTCTTTTCTCCTTTATGTTTGATGATCACATTTGCTTTCTCAATTCCAATTGGAGCTACGGCAGGTATAACACTCTTATCTTTGTACTAGTTAAGTGTCCCTATAAGCATAAGCATGATGTTGTATGTAGAACGAAGCCTCCTAGACTCTAAGTGAAGCCTTAATGATTCGATCGACACCTATCGTTTCTTCCCAATTAGGCTGCTAAATTCATTCAAGTCACGAGCTACCTTACTCTTCTCACATTGAGTTAAGAGTTTTCTGGTTTGTCATTCTTAATTAGCAGAGGTACTTTCGGATCTTTAACCACCTCATTTTTCTTAATCACGTTTTGCTCCACTATCGTAACCCTTGAGACTCTCAACAATTACCACTAAGATTTATGGTTACACAACATCTGTGTTTATGATCTTAGCCACGTTCACCACGTGTTGAGTGAGACCCAAAATCCAACACCTTGAATGAATTGAGTGTGAACTCTAAAATGTTCAAGCTATAACTTGTACCTCATGAAATCTCTTTTTAATTTTTGGGTGATCTTAATGAAATTGTCTTTCACCAAGACGTTTGTTCCCATAAAATCTAGTTTTATTTTTGTTTTTGAGATTTTTTATTATCATCCTGTCATAAAATATATTCTCCAACGTAGTTATTCAACACCACATCGGTCTCACAAGTACTTCAATCTACTTTCGGTCTTGTCTTAAGCATCGAAGTTCAATTGAAGATAAACCACCCTTTAAACCCTATACTTGAAAAGACACCTTTCAATGTTTCTTAACAAACATTTGATCATATTTCACGGGAAACCAACAGACACTTCTCAGTCTCTCTTGACTTTAAAGGAAGAGATTCTGCCCGGGATCCTTCGTTTCATGTCTTTAAAGACATCACTTATATCCCACACACTTCTTGATTTATTTCTTTCTCTTTGGCACACTCTTACACGAAGATCTTTATGATTTTTCAAATTCTTGTTTGTGGTACTAATGACACTTTTTCAAATTTGTGCTTTCGATTCTAAAAGAAACGGTGGTTCAATTACATAAGGAGCGAAGGTTAATAAACATGAAGCGAAAGGATGGGTCACAGTTTGTCCAGCTGGCAAGGGATTTTGAATAGTTTTCAGAGAAGAAGAAGCGGTAACTGGATAGGAATTTGAATCGCATCACCGGATAAGAATTGCTTTTGGGCACGTCAATTTGAAACAGTTCCTAAAACCACGCCTGCTGACGTATATCTCGGGATACCAAGCTGTCAAATCACGCTTTTTCAGGCGACACTTCAGAGATCATATAATCATCACAAAAGATTTTTTCTCTCTCCTGGCAACGGTATAAAAGGGTTTCTCACACCTACTGTACATCCTTACCTTCTTCAATCTTTCTATCGAATACAACAGGCGGTTGACAACTGTTCATCTTCTTCTTCACAACAACAATGGCAGAGTCATCCTCACAACAAGATCAAACAATTTCGTACTCTTTGCTTACGATAAAACCCAATGAGAATCTCGTCATTCAAATGAATCCTTTTCAGTACGATTCATACATGCTTCACGTCGTTGAGTGTCTCAAATATTCTCCATTGGTGATTGCTCTCACGCAAGTCGAATCAGTTCCCATGTCCCTTCTATCACAGGTCTATTCTACTGCTTCCTACGATAAACGCAAGGAACGGATCTTCTTTGAAATCTTTAATCACAAGACATCTGTATCCAAAGCACGCTTCTGTTCACTGCTAGGGCTTGCTGCAGATGCTTCAGTTATCTCTCCGGATTTCATCACAACAACTCAGTTGCTCTAAATGTTTTATGACATGGGATATACAGACGTTCTTACTACGGTGACGAAATTCAAGAAGTTATGTTTACCACCACAATGGAATGGTCTGTTCACACTTATCTACAAGGGATTGGCAGAAAGGGTTGCAGGGTCGGATGGGGCTAGTAAAGGTTTCATGGCCATCCTTTATGGTCTCTACTATGGAATCAACTTAGATTATGGTTCACTAATCTAGTCACAACTAGTACAGAGCCTCAACTCATCCTCCTAGCTTTCTGAGATCTCATGCGGTCGTTTCTGGACAATATTCACTCGCAGAGCTATTGAGACCTTTCAGATTCCATTCATGTCAGATCCTTTGTTGTCATCTGTTGCTACTTTTGACACGACAAATATTATTTTTTCGGACCTTTCAAAGTTCATGTACATCGGTTCTATTCCTGAATCGATGAGCCGATGTGTCTCCAGTGAAAGTAATGTCATGGCGGATTATAGGAAATTGACACCTTCGGGTCCACGACAACTCACTCTTGAGATGCAGAGTGCTTTGGAGGTTGCTGGCAAACCTGCCAAGAGGGGGAAGACATAGGAGTCTAAGAAGGTTGAGACTGAAGGACCCTCATCTCCTAAAAAGCGTAAGGCTGATAAAGCTGCACCTTCGGCCCCCAAAAAGAAAAGAATTAAGAAAATGACGAAGCGACCGAAGGCACCTTCGCCTACTACTTCCGAAGAAGAGGAGCAGTCAAACAATGAAGAAGAGGATCAGTCAAACAATGAAGAAGAGGAGCAGTCAAACAATGAAGAAGAGGAGGTTCAACATGAAGGCTCACTAAGGGGAAACACTCCTCCTTGTTCTCCAACTCCATAGGTACAGATTGATGTTCCTACTCCTCCTCCTTCTCCAAAACAAACAACAATACCAATATCGGTTGCTCCCATTCCACCACATGTCTCTTCTCAACCTACTACCACTACTCCGCTACCACCACCAATCTTTTCTCAAGCTACAACAACCACAACACCTGGACCTTCGGTGAGTGTCAACGTATCTAATACGGGTGCACATATCGTTGGCATCGAAACCCCTGTTACAACTAAACCACTCTCACCATCTCCTTCAAAAGATTCAGAGCCTACTCTGGGAGGTGAAAACTTTGATTTTGACTCTACTTATTATAGTCGTTACCAACTTCCAAGTGAAGATGAAGCTGATGCACCTGTGACAAGGCAACATTTACAAGGTCTTCATGAAAAGCTAGACAAATTGATTGCTACCCCGACCACTTTTTCTGATGTGGTTCTGAAAGCTTTTCTAGACACTTCTCTTTAGCAGTATACCTCTTCAATTGATAATGCTACATAGGCTATGGATGCCTCTACTTCTTCTTGCAAGAAAGCTACTGCTGGTGTGGTGGATCTTCTTCATGATTCAAAGATCTTCTTAGAATCATTCAAGAGCCAAAGAAGAAGAAGAAAAAGAGCGAAAGCAGAAAGAAGAACATGATGCTCTAGTGTGCAAGAAGGCACTCTTTCCTCCTTGGACTAGGGAAGGGTTGATCAAAAAAGCGATTGAGTTCCCAAGAACTTATTGGTTGATACCTGTTGCCTCGTTTGATTATGAGAACTCGAGGGACTCTCAGTTTGATATGCCTATAACCCGAAGGGCATTTGTGCTTCATTGTTTTGATTCAACAGTCGAAGTTCCTTCTCTTCTTCCACAGGTTGATCGTGATCTTATAGATTACTATCTTAAATTCACTCAACCTCAGTACATAACATGGATTGCTTAGAAGATATCTTCTGTCAAGGTGTTGAAACCCACTCCTGCAGGAAAGTTCATAAATGTTCAGTTCACTCGGTTCATATGATTTCCTTAGCTGATCTTCCTAATCTGAATCCTCACGATTAGATTTTTCTGTTCAACATTTTGCTCACCAATCCAAAGGAGTATGAACCGATCCTTGATCATATTAAGAGAGTGTTGGTTTCCTATATCCATGAAGTTGCAAAGATGGATCAAGAAGTTGCTCACGTTTTAAGGAAGAAACTGACAGTGAAGCCTACTGGGAAGCCAGGAGAAGTTAATAAAATGAAGTTAGGCCAGATTGATTCAACTCGTCTCACTGTCATGTTCACAAGGGGTGAAGGTGAAAAATTCCTTTTCGCTCTTGTTGACAAACATTTGTTTTCCACGGACTGCTTGGAACACATTCTTAATCTTATCCATTGGTGTAAGAAGAACAGTGATTCGGACAAGAAGAAATTCACGGACATGCTTGGGTGGTATATAACCTTTCGTCAATCTCTACTGGCCATAATACCAAAGGTGTTTAAGACAATCAAGAAGTCTTCTCTTGCTTAGCCGAACTAACTCTCGCCTCAATTGACGCAAAGGGGGAGATTGTTGGGTATTAGAGTTGTGTCATTGGGCTTAGTGTTTATTCTTTTGTATAGCCGGTTTGGGCCTATCCAACCGTGGTTTATTATTAGGGTTAGCATATATATATTATGCATGCATGTATAGCTTTAAGGTTAACGTTCTCATTAATAGCTTTTGCATTGTAACCCTAAACACACCTCTACAATCGAAGTTCTTCATCGAGCTCTTCTGAGGTGTGAGATATTAATCATTTGACACCTTTTCATCCATTCTTGTGTTCTTTTATTGCTTTGTTCTTGTTTATTTGTTTAAGAATCTGTCGATCTAATAGCGTAATAAACTCATCAAGACAGACGAAAACGGACGTCGGATGAAGAAATTATGATTTAGTAGCGGATTTTTCCTGTCCCGGCCTACTAAAAATTAATATAATAAAAAAATAATAAAAATAAAGTCAAAATTAGCCAACGAAGTCTAAATGAAATTTGTAGAGCATAACCTCACCTATGCGTCGATATAAAGAACATCGAAAACGGAGCTCGTATGCGAAAGTTATGAATTTCTGAAGTTTGGGACGCGAACCCCAAAGCTGTGTCAGAGACCACGACGCGAAATGATATTATCTTTGGGTCGACTAGTCCGCAGCTCTACAAAGAATTCGAAGGTGTAATGAAGAAGCGGTTAGAAATGACTTCGTTGGGAGAAATGACCATGTTTTTGGGGTTTCAGGTTAAACAGAATTGAACAGGAATCCTGCTACATCAAGCCAAGTATGTGGAGGATATTATTGAGAAGTTTGGGTTTCACGACGCTAAATCTGCTTCAAAACCAATGGCTGAACGACCTCTTTTGACTCCAGATCCTGACGGCGAATCCGTAGATCAGACCCACTATCGATCGATGATCGGATCGCTGATGTATCTTACTGCAAGCCGACCTGACATCATGTTTGTAGTTTGTAAATGCGCACATTATCAGGCTAATCCCAAACTTTCACATCTTATTGTTGTCAAAAGAATTTTTAGGTATATCAAAGGGAGCCCAAAATTGGGTCTTTGGTATCCAAAGAATTCTGAATTTGATCTTTATGCTTTTGCTGACAGTAATTATGGAGGCTGTGAGCTTGACATGAAATCAACTTCAGGAGGATGTCAATACCTAGGTGACAGACTAGTTTTGTGGCAATGCAAGAAGCAACACACCGTCTCAACTTCCACAGCAGAGGCGGAATATGTTGCTGCATCGGCCTACTGTTCTCAAGTCATCTGGATCCAACATCCTCTATTGGATTACGGTTTGAACTATTTAGAAACCCCTATTTACTGTGATAATGAGGTTGCTATGCAAATTGCCAAAAATCCAGTCCAACACTCTAAAACCAAGCACATCGACATTAAAATTCACTTTATCATAGACTGTTACGAGCGTTCACTAATCCGACTAGAACAGGTCCCTACTGCTAATAATGTGGCGGATCTGTTCACAAAACCATTTAACAAAGCTCGCTTCGATGTGTTTGTGGGTTTTCTGAAAATGATTCGTTTTGAGGATTAAGTTTCTTTTTATTTTTTCTTTTTCTTAATTCTTCAACCTTTACTTTTATTTTTATTTTTATTTTTTATTTTTTATTTTTTATTATTTTTTTAGGATAGATTAAATTTGCGCACGTTATTTTTATTTTTATTTTATTTTATTTTATTTTATTTTCTCCCATGCACAAATTTAGGGGGAGAAATAAAAACAAAAATCCAAAAACAATAAAAAATCAGAAAAATCCAAAAACATTAAAAATCCTGAAAATTAGAAAAGTTGCTGTTAGTCTTGTTTGCAGGTGTTGTACTGGGAAATGAAATTAGCAAGTGATAAAAGGCAATCTAAATCTGCGTAATGTACCTAGATTGAATCGTCTACGCTCTGTGCTCGATGCACTGGTAGACACGAAAGATTTTAAACGGACTTGACTAGGGAAAGTTGAATCTAATGAATTTACGGAATTGACAAATTTTGACCTAATTAGATCTGTTTAGCCTGACATCACGACGCTCTTATAGGTTGAGCAGGGAGATATACATGGGAATCTATCGGTCACACTAAATAACCCGTATCTAGAAATGTGGATTCACTTTTCCTCGATGTGCGGATTCTGTCCTTAATTCTAGTTGGATGGGGTGACTGGGGAATTCCAATAAACTAGGTCTGTAGAAGGTTATTTTCTTTCTTTCTGTCAGTTAGTCATATGTTGCCTCCTCTGCGTGATCGGGAGATCCGACATGGACTGTAACATATGCAACTCTATTTCTCTGCATCTTCTATCTATGCAATTCTTTCTATCTATTAGCCATATACTGTCTCCTCTGCGTGACTCAAAATCCGACCTGGTACACAGTATATGCACAATTCTCTTCACAATCCCTCTAAAACTTCAGTTAGTCATATGTTTCATCCTTTGCGTGATTGGAAGAGATCTGACCTGGATGTACAACATATGCATTCTAAATCTATCTTCTCTCTTAATAATTGTCTGCTCACCCGGTGTAAGGAGTATTTTGGAAGTCCTTGATGGCTGGGGCATGCCAGGAAGCGGGAAACACGTTCTAGTACAATTAGAATTGAACACATACATGTTGTTTGTAGATCTCGCTGCTCAATTTAGGTGGACAACAATATCTCTGGTTGTAGTCAGTTAAATGGTCATAAGAAAATTTTATTTAAGAATTAGGGCAATCATGATAATAAAATTATAATCATCTATATGAATGTGTCATGTCATTGGTAAGTTGTCCTAAAATTGTCACAAAATTTTCATGTTTATGTGGACCACAATACTGGCGATCGATCAGACGAAGACATGAAAATAAGGGTACCGACAAGTGGAATAAGGTTGTCCAACAACTATGATCCCAGCGTAACAAATTTTTCCTCCATAATTAATTTTTAAGTTGTATGTTTTAATTGGAGTAAATTTAATTTTAATTTTAATTTTAATTTTAATTTTATTTTTATTTTGTTAACTGCAAAAATAAAATTGTTTTATTTTAATTTTTAATTTTTGTAAAGTTAATTTTATTTTATTTATTTTATTTTTAATTTTAGTTTTAATATTAATCCTCAAAAGAATTTTAATTTTTTTCTTTAAAATTGGACTGTGTTGGAGGCTATCTTCTATTGAGTGGCCATCAGGTAAATGAATGGGTATAAATAGGAGTTTACCACCGGAATCTCCATCACTTTTCTAGTTCCGGCCGCAAACTCCTCTCCACCCTCTCTCTCTTCAAAAAAATTTCGTCAAATCTTGCAAATCTAATCCGATAGTCTCGAAGGTAATGAGTTTTGGATCAGGAATATGTATCTTATTACATGATTCACCGCGTCTTTGAGGCAGAAATCGAGAAAGAAGAGTCGTCGGAGCTTACGGCCCAAGCTTACTGTCGTAAACTGCTTGCGACCGTAAACTGCGTAGATGGTTGATGATTTACTGGCAAGTGGTTTACGACCGTAAACCCCTGTTGACCGCAAACTCCCTGTTGACCGTAAACTCCAATGTTGACTAAGAAAATTGATTCTGGCCTAATTTTAAAACTGTTATGTTATTGTTGGGATCAAAATTAAATTGTCTAAAATTTTTGTTGTTTGTTTGGTTCTTTCTATCTTACTTGGTATGGTTAGTGCAGATCAATGGCAAACCTCAAATTTGCGGACATGCATAATCTGGCTATTGTCTTGGCGGATCCTCCAACTGTTCACTCGGACCTCAAGTCGATGATCCACAGACTCAGGGAATGCTGTCTGTCATCAGCTATCACTATGAATCCAGTCGTCTACCAAAATTTGATTAGAGAGTTCTGGGTGACTGCTAAGATGGAAATGGATGATGCTGGAGTTGTTGTTATTAAAGCTACTGTAAAAGGACAAGAGATAGTGATCACTGAGGGCATTATCAGAGATACGTTGCTGATTAACGATCAACCTAATTTTCCCACGGAGATTGGGATTGAGGATGCTCAGAGAATTCTAAGGAGGATGGGATATGGAGAGACTTCACCTCCAACTTTAAAGAAGCTCTTACCTCCGTATTGGAGATTTTTGGCACATGTGTTTGTTAGCTTCATTTCAGGAAGAAGATCAGGAGCTGATGAAATCTCAATGAGGAATACTGGAGCGATCGTTTCTCTTGCTGCCGGAGTAAAATTCAACTTTTCTAGATTTATATTGGATGAGTTTACGGTAAACATCAGGGCTTCAACCCGGGATACTTTCTTATTGTATCCTAGGTTCATTCAATTGTTTATCAATACTCAATTTCCAGATATGGTAAAGGAAGGTGATACTCTTGATATGAAATCATTGGGTCCTCACACTGTAGGGCTCATCAAGCAAAACCGTAGAGGAAAAGTTATTTTTCAAGGAAAGTATCCTCTAGAGATGTTTGGAAAGTTCGCCGAAATGAATGAGTCCTCAGAATCTTATGGGTCCTCTGACAAGGCGTCTTTTGAGCCTGCATCTTCTGACAAATCACTACAAACGACAATGTTATTACCGTATCTTATGATGAGAATAGAGAAGAAGAAGAGACTCCGACTCCTGAAACTAATGTGGCGGAAGAACATGATTTGATCCCTACTAATGTTCAAAGTGACTATGTTGCAAGGACTGTAGCAACTGAGACGGAGGTTGAGGGAGATAAACATGATTCTTTCGATGATCTTGATCTTACCAGATTTGATCATGATAATATTGTTGCATCTCTTGCAAGTAGTGCTAATTTTGTTACGAACGAGAACCTTGACACAATTTTCAGCAATGTCGATGAATTCGTTCCTCTAACAACAGAGACAAGGGAGCCTGATGAAGTTCTTGAAACTACACTTCCTACCACAAACAAAATGGCGAATACTTCCACTCCTATGGAGACGGTTATAGGATTTCCTCCTCCTGTTTCTGCTTCTCCTACTATAGAGCCATTCATGAGTGATCTTACATCAACACAAACCGGTCAACCCCCATTGAAGAAAAGAAGAAGGGATCCAAGGCAAAGTGATTTAATTTCAATTCTTGTTAGTGGCCTTCCAGTACCACCTACCACTACTCCTAGTCTTACTACAACCAAGCTTTTTACTGTGGGACCTGACATCACTTTTGAAGTTGGTGGATCTTCTTTTTCACCAGGTTTCTCTCCTCCTCGATCTGATGACGATGATGCTTCTGTGAGATTAGCCAGGCTCTTGGTTGAGGAGCAGTTTTTGATGCCTCCCCTCGTGGTAAAGGTATTTCTATTGGGGACGGCAGTTCTGGAGGGGACAATCTCAATATCCCTGGGCTATAGAAGGAGATATCAGTGCTTAGTCAGAAGAACATTGAGCTTAACATCTGTGTTTTGGATCTTCAAGTTGAAAATACAAAGCTTAATGTTCAAGTATTTGAACTTCAATCTGATAATTCTAGGCTCGGTGTGCAAGTAGCTGATCTTCTTAAGGACAAAGCATTAAAGTCAAAGCAGATTTCTGATCTTCAGGATCATTTCAATCTTTTGACTTCAAGCTATTTTGAGCTAAAGAAGAAGCTTTAGGAAGACCTTGGTGATAAATATTGAACGTCTGCTGATGAATACAAAATCAATCGTCATGTTCAAGCCTTTCCTGTTACCATGCCAACTGGTCAAACATCAGGAGATGTTGATCGCATTGATAATGAGCCTCCCCAAACGCCTAATGTCTCAGCAATGATACATGATGCTCAGGAAGAAGCAGCTAAGAAGGGACAACTGCTGTTTAAAAGGAGCCCTACCCAGAATGCTTCTCGGGATGAACCTGAGATTACCATGACTGATCTTGAGGTTGTTCAATTTAGAGATACATTCGGCGATAGATCGGGAATTGTTTCTTGGGGATTTCATGATCCTCTCAAGATGTGGATTGTGCTAAGAAAGAGTGGCAACTCTGAGCTTTACAAAGATAGTCATGATTTCAACTCATGGACTAGGGTAGATTTGACAGAATTGTCACGCGCTCCTTTTTCCAATCTCACAAGCAATCCACAGGTGACCCAGTTCAAGCATTTTCTTGAAGATCAGGTTAAAAAGGGGTTTCCCGCCATGAAAATTGTTGAGTCCATTATGTTGGAGCATCCTGATATTATTGATCCAAAAAGCGACAAACCTCTGCAAGTTGTGATGTGGCCTGCAACTAAACAGGTTAAACAGTTCCCTGTGCCTCAGAATTATCAAGATGGATCTCTAAGTTCAATGGAGTGTTGGGTTTTCGATGAAATTACTTCCGCTGCGGTAATCAAGCTAAAGAATGGATGCATTCGTCTCTATGATCGAAGAGATTTGTTACAATTCCGAAAGTGGGACATTCATCACCTAAGCAACTTTCAGATATTGGTTGCGGAAGATATTTTTGAGGATGCTGCGAAGGTATATACGACCATGGTTGCTGAGATTCTAAATAAACGCATGTGGAATGGGGCGATGGGGCAAGCAGACGTTATGTTAGTCAACAAGGGTTAACTTCAAGCTTGCACCAAATCAAGGGGGAGATTGAAAGGCCCAATTAGTGGTTTGGTCTAGGCGTGGCATTGTAATAGTGTTTGTGTATAGATAGAGTATTTTGGTGGGCTTGGTAGTTGTTTACGAGTCTGTAATGAGTTTACGGCCGTAAACTCTTTTCGTTCGTAGTTCCCTATATAGAGAGGGTTAGCCAGTCGTGTTTTGTTGTTGATGCCTAGTTGTTCACGGTCATATATCGAGTTGTACTAGACGTTTTCAGCAATAGAACGTGTGAAAGCTTGATTCCTTTTCTTTTCTACTATTATTCTTGTTTCTGTGATTGTGTTTGCTTTTGATCACTGGTAAGATCCATTCTCAGGACCTTACAGTTTTTAGCTGTCTACTGCTAAGCTAAAACTTAGAAAAATCATAACTACCTCACACGAAGTCAGATTTGGACGTCCTTTTTATCAAAATTCTCGGATTAACGAATACTATGACTTTCGTTTAGATCACTAAGGCTAAAAAGCACTTTATCGTAAATTCACTTTTTACTCATCCCGGTGTCGTGTCGGTTCCGTCGAGAAACTTCGACGGGTCATAACTTCTTCGTTATAACTCGGATTTCGGTGTTATTTATATCTCCGGAATCCTTGTTTCGGCCACTAAAACTTTCTTAAAATATATTGTCTTTGTCTAATATTTATTTTCAACGCTTATTTTTATTATTAATTAATTAAATCATAATAATTAAGCAAATAAGCACATAATTTACATAATATTCACATAATTCCTCTTTATTACTTCAAAATGAGTTACAAAGGTTGACCTAGACTGTTACACCATTATTAATGCTTTAGCCCAGAAACACGGGCGTTACAGACCCAACACAATATTATATAACCTGGAAGACGAATGTCGTAATCCAAGCTACAAAATATTTCAAGGTAGGTAAATAACGATTTACCAATTTCCACCACGAAAACCGATAAAGTATTTTAGGTTTTAAGTGAACTGAAACTCCTAGATACTTTGAAATTCATTGAACTTTTCAATGACATGTTTAAATCTCGATTGTGTCCTTCAAGTTTGTGACTGGGATGCCGAGCATCACAAATAAGGAGTGAATAACCATGCAAATTAGCTTGGTACACCCAATGTTACAACCACCTAATCAATGTGCTGGTTAACCACCCACGCTCCATTGATCTATGGTTAACATCAAGATACCCTTTGCCACACACTTTCAGTCCCACATTAGTGTGCCGGTTAACTACACACGCTTCACAAACGATTTAACCGGGTACAAAGTGCAACTTCAAGGGTTAGCACCATATTCATATTTTCCTAAAGTAACTAAGATTGGGAATTTAATAAGGTTCAGTTACTTTATATTTATTATTATACTTTTAATGAAGGGAGAATTAATGTCCTGTGCTACCCGTTCAGCTAACGACCCTCCACCAGTCAAGGAAGCGGTGGGTGAGAGTGGACACCCATTAAACTGTCATTTTATAGGCAGTAACCTTATACCCCCCTCTTATAGACTGACTTCGTGATTGAGGCCTACTAACGGTAAGACTGACTTGCTCTTATACATATATATAAATATTAAACCTATAATATTATAACAGTATAAGGGTTGAATTTTAAACTTTTAAAATTCTAAGGGTTTAACTTGGAATTAAAGTATTCATGGGGGGGGGGGGGAACTTTACAAATTCCTAAACTTGAGGGCAAGTTTTGAACAATTCAAAAACTTTTCAATTCCATAACATATGAGTTTAATGTAGGATTTTAAAAACTTTTAATGAAGAGACTCTTGAACATCCATAACTTGAAGACAAGTTATGGAGTTCATAAAACTATTTATGAGGAAAAAGGCTATTCAATTGTGTAAAGTATGGCTTTAATGAAGATTTAACACAAAAACAAACTTTTGGTTTTCCATAACTTGAGGACAAGTTATGGAATCCATTAAAACATTAAGATCATCAAACCAACTAACAAGCATGTTAAGAAAACTATGATCTAGATTAAACTCATATGAACAAGACAATTCAAATCAAACAATTTTCATGTAATTAGCCTAACAATTAAGCTAATACAAACCATGAAACTTTTGACAATTATCTTTTTGAATTGGATTATCATGAACATTACCACATCAAAAATAGATTTGTAAGTTCAAAAATAACTTAGGGTAATGTTCCTAGTCCAATTCCAGCCAAAAAAACTCGAATATATGTTGTCAGGGGCTCCAAATCGCCGAGTGCAAGAACAAGCTTGACAAGTTGGATGAGTCTGTACATGGACTCGTCGAGTCCCTCAATGGAATCTTCGAGTCCCCTGTCCAGATAGCAAAAAACTTTGATTTTCAGCCTTTTTTAGCAAGTATAATTTGAAAACAACCCTAGGCTCTGATACTACTGTTGGGTTTTGTATACTCCAACGTCTTATGGTGCACATTCAACCCTAAATTCCTTGGATCTATGTTTTCACTAATAATACATGCAAAGGTGTTTCCAAGGTATAATGCCTATAACTAGCATGAAATTGTCATATACCATACAAGATACTAGTTAGGGTAACATACCTTTTATGTGGCTTGAAGTCTTGATGTATTTGGTGTTGCTAGAAAGACTTTGGCCTTTAAGAACTTAGTGCCCCAAGTATTTCACCTCAAGTGGAATCACAACTCACCTAGGACAAAGGTGACTCTTGAGAGAGAATCTTCATACCCCAAAACTGTCCATATGAACTCCAAGAACAAGTGTCACGTTTTTGGCTATGTACTCATCTATCTATATGTAGGATTCCAAGGGTCATGTTTATAACCCAAATCAACACCCATGGGTTTTATGATCCATGGTTCATATGGTCCAACTCCTCATGGATCCATACATAAACTTGGTCCAACATGGATCATAAGCCCAACACATATAAATATAACTAATTACCATAATTAGTCCTCATAGATTAATTAGTCTCTTTTGATCACTAAATTAATTCCAAATTAATTCTTGATCAATACTAATTAAAACATATGATTTCATATTAATATATTGTAACTTATAATATTAACAAATCATATATAACCTTCTCTCAAGAGTCCATCCTAACAAATTGTCCTAGTGTTATGCAACCCAAATGGACCATGCTACTCTCAGGTCAAGTACATACCAATAATAGTTATGGACATAGACATCTAATCCAACAATTGTCATTTCATGCAAAAAGAATTTCAAAACTTTCAAAATTCATATTTATCTATTTCTATAGATTTTACATTCCAAGAATGTGTCTTGTCATTCCTAACTCTATCATTTTAAAAATACTCTCCGAGTCAAGGTGAAAACCACCTTGCATAGTCGGAATGTCATTTCAAATGATTAAGTGTGTCTCTTTCATACAAGATTAGGAATATCACTATCCTCCACTAGTTCTTAGTAAACACGCACACGTTCTTTTTCATTTTGATATAATAGCATACCTTGTATCTTTATATTAAAATGACTATTCCAACCTTGAGATGTTTTCTTTATATCCACAAGTGGATCTTAAGCCTTACACATTTGGTTAGTATAACATGGATTAAGAAAACCTTCAGGCTAAGCCATATAGATATCTTCTAGTAGATGTCTATTAAGAAAAGCGGTCTTTCTTGAAATCTATTTGCTATATCTCATATTAAGAATATGAAGTTATAGTGAACAATATCATTGTTGATCTAATCATAGCTACTTGTAAAAAGGTTTGATCATACTCAATGTCATGAGTATGATAAGAACCATAGTCAATGACATGAATATGAGAAAATCCTTATATAGCAAGTATTACTAAATGCATATACATATATATATATATATATATATATATATATATATAATATATATATATATATATATATATATATATATATTCTTTCTAGAAAAACCTCTTACTCCTTCTAGCCTTGCTATAGAGACGAAGATTAATCAAGCCCATACTTGATTATTAAAAATGGATTACATCTCAATATTCATGACTCTAAGTCATTTTTCAGATCCAAGATCTGATATAACTTTTTGATAATTGATGGTTTAACTAGAAACCATCAAGAACTCATCAATGAGAGATTCCACATTTATCAAGTCATAGATGATTTCTACCATTATTGTGAACAATTTGTGTTTATGAATAACTACCATTCATTTTCAACAATTCCATGTTGAAACTAGTGCCAACAATTGTTACATCCGGCTATGGTTCTTGAGCAGCTTCAAGTTCCACGTGCCTCCCACTTGCTTTGTCATTAGAAGTTTGCTTTCTGCTAACTCATTTTCCAAAGGAATAAAGGAACTTATTCTTGGTGGTTTTGTATATAATAATATAAATGCCTTTTTAGAATATCCTACAACTATGTAATTAGTTGGGATTTGTATTCTAGATACAATTAATAATGATTGAAGTATAATCCTAAAAGGTTAAAAGGAGTACATTTCTACCGATTAGAAAGTAAATCATGCCAAGTAAGATTTAATTCATCTTTTTTTTATCATTAAGGTTTTAGATGGTTTTTACCAGTTTGTATCTCAACCTTTTGAAACCTTCAACAAGATTTCAAAATTATGCTTTACCACGTAAAATATAATTAAAACTACTATAGTTGTTAATAAAGTTGATTTAGTATCTTGTGCTTAATCTCAGACATTCATTAGAAAGGAAATCATAAACCAAAGTGTATAGTTCGTTAATTATTATTTTCTCTACAATTTAGTGAAAATATTATTAGGAATCTTTTATATATCAATGAGATTCATATATGTCAAATAAACTACATTATTTGTCTTCAAATATCCCTTTCTTGAAGTTGGAATATGTGGATTTCAGTTATACAATATGTTATTTGATTTTTTTATACAATATTGATATCAAATGACATTTTACTTTTAATATGGGTAATGTTTTAAAATCTTAGTTTCAAGTATTTCAAATCCTTGAGATCTACCAAGGGGATGTTTGGATTGCTTATATGAGGTGTTTATTGACTTATTGCAGTTTTGAATCGCTATTATTGCAGTTTGGAATCACTATTAAGCTAATTATCCTTTGGTTATACTTTTCTTTGGAATAAACTAGATTATAGCATCCATAATAGGGAGTTTAATGGGACAATTGAATGAAGGGACAAACCAAGTTATAATTCAACAGATGAAACTTTATTATTATGAGATGTCACATTGTTATTCAATGAATTTGAAGTTCAATGACCATTAAACTCTTCAATACGAAAAAAAAGGTTCAAATTCTTAAATAAATGTTTAATATGTTCTACTGAACTTTGTAGAGTTTAATACATTATAGTAAAAACCGATATACTTGTATAAATATAGAATAATAATATGTTTGAACTCTATAGAGTTTAAGGCATTATGAATACCCTTAAAAACACACACACACACACACACACATATATATATATATATATATATATATATATATATATATATATATATATATATATATATATATAAGCTATAAAGATTTTTATTATGTATGATTGTATCATTTTGTTTTATATTTTCTTGTACATAATGTTTTTAGGCATTACCATTAATGCCTTTTGTGGATAAACTGCTATTAGAAATGAATAAAAATTAATATGTTATTTTTTAAAATAGAGTAAGACAATGATACCTAAAATGTTTTTCTTTGTAATTTTATATTAATAGAATTTGTTGAACATTAAAAACAAGATAGATTTACAAATCTAGCTTTTTTCTTTAATTACATTTTAGAAAATAGCTCATTAACAACTAACAAAAAATAACCGTTGAAACCGCAGAAAAGGCTAACTTGCCTTTGATTTCGTCTGCGGTTTCATTGTGGTTTATAAATAAAATTCATTTTTTATCTCATGAAATCACAAATGCCTTAGGCCACTCAGATTTCCTCTCGCCTCATCTTCGGTTCCGTTTATTCTTTGTTCTTGTGATGTAGCAAAATGAAACCGTAGATAGACATATCACATATATGGTTTCGTCATCTCAACTTCAATTAATATTATAATTTTTTTTATTCTCTATGTAGAAGTTGGGAATTATAAATATGCTAGTGATGAAACTATAGTCTAATATATATATATATATATATATATATATATATATATATATATATATATATATATATATATATATATATATATATATATATATATATATATATATAAAACTGAAGTCTAGGTGACGAAACCACATATGGGATATGCCCATCTCCGGTTTTGTTCTTTGGAATCCATAAAAAAATAACAAATAACCCGAAGATGAGACGAAAGGAGACCTAAGATGAGTAGGGATGGACATAAGATTTCGTAGTAGGTATTGCCGGTGTCATATTTTTTTTATGTAGTGGCACAATAATAGGAAAAAACGAAAAATTTTAAAAATTTACAGTGCATCAAAAAAAAACAGGAGTTGTCGGTGTCACTATGAGCATCATTGTGGAACCACGTGTGAAGATGGGCTAAGCCATTTATGATTTCATGGGGAAAAAATAAATTTCTTTATAGATCACGACGAAACTGTAGACGAGTAACGAAACCGATGGCGAATTAGTCTTGCTTGTTGTTTCGGTATCTATTTTTAGTTGGTTGCTAATTTTGGTTATTTTTGCAAAATAATTAAAGAGAAAAATTGTATTTGAAAATCTCTCTAAAAACAATTTATTAACTTATTAAATTTTGATATTACTTTTAATACCGGATAAATTACTTAAAAAAAAACGTTTTGACACCGATTAAATTAATAAACTCTTAAAATTTTGTTTTAGATATGCAATTACACAAAAAAAACCCTAAATATGTTGTGATTTCACTGTTAATTAAACCTTTTGATTTATTTAAAAGAATAATCCAAAGTAATCGGTGGGGTGAGATGGGATGGGGATGGGGTGGACCAAAGCATCTTATATCATTGGCGTTGAAATATGTACCACCTGTGACAACCTCTGCATTTCCATCTCCTATTGCTATATAGTAAGAGCAAAACCATCTTTCCCAAGTAAAAGAAAAAGAAGTTTCCAACTTTAGCTATGGAGGATCTGATTGTCTCCCCATCCTCATCTTCTTCGATCGTTTCTTTTCCCAATACAAACACTCCTCCCCCTTCTGATACAATCCAGCAAAAACTCCAAACCCTGCTTCAAAACCAGCCTCAACCATGGGCGTACGCAATTTTCTGGCAGACCTTTAACGACGACTCCAACGGCTGTGTATCCCTATCTTGGGGAGACGGTCATTTCCAAAGCAATAACGACGTCCCAAACACCACCTTGCCCTCGTCTGGGAGCTCCGCCACCTTCCTCTCTGACTCCGATCCAGACTGCAGGAAGTCTGTTCTTAAAGAAATCCAGGCCCTCCTCGGACCAGACAACCGCGACGACGCCGAGTGGTTCTACGTTATCTCCTTAACCAGATCATTTATCCCCGGAGACGGTTCAGTTCCAGGGACGTCTTTCGGTTCAAGCTCTATGATCTGGTTAACCGGTGCCGATCAACTCCAGTCTTTTAACTGTGAGAGAGCTAAAGAAGCACGCATCCACGGTTTGGAAACCCTAGTTTGCATCCCAACACCAAACGGTGTTGTAGAAATGGGTTCGTATCATGTCATCGAGGAAACATGGAGTTTGGCTCATCAGGCAAGGTCGCTATTTGGCGGTGGTTCTTCTTCGGCTTCTTGTTCTCCACCTAATACCCTTCCTAACTTCTTCCATCACAAACACCATGAAACCACGTCTACCACTAACCCTATGAAGCTAGACAACCTCAACGAAGAACATCATAATATTATTTCTTTTGCTGATATGGTACTTATGGCTGGCGGATTGCAAGAGGAAGAGGGTATGAACATGATCGATTTCGAATCAGCAACAGCCGATCACCAGATGTCCAAAAACCTAGGAAGATCATGCATGAACAAGAACACCATCCCCACTACTACTACGAATACGTATGTAGAGACTGGGTCGGAGCATTCAGATTCCGATTGCCAGCTTGTTCTTGCTACGTCAGAAAGACGGATGCAGAAGAAGAAAGGAAAGAAAACAGGTGGTAGGGATCCACCTGTAAACCACGTGGAGGCAGAGAGGCAGCGACGTGAAAAGCTCAACCAGCGTTTCTATGCGCTACGCTCCGTGGTCCCAAACGTGTCTCGGATGGACAAGGCGTCGCTCTTGGCGGATGCTGTCTGCTATATCAATGAATTGAAAGGCAAAGTCGAGAATCTTGAATCACAGTTGCATCCTCGTAGCAACAGCCAAGGTAAAACCAAGAGAGTGAAGGTGGAAATGGCGGATACGGTGGACAACCACCTTCAAAGCAGCAGCACTAGCAGTTTGTATCAAGCTCGGGTGTCGACAAAACCAACAATAAAGGTTAACAGCAAGACGAGTGGTTTCAGGGAAGTGGAAGTGAAAATCGTGGGAGAGGATGCAATGATAAGGGTGCAATCAGGGAATGCAGACTTGCCAGCAGCTAAACTGATGGATGCTTTGAGAGAAATGAAAGCGCAAATACAGCATGCAAGCATGTCGTGTGTAAATGAGATAATGTTGCAAGACGTGGTGGTTAAGATACCTGGTGCCATAGATGAAGATGAACTCAAAACCGATCTCATTAGGAGATTAGACCGCTAGAAATGAAGCAAGCAACCAGGTCTTGCAAGAGACGTTGAAGAAAATGGTGTAGGTGTGTATGGTTTGCTTGCTGCAAATCATTTAGTATGGGTTTGATCGTAGTTTCAAAATTAATGTTTGGTTTATGAGTTAAGTCGTCAAGAATCATTTTCAATATTATTATTGTTTTTATTTTTATGATGAATGCTATTTTTGTTATTGTAATAAAAATAACTTGTATAACAAGCAATATCTTGAAGAACTTCGATCATAACAAGCTTCTCATGTTCTTTCTAATATCATGTATGTATCTGTTTCCAATCACCTTGAATTGCTAATTGGTCCATCCTAGCTAACACATGCATACAATAATAACATAAAAGCAGAAATTATGATATTATGATTATGAACATACGCTATCAAACATAGTATTAAAGAAGTGTTGGACGTGCATTTTGAAGAGGTGCTGTTTATATATATAATAATAATTGTGATTGTATTTTAAATATATATTTAAACAATTTCAATGTTTGGTTAAATGAATTATATATTCTACTAGTAATTAGTTTGAGACAATTAATTTCAAACTAAGGGATCAAAACGTAAAATAAGATTAACTCCCTTTTAGCATCTTATACGCTTGTAGCTTCTTTTATTATTCTATCGATATCCATTAGTATTTTTGATAGAACTTGAAAAAAAAAACACGTTTGATTATGTACTATTATAGAATCAGTTCCAAACATACGTTCAAACATTTCCAACACGAAGTGGGATTTGTTTATAAATTAACATAAATAGTTGATTAAAACAAACAAAAAAATTGCATTGCTATCATAGAATTT